>NC_045479.1:23187077-23487332 GCF_009650955.1 Corvus moneduloides | reverse complement strand
GCAACATGGATCAGCCTGTGTCAGCCCACGGAGGTGGTTGGCCCAAGGTGTTCAAGTGCTCTTCTGCCATGTGAGAAGTGAGGAGATGCCCAGTGATGAGGGTTAACTCCTCTGTCTGCTGGGGTGACAGGCAGCGGGACTCCTCACCTGACCATGCTGGAAATACTGACAGCACAGCAAAAGAGCCTTTGATTACCTTGGACGTGAAGGATCCTGACTGTGAGGCTGGAGCACGGGCGTTAGCAGATCTTTAATCCCAGCCAGGCAGTGACTGGTCCGGAAGGCTCCAGACCATCTGCTCTTCAGTTGAAGGGCACCTGGCCCAGGGCGGCACAGCAAAGGCAAGTCAAGGAGGAGCGGCCTGACGCTTTAGGAAAGCACATTCTTGGTTTTGACACAGAGAGGTTGCTCACAATGACATAGCCTGGACCCGGGGGTTGCTGCACGTAGAGTATTTCCAAGAGCTACAAATGCAGGTTAAGCAAAGCCTGGCAATTTCTGCTGAGCCAGAGGGGAACAGTAAACTGGGGAGAGCTGGATGGTGAATGGAGCAAGTCTTAAGTTCTGCTGTAGAGAAAATACAATTAGGGACCTTGTACAACTCTGACTTTGAAGCCAATAATATTTTTCTTATTTAAAAAATGTGGGAAATCAACTTCTGACCGGCGGCATGAATTTCCAATTTTCTTTAAATAAATCAAATCAAAGAAACAGAAGGAAAGAAAAAGACAGAAGTAAAAATGCGTTGGGGTGCAGCATGTGTGCATGTTCAGGTTGTGCAGGCACTGAAGGCAAGGCTTCAAACCCAACCTCTAAGAAATGACAAGTTTTGAAAGCAGAGCTGCAAGCTCAGCAAATGCTGACTATAGAGGGGCAAACGTTGCCACCACTTGTCTGGATGCTGGCTAATGACTTCCAGAGGGCCTGCAACAGAAGCCCCACACCACCGCTGCAGGACAGAAAGGTATTACTGTGCTAAAATGTGACGCCAAGGATTATTCCTGTGCTGCTCATTAGTGCTGGAAGTTCAAGGGCATGGAAATGCAGCTCCATGTGTAAGGGTCAGATGTTTCGTCACAGGTGTGCCGGAGCAGGAGAGCTGCTGGCTACTGTCTGACTGTGGCCACCGGCTCTGCACTGCTGCAATACCCAAATTGGTGTCCTTGAGGTGCCTTAGAAACCTGCCATTTATTGAGCCTATTTCAAGCCTAGAAACAACCTGCTGAGGCATATTTGCTGTCTCATTTTTTGTCTTTCGTTAAAGTGACTTTTGAGATGCACTGGGCAGCAGTTTGTTTGCCGTACTAAATATGCAAATTGTAAGTGGGTGCTGTGTTTGAACATGTTGCAGCAACCCAGATGCTGGTTTCAGCTCTTCCAACAAACAGTGCTCAGAAGTTTGTTCGTGGAACACAGGCACGTCCTCCTCCAACACCCTTGAGACCGAAACTCAGCTGCATGCCATTTTTCAGCGAGTAATGTGTGTAAAAACCAGTGTGGAATGATAATCCTGAAGAAAAGGGTTGCTGTGAACAGGCTTTGCTGCCAGGAATGACAAGAAGCCTGAAAACACCCGTTTGGTATTTTTTTGTGTGTATGGGAAGTGGTACCTAGGGTGTGGGCTGTGATGTTTGTCTCCACACAGGTCAGAAACAGCATCAGGGATGCTCAGGAGGTGAGGCTGGCAGGGAGCCTGGAGCACATCAAGCTTTACCCACTGAGACAAACCCTGCTTGGGCCATTACATCTGCTTTGGCAAATGCATTCATCTGCAGCCAGCCCACGAGCCAGTATTAGGGCCACATCTTGTGCTTGGAGAGCCTCCAAAACACGTGGGACCACAAGCATCAGCACAGCTGAGCAGAAGCCAAGGCAGGCAAAAGACCAACTTGGCCTTTCCAAAGGGGAATGGGGCCCCACCAGACAGCAAGGGCTGGAGAAAACAGAATTGTGTTGGGCAGACATGCAGCTGCTCTCCCTGGGGGTCCTGTGGGTGGCACAGCTCATCATTCCCCAACACAGCTGCATCCTTCTGGCAGGGACAGCACCCCAGAGCTGGTGCAGCCTGGGACTGTCCTCCATGGCTTGACTGGGGACCCCAAGACCCCCAGAACTCCCTTGGGAGTTTCAGTAATATCTTCCATCCTTCACTTGGTGCCCCAAACATTTCGGTGGTAGTAGTGAGCTCTGTTAGGCAGCTGCTGCCTGCCACCCTACAGCCAGCTGGAACAATTACACTGGTAAGCTGTCTGTTATCTGCCAGGATCTGCTGCTGAAATGGGAGGGTGTTTCAGCAGGGCTTGGCACCCTCATTTCCCTGAGGCTCATGCTATCTGGGGGGAGAAAGTGCAGGGTGCTTTCTGATTCGATCACAGTTTGGAGGCTGTGGAAAGCACTGGGATGTGTCATCCCCCTGCCATGCTGCAGGTTCCCACTTCCTTGCAAGGGGCCCAGACACCCTTGAGGCCAGTGGACACGCACACATCACTGCTGTGGCGAGGCTGTGTTACCCTTTTGGGAGTTTTTGCAAGTGGATCCTTCCAAGGAAGCCCTTTGCAGAGCCATGTCTGCCCCTGTCACCATGAGTGTCCACCCATCATCATGTCCCACACAAGGGCCTGCTCTCCCTCACCTCTGGCTTCTCCAGCTTCCTTTGCTCCCTGGGCAGAGAGCAGGTGCTGAAGCACCCCACCAACACCCAGGCTGGGCTTTGCCAGCCTGCAGCACCTGGGAAGAGCTGACCTTTGGTGTTCAGCCCAGTCCAGGTGTCGACTGTCTGCACCTCATGCAAAAGATAGGTTCCACACTGGGGATCTCCTTGGCTCCCTCCTACAGGTCCTGAGCTGGGGCAGGTTCACAGCAGCAGCTGGTGGGGTGGTAATACAGGTCATTTTGTCAGGAGCACAAGCTCACACACCCCCAGCACTGGCAGCACTCTCGTTCTCTTCTGCCCTGTGCTTCTGGGCAGAAGCTCCTTGGGCTCCTCAGCCTTTCCCAAACAAAGGTCCATGCCATTTTTCCAGAAGAAAGCCAAGGACCAGCTCATGTCCCAGCAGAACTGGGTGACTTGTGAGAAGGGCAGGAAGCATGTCGATGCATTTAGCACCAAAATACAACATGGCTTTGTTCTATAGGATTGTAGTCTTGCTCTTCTTGTGATGGACATGGAGACTGAACACTGACAAACTCCTGACTTTTGTTGGGGGTTAAATCTTGACATGCCAACTGACTGCCTGGCCAAGTGCTTGGGTGGGGGGCTTTTCTGTGGGACAGTTTTGAGGATT
This sequence comes from Corvus moneduloides, assembly GCF_009650955.1. Lineage (NCBI taxonomy): Eukaryota > Metazoa > Chordata > Aves > Passeriformes > Corvidae > Corvus > Corvus moneduloides. The sequence goes on along the minus strand of NC_045479.1, from coordinate 23,484,048 downwards.
TTATGAAGCATTCTTAGCCTTTGGGCTGCTGGTTGAGAGATGTTTTGGTAGAGAGTAGGATCACAGATTGAGCCAGGGGTTGATGAGATGTAATATCAGCTTCTGATTCACCTCCACACAGCAGGAACGTGCAGGAAGAGGGGTGGATGTTCATGTGCAGCATGTGGCAAGTGCTGCTCGCATGAGCATGAAGCCTGCTCTTCTCACCCAGCATAGAAGGTAAGGGAGGGCCCATCAGCCAGACAGGTATTTTTGGATATACCCTCCCTTCCCCATAGGCAGCTAGTCTGTGAGGCATGTCCTTGCTGTCTGTTCAGCCCACAGCAGCTTCACCCTGTGAAGCCAAAGGCCACTGCACCGTCCAAAAGTTTCCTTGTATAGGGTGGATTATCTTCAAAAACTGTGAACATCTGAGAGGTAATGGCCTCCGGGTCCTCAGGCATTTGCTCCAGAAGCAGGCAACAGCTGGGATTCATTATTTCCATTCCCACCAAAGCCAACAGGGAAAAATCAGGGAGGTTCTCCTGGTCTCTGCACTGGCTATATTTCGTCAGGCAGGTTCAATTTGTAATATAATCCACCTCCTCCCATTCCGAGGGAAGATGGGAGATGAGAGTAGTCCCCAGGTCAGGCCCATTATAAGGAGGTAACCTTATAGGGAAAGCTCTGTCTCTACAGGTTCTGCTGTTGGGTAAACGTGCCCTGAGTGGGACAGGACTTTTGCAGGACCTAGCCCTAAGCCAAGCTCTGGGCAAGGTGTCCCCCATACCAGGCAGGGTGGGCATCCTGGACTTGTTTCACTGGCTCTGCTGGAAGCAGAGAGAGATTGCTCCTGGCAGGAGCAATCCAAGGGCCACTGCTGGGTGCAGATGTTGGGTTGGAGCACTGTGAACTTGGTGCTGGGCAGCCCCAAAAGAAGGCTATTTCTTTAGAGCTCAGTTTTGGCACCCCATGGAGTGCCTGCCAGCCCAGGGGCACATGGAGAGGTCCAGAAACAGGGGCCTCCCTCCGCACCCCTTAGTGAATGCCAAGCTGCTGTCTGTTCAGGATAAGAGCTGTTGGGGAGGGAAGTCTCCCTCGGCAAGCAGGCATGAGCCGTGACTTTCTTGGAGAGAAACAAGCATGGGGCGAAAGCCCTGGCCCTCCCAAAGTGCACCCCTTCTTAACAATAGTACTGTCAACAAGGACTTGTGCTGTGTGACAGAGCTCCCCACGGCTCCTGGGGACTTATCTAACTCCTAACAAGATGCAGGGAGACATGCCATTCTGACAGTCCTTCCTGCCTGGAAAACAAAGGCATTTGTCTGTCTTTGTGATATTCTGTTTATCTGGGGGAAAGGGAAGGAGAAACAGCAAGAGAGCAGAACAGGGCCTTGCCCCACATGGTGCTTTATTCATCTGCCCTGTGGGTGCAAGCTCAGCTTTGTGGGCAGGGGATGTTTTACCTGCTGAGCAAGTCCGTGAGGACCTGTGCCCACGAGCAGGGATGAGCGGTGCAGGGAGAGCAGTGGCTGGGAGAAGGACCCATCACGTCTGGTGGGGCCGGGCTGCTGAGAGACAGCCCTACAAGTGGACAGAATTGCTTCTCCAGCCATGAAGATTTGGGTCTGAGGAGGGTGGTCAAAAATACAATCAGCCTGTCAAAATCTACCAAGGCATTCAGTCCTCCCTAGCTGGCAACCCACCCACTTGGCACAGGCTCCCACCCCATCTTCCCTGGGGCCTGGTTCCCTCTCAGAATGGCCCAGCCAGTCTCTTAGCTTGGGTGCCACAGAGGAAACAGGGCTCTGTTTCCCCTCTCCTCCTCCTCCTCCTCCTGCGGTGCTGACGGCTGCGGTGGGATGACTGCCTGCCGTGCTCAACACTCCCAGCTGGTGGGCGAGGGTACTCATAAACTTGCTTGGCAGGTAAAACCTTCCCTCTCTGGGAAGTCTCTCCCTGCATTTTATGACTGCTTACCTCTGAGCCAAGGATGCCTTTTTGGCAGCTCCAGGAGTGGGCCTGGCTGGGTGCGGAGAGCTGTTTTTCTCTGGGATTTTATTACTTGCTTCGTTTCTCAGGGTGTCTCAGTTGGCCTTCCTTCAAGCTCACCGTTGCTTCATCACTATCTACTCTTTTCCTTCCACCAGCCCTGCACAGACCTCACACAAGGCAGAGAAACCACAGGCAGCACCTGGCACCTTCCAGAAATCTCTCTGGCCAAAACACCCACTGCTGAGCCTTGCTACAAGCTCTGTGCAGACTGAGCCATTCAACATCCTTTTGATGTGTCTGGTGGGCTGGGGAGGAGATGGGGCTCGTGCAGGACCTCTGCTGCTGCTGCAATCCCATCTCCTCCTGGTCCCTGGCTCTGCTCAGAGCAGCCCTGAGGGAGAAAACCCAACCCCTCCACATACATACCCATCCCTGAGGATCACAGGGTTGCTGAGGCTTGGTCAGGCTAGCCTCAGAAATGCTGGGCTCAACCTCTTGAAAGCGTGTAATGTGAGTGAAGAGCATGACTGACCAAAGCTGATGTGCTGCTGCCGCCTGAGGAACACTCTCAAGGACTGACCCTAGATGCTGACCAGCTCCTCCTCAAGTTGCCATTCCCCCTTTGTAAAACTTGTTTTCCCACTGCAAAAAGGTTAGGCTGTGCCTAGCACATGGCTGCATCTTAGCTCAGCTGGGGGGCTGATGGTTTTACCCCTCAGAGAGAAACTGAGATGCTGGGCTCTGCGCTGCTGTTCCCAAACAGAAGTGGGAATATGCTTGGCCATGCTGCGAGCTGACCATCCCTCTTTCAGGTGGGAGGGTAACTGTTGGCTCAGAGTAATACTGTCCATGGGGAAACTGGGCACTTTCTGAGAAAGGCAGGCTCTTGACAAATAATGTGCCAGGAGCACTCTAGGCAGGGAGTGCGAGCTGCTGGAGATTGGAGGGTCGAGTTTGCTGGGCATGTTCTCTCCCTTTTTCAGGGGAGACTCACACATGCTTTTGAAAAGTTTGCTTCCTTTGGGTTTTTTGGCCTGGGACAGGTCTGCCAGAGGCAGAATGACACCCCTATGTGTTTGCAGGGCCTCCCTCTGTGCTGAGTGTCCAAGGAAGGGTGGCACAGCCCAGCCATGCAGAGCCCCAGAACTGTGCCAGGGTACAGGTACCTGCAGTGGGCAGGGAAGGATGAATCCCAGGATAAACCAGAAAACAGGATATGTATTACATTTCACAGCTGAGCTTATGCATCTTTTTAGACTTTCTGTGGTATTTCTATAGACAGTATACTCTTTGGTCCCTCCAAGAGACTGAAACATGAAATGCACTGCTTTGTTTCCTGCTCTCCTTTTTAAATGCAATGCTGTTCAGTCTTCTGGGTTGTGCTCGCCTGGTTCCAGAAACAGCATGACATCTGCTAAAGGGAATCATCCAGCACTGTCATACCATGGATCAGATCTCAGCAGCACCAGCAGAGCTGATGGGAATGCAGGCTTAAGCATGTAGCACGAGAGACAGAGCTGGCCTGGTCAGGAGCAGAGAGGATGGTGGGTGAGCAGGCAGTGCTTTGGGATGAGAACAGGGATCCTGAGGCTTCTCAAGGCAACTCCTCCCTGGGGGATTACCATACAGCTCTGGATCCCTCCCATAATCTGCCAAAACAATTTTGACTGTACATTTTACAGAGTGCTGGCACACCAGCTGTTATCACAGAAAAACTGGGTGCCTGGATGAAAACCTGCCTCCTACCCGCGCCTTGCACAGGTGGCTTCCCTGGCTCCCACTGCTGGTGGCATTTCAACACCACTCTGGCTGCAGGTAGACCCAGTCCCTGTCCTCCTCAATCTGCAACCAGGACAAACACCGACAGGCCCCAGCTCCCCAGCAAGCCTTTGCCCAGCTGGCAGGTTTCAGCTCTGCCTGATGAAGAGCAATGAGCTCCCTCTCTGCATTGCACCAGGGTGCCAAGCCCAGCTTCACTGCTGGCTGTGCCTGTGGGACTTCTGACCGCAGCCCTGGCTCTCCCAGGGCTGGGATTGCTGGGCAGGCCATGGTGGCAACCTCAGTGGTGTGGTGGCTGCCCTGCTCTGGCTGAGTGTCTGTGGCCTTCTTCCGTTGAAACATCACCCCTCGAAGGCAAACCTGCCAGGTACCAGTGAATGAGCTAGGATGAAGGTGAAGGCTGCCATTATATCATCAAGTTTGCATTCGTGCAGCTTCCCAGCATCCTGCAACCACAGTCCCAGGTGCTCTCCTTCCCCCTGCCTGGCCAGCCCTGCACAGCTGCAGAGGAGAAGGGGCACTGTTCTGTGCAGTTGGGCTGCTCACCCAGCCTGGATCAATAACTGCTCTCCATGTGATTCTGGAAATGGGCACTGCACACGGGTTTGGGATTGCTGTACCCCTCGGAAGGGGTTGCAGATGGCTGTGGATGTTTCTCCCATCCTGCTCCTCTAGACTTCAGGTCTGATTCATAGAGATCTAAGTACCTGAAAGTGCTGCAAAGAGGTTTACAGCAGTGCCTGAACAGGTTACATCCTTCCTCACTTGGACTTGGAAAGGCAAAAGCAATGTGCTACTGATCTGGAAAATAGAAGATGAGACCCTTGTAGTGATGCAGCTGAGGGAGCAATGAGTAAAGCAGGAAGCAGGGCATCTGGTATTCGTCAGGAGTGGATAAAGGGTAGTGCATAAGACAGTTTTTGAAGGGAGGATAATGTGCAAACTGGAAAACATACATCTATAGCAACTAAACTATAGAGCACTGGTGGAGGGCATGGCCCCCTGGAAGCATGACAGAAAATGCCTGGCACAGAAGGAGCTGATTAAGCATACACAAAAGAGAGCTGTGACTTGGATGCAGACTGCAGGGCTGTTGGCCACACTGTGTGCCATTTGCTCTCCAGGACACAGCTGTGTGCTTGCCAGCAACCAGGCTCTCCTGAGCAGAGACACTTGCGTGACCAAGCTGCTGCCGACTGGAGCTGTGGGGTGAAATAAGAATGAGCTGTGATGAGAAACAGCTCTGGAGCAGGGAGCTGCAGCTGCAGGGTGGCTGGGTGCACCCAAGGAGGCAGTGGTAGTTAGGGCCCCTGCAGTGTCAACAATGTCTAGCAAAAGAAGCTGGCACCCAAAGTACAGCCAAAATTGTCTGTGGTTATAAATCCAGCTTTTTGGCTCTTAGGAAGGGATCTTGTTTAACAACTCAGAGGAATGCAAGACTCGAATGTGTAGAGGAACAGGATTTCACACTCTTTCCCCAACTAGCTGCCATTTATCAACCCATATTTCTATGAGTGTATGACACCCCATACCATCCTATTCTGCTCTCCAACCTTCAGCTGTTCACCCCTGCCTGGCAAGTCTCCTCTCTTGTCGTGAAAGCATCAGACAGATGTGAAAATAACTGCGGTTTTTGCAGCACCAGCTTACATTGGGTTTACAGATCTATGGAGAAACTCTGATGTGGAACCTCCCACTCCTTTCCTCCTACTGAGACAGACAGACAGACAGTAGGCTCAGGCAACAGCAAAAGTGAGGTCTTGCTGGAAAGCAATTTCAGCTGCACTTCTTTCTAATCAGTTGTATTTTTGTCTCTTACCATGCCCAGCACAGAGGCCTCTAGGTATGATCCAGCTGTGTGCTAAAGCACAGGGTAACAAGTGGTCTTGGTGGGTAGCTGGTGGCAGGGATGCACGACTCACACCCTGTTATACAAAGAACAGTCAGGCAGTGGAGTCCCCGGTAGTTGTAACAGAAAGGTAAAAGGAAAAAGAACCTTTGATGTGAATATTATGAAATGGAAGAAAAATCTGGTGTCAATTAACTCCAGCCAGCATAACAGGAACACAATACAGGAGCCTCCTATGTCTAGATTTATTTTCAGCCTGAAGAACAATAGGCCAGGGGACGGGAGGATGAGATCCCTAGACTGATGCCTAACCAGAGTTATCTAATTTTCTTGTTGCACCTGGCATAGCATCCAAGTTCAAGAGACAAGGAGCATATAAGGATGATCCTTTGCAGGTGTCTTACTCTTCTGCATTGCAGAACATTTCCAGGAAAAGAGGAGGAAATACGGGCATTAGACAAGATGCCTCCATGTTCTGAGCTTGGAGGCTTGCTGCCAGAAGCCCCAGGGTAATTAATTCATGTCCTCCTTTTCCAGGTAGTTGTATCTCTTTCTAAGTCACTACAGGAATCAGACAGGTTTTCCTGATGCTGTTTGTGTCCCATTGCTGGACATGCTGTCCTGGAAAACTTATAACACACCCAAAGGAGTAATGACAGAGATCTGAATTGCATCAGCAAGCAGTACTATGGGGTCTGCCTCAGATCCTGTGACTTAAAGGGTGTGCCAGCCAGGACCATGTGCTACTTGCAGCCACCAGCCACCCCGACCCCTGGATTGACCTGAGGATGAGATATGCTCCTCTAGAAGGACTGTTCTGCTGCTGCTGGCTCATCAGCAAGTGACAAGTGACCAAGAGGAAGACTACTTCTGTAGGAAGCTCTTCTGAGAATCCTTAATACCAGGCTGCCCCAACACAAAACTGACGAGAAAGCAGCTCAAAAACCTGAACCAACAGGCAGATTTCCAGCAACATTGGCTCAAGGGCATTCAGAGCTGCTTATGGCCACACAGGAGTCAAACACAGTGTGGGATTGCTCAATGGCATAGGTCCTTTCAGCCCTTAAATTGTTGTGGGAAGGCAGCTAATGAGACTCTGATGAATTGCAAGGCAGTGAGCATCATGAAACAACCTAAACACAAGCCTACACTCTCCACTGGAGGAGTATGGCCACCCTGTCTCATGAGCTGTGTCAGTCTCCAGGTAGCCAAGATTGTGGCAGGCACATGGTCCTCTAGTTGTACTGGAGTGCTGAACAGCAGCATATTGTCATTCTTCACACATCCACCCCCAGCCTTGGCAAGTGCACAAATGGGGACTGGCACTGCTCTGTGCCACTCTCAGGCTCTGCCCAAACCCAGCTGAATCAACAGCCTCCAAGCACTAGGCCAGAGAAGGACACCAAGTCAGGAACACCTCTGTTTCATGAAGGGAACCTTGCCAGGGCCACAATCATGTTGTCCCAGCAGATGGGAAATCTCTAATCTACAGCCCACAAAGACTGTTTCCTCTGGCTGCTATGCTGTGGGGATAAACTACCTAACTTGCACGTAGGCAGCTGTAGTATGACAGTGGAGTGCACCTGGAGGAAACAGAAACATGGATCTGAGTTGTTTCCACCTGCTTGAAATGGGTCAAGTATGGAAGCAATTCCTGCCATAAATTTTACCCAGGTACCACTTTCTGTCCAGCTTCTGTGGAAGCCAGGCTAGAGGTTCAGCAAGGGCAGAAAGGCTGGCACAGGACTTTTGAGTGACGTGATGGACAACCATGTCTATTTAAAGGACAGGTTTCTCACCCACAACACGTGAAGAGAGCATCTCAGTGCTCAGCAATATCCTATACAGCCTGGAAACTGCTAGTTGCTGGAGCTGCACATCTAGCAGGCTAAATCACAGGGCAGAACAACCTGGATCGTCACAGGCAGCTGCCCTGTGACCTGGGAATGTTTCTGGCATCATGTCTCCCTTGTCTCTGTGCTGGAGGCTTACAGAGCTGGCAGTGCTTTGCTGCACTGGTGTACTGAAGCTACAAAGACTAGTATAACCCTAAAAGCTGGTGGAGTCCTTAACAGTTTTTAATTGTCCTCAGCAAGTTCAGCTGTTCAGTATCTCCCAGGGAGTATAAGGAACACCAAAACAGCTTGTCTGCCAGGGGCAATGCATTATCCACACACAATTCCCTGGCAGAGTCCAACAACAGCAGCAGTTCCTAGATGTGCGTAGCCACGTAATTCTTCTGGGCTGCCTGGTGAGTTTTCTGGGGTCAGAGTCCATAGAGCAAATGAGGCAGCAGTAAGAAAAGAAAAAAAAAGGATAATGATAGAGGGATGGCAAAGGGGCACCTGAAAACCCACGTTATGGTGCGGAGGGGACAATGCCTTGAGTAAAGAGTGAGGAGAGGGAAGCTGTGCTGCAGAGGAGGGACTTCTACCCACACTACTGCTGGAGAAAGAGTAAATGCTGGCTGGTTCACCAGGACAGGCAGTAACAGGCTGCTGCTCCTCACCTTCTCCTCCTCCTCCTTCTCCTCCTCCCTGCTCCAGCTGCTGCAGGACAGGGTGGCGCCAGGGCTGCCTGCCTTGGCAGAGGGGTGCTCTCACATCAGGTTGGGCAAGTATCGAGCAAGTTCCTAGGATCATGATCCTTTCTTGGCTCTGGAGGCACTTTCCCATGCAAAAAACCCTGCTCTGTCCTGCCAGTCTCAACACCTTCCAAATTCTCCCAGTTCTATTACCATGTCATGTGGCTGAACATTAACTTCCCAGCCAGGATGATCTCTAGTTCCTCATGTTAAAGGCATCTACTCACCGATTAATAGCTTTGGGGCCATCTGTTGTCTTCCTGAAGTGTCAGCCCCTTGACCAACTTGACAACTTTCCATGATGAAATGGCTGGCTTGGTTGATGAGCGGAAAGCAGTGGACATATACCCTGACTTTACTAAGGCCTTTGGCATTGTCTCCCACAAAATTCCCCTAGAGAAGATAATGGAAGAATGGGCTGGCTGAGGAAACAGTGAAGTGGACTGGAAACTGTGTGAACAGCTGGGCCCAAGGAATGCTGATCAGTGGCATAAAGTCTAGCTGGAGGCTAGTAATTAGGGATGTCCTCCAGGGGTCAATACTGGCTCTGATTCTGTTTAGCATCTTCATTAATGAACAGTAAGATGAGGCAGAGTGTACCCTCTGCAAGTTTGCTGGTGACACAAAACTGGGAGGAGCAGCTGACACACCAGAGGGTTGTGGTCCTATCCAGAGGGACCCTGACAGGCTGGAGAAATGGGCCGGCAGGAGCCTCAAGAAGTTCAATGAGGAGAAGTGCAAAGTCCTGCACGTGGAAAAGAATGACCCTGGGGACCGGTAAATATTGGGGACCACCCAGCTGGAAAGCAGCATGACAGAAAAGGACCTGGGTCCAGTGCTGGGTCCTGTTCTGGGCTCCCTAGTACTAGAGAGTCAGAGACATACTGGAGAAAGTCCAGGGAAGAGGCAGGAAGATGACTAAGGGACTGAAGCCTTGCCCAAAGCAGGCAATGCTCAGCAGGTTGCAGCTGACATCATCCAGCCAGCGGTTGCCACAGTAACTGCACTTATGGATGAAGGATAGGAGTTTTCTGGTGTAATGGAATGACTGCCACCTGTCTGGGTGTTGTCTCTGTTGCACGGCAGGAAAGGACAATGCAGTGTTCTGAGGATGAGAAAATAAACACCTTTTCCTACACTACACCAAGTGGGGCTTCCCATCTGCTCCACCCTCCTATGTGCTGCCACAGCTCTACACTTCACAGCCCTGTCCTCCCTGGCAACTGCACTGCTTCCCTAAACACTCAACCCAAGAAGAAAAGCTGCGTTAGACAAGAAGAAATCAGCTGACTTAGGCAAGAACCATTGCTTTTTTTCAGTTTCAACAGCAGATATTATCTGCAGCCCTACCAGACCTATCCCAGAGGGAACCAAGGCCTGAACCCCATGAGGATCACAGACCCCTTATTGTCAGCAACTGAATGGATGTCTGACAGGCTTGAATAGAGAATTCATCACCCCCAGGGGTACTCCCAGCCTAGTTTCCTAACCAGATCTGCTCACACACACATTCATTACATGCAGGAGTGATAGTAGCAGGGGGAAGCCACACAAAACTAAAGCCTGGCAGACCTGATGGACTCCTACCATGCTACTCCATCCCCGTTCAAAGCAGGAGCAGCTGCACTGACATTTACAGGACAGAAGTCACCCCTGGTGCCCTCACCTACATGATGAGCCAAGGGAAGGACAAGTAAACCTATTCCCCTTCTGCCCCAAGTCCACCTCTGCTTCACAGCAAAGCCTTCATGGAGAGACGCACCAGATGAAAAGAAGCTGCATGGTCACAAGAGATAGGGATCAGCCATCACATCTGCTGAGCTGTTTTCAGCAGCAGTCACATGGAAAAAAAACTACTCTGCAGGCTCACCATTTGGAATCCAAAGGACACAACTCCAAAGTATCTTTGGAGAGGGCCCAAACACAGGCTGGAACATTCTGAGCAGCTACCAGATTTCCTCTGTTTCCAGTGTGCCAGCCTGGGAGACCACAGACTCCAGCATCCCATCTGCTGTCTGGGAGAACCGGAAAGAACAGAGCAGACAAGCATTCACCCTGAAAGCACCCTAGAAAAAAGGGGGCATGTCCTGGGGATGTTCTCACTGTGCACCCTCTCCTCTGTACACCCACGTGCAACCAACTCAGCCCAGGAAATTTGCAGCCATGCAGAGCATTCCCAGCTGTGGCCTTAAAGTCACAACAACACCGTCTCAAATTTCAGCCTGGTACAAGAACTGAGAGCCCTGAAAAATAAACCAGAGTCTGGGTATCTCTAGATTGGCACCCCAAGTTAGCAGACACATCAGGTCTCAATCTTGCTCTACTTAATGATGCAAGTGTTGGTCAAGTGCTCATTAAGGGACTACCAGTTCTCTGGCAGCCTAATTGGAGCTGGGACAGACAAAAGAGAGAAGCGGGCATATACAAAGGGGACTGATGAAGATGGCAGGGAGTCTTCAGAAAGCTCTTTGGATCTTCTTTTATTTTGGAAGTCTGTTTCCTAGGTTATTTTAGACAGAAAAAATAAAGAAGGAAAAGGCACTCAGCACCTGGAATTATCCTAGGGACAATAAGTTGCATCCAGTTCTCCCACATGAGCTGACACCACACTACCTTACACAGAGCATAGTTATTGAATGTTAAATGCTGATCTCTCAAGCGGGAGATGTGAAGCTTGGTTGCCATCAACAGCAGCTAAAGGGGTCTGGCAGACAAAGGGGAGGATTGGCTCCTGTGTGAGGAATGGAGGCAAAGTACATTTGAGTCATTTGCAACTTTTCTTACCCAATCCGTTTCCTCCCTCTGGGCTGGGACTACAGACAAACCCAGGACATGGCAAGCTATAGTCCGGTGAAGGTCACGCCAGCGGTACAGTGACAGCCACCTCCCTGTCACTTAAAGCATAGAGTAGTCAAGAAGGGTAACAGCAAAACCTCGCCTCGGCAGTTCTCAGCCCCCTCCAAGCTCTATGCACATGACAGAGACAGCACCTCACCCCTACCCTAGCAGGGCCACATGGATCACTGGGGTCTACCTGGCTAGCAGAGGGCAGCACAAGAAGTCACTGTTCCCCAGCAATGCATCCCCATGCTGTGAAACGCAAAGGCAGCTGGCAAGGGTTGCATTGCTCACTGTTCCGAGTGACCTGGCTGGACCCTGTGTCCTACACCACAGCCCTGCCGGCCACCTCCACCCTCCACCCCGGTTCTGAGGCACCAGTGATGCAGCAGCAAGCAGCAGCTCAAAGACACTATCCAGCAGTATCCACTTGTCTCGTCTACCCAGCAGCACCCCCTTGAGTGAGGAAAGGTCCTGCCATGTCCTCACCTTCGAGGGTGTAAAAGTACCTAGGGCAGTTTCATCTTGATGGGACCATGAGTGAAAAAAGGAGGTCGTTTCCAGCCTATGCTCACACTTTATTATATACAGACACACAGTGAGTGTAAGAACATCAACATGGGACATGGACAGTAAGGGATGCCCAAAGGCACTGCCTTCTGTCCCCTTGGTGCAACCAGTCAGCATAATTTATACAAATAATACAATACTTGAACAATAAATAAGTTTGATAAATTAGATCAAGAAATTAAAAAAACATAGAAAGACAAAGCAGCAAGGAATGATTTTGAGGACTGTGACACATTCACAGCAGTGACAACACCATCACCATCTCACCTGCACACCAGCAGCTGGAGCACAGACCCCCATCAGCACTTTTCTCTCACTGTACTATGACAAAATCCAACTGAGAAGGGGGAACCAGGGAGAGTCATACAGTTCATTAGTGCTGTGTTGTCATGGTCTAGAAGCCCTCTCTCCTTCACAAGCCCCTTCAGAAAGGGTGCTTGAAAACAAGGTACAACTGCAGACCCACTGTGCACAGTCGCAGCTTGTCTGTTTGGCACGGAAAAAAACCCTCAAACCAGTCTCTTCTGTCCTTCAGATGGACACACTGGCACAGTTATTAACTGGGTCGGGGCAGGGGGGTAGTGGGGGAAACATCTCTAAGGAATAGGGGAGAGAAGAGATGAGGCAATGCTCTCTTTCACTTGTTGGAGGCAGAGATGCTCTCATTCATGATTCCAGAGCTCTGGCACACTCCTTCCACATGCCCTGGCACTGATAGAGACCAGGTGGGTGACAATGCCAGCCAATCCCCTGGCAAGGAGGGGGTTACCACAAGGACTAAAGGGATGCAGCTCGGAAGTCAAGAGCTACAAGTCAAAGGACAGCAGTAAAAGGCCGCCGCTGGTTATTCAAGGGAAAAATAGTACTAAAACAGCCGGTCCCTAACCCTTGCAGGGGGAGAGGCTAACAAGACACTGATTGACCTCCCCACCGCCCCCCCTAGCAGCCTCAAAGCCTCCAGCTCACTCCCAAAGATGCTGGCAGCTGGCAATGAGGGGGAGAAGGACTCTGTCCATCATGGATAGCTCTCAGCAGAAAGGAGACAACTTGAAACCTGTCCCCTCCTGCCAATCCCCTTCCCATATTGCCCCCAAAGAAGGACGTTGGATGTGAAGAAACCAGGAACTGAGGGAATAGGGCAGTGAGAGAGAAATGGTAACAGATGGAGATCTGGGATGGGGAACCTGACCCCTCGGCCCTCACATGTACAAATTGTTACTCATCCAGGCCTGGTATCAAGTCTGCAATACTGTCCACATAGTAATTGGGCACCAGATCCTTGGCAGCGGCGCTGTCGCTGGCCATGTAGGCCTGTGCCTCTTCCAGGCGGGAAACGCCTGTCAGGGTGAGGATGGTAGCAAGGCCGCAGTTCTTGCCGAAGAGGATGTCTGTCTCCAGACGGTCTCCCACCATGAGGGTGCGGGACGGGTCGACACCGAAACGCTCCACGATGCAATCAAACATGTACGTGTTGGGCTTCCCCACCACCAGTGCCTTGCGGCCCGAAGCCGTTTCCACTGCGGCCGTGAGGCTGCCAGTCCCTGCAGGGAGGGAAGGAGGAGGAAAAGAAGTAGCCGCGGGAAGCTCAGCACGCCGGGTCCCGCCAGAGGATGGGCAAGCGGGATGCTGGCAGCACTGCTTCGGGAGCTGGCAGGGACGTGCCAGGGCATCCCTGCTCGTCCTGCCGCTCAGGGAACCGCCTCGCCCGCACCTGGGACAGCGAACCCCACCCGAGGCCACCCCCGCCACCAGCCCCTTCCCCCCGGGGCGGCGCGGGACGGGGCGCGGGCTCACCGGGGGTGCGCTGGCCGTCGCTGAGCGGGTGCCAGGGGTCGGGGTCGGTGGCCACCAGCAGGCACTGCGGGTCGCGCAGGTAGCCGCAGGCCTGCGCCAGCTTGGCGAAGGTGAACTGGTCGTCGTAGCCCACCAGGACGGCGCGCACCGGCTCGCCGGGTGCCGGCTCGCCCTCGCCCGCCAGGCGCAGCCCGGCGTCGCGCACCTCGCCGCGCAGCCCCTCGCCGCCCAGCACGAAGACGCGGCCGGCCCCGCTACCGTTCCCGCCGCCGCCGCCGAGGAGGCGCTGGCGGAGGAAGAGAGCAGAGCAGAGCGCGGAGCTGAAGACGTGCTCGGCGCGCACGCCGCGGAAGCCGAGACGGCTGAAGCGCCGCTCCAGCTCGGCCACCGAGCGGCGGCTGTTATTGCTGACGAAAAGGGCGGCCTTGCCGCTGCGCCGCAGCCGCTCCAGCAGCTCGGGGGCGCCGGGCACGGCGCGTTCGCCCGCCCACAGGACGCCGTCGCAGTCGAAGAGCAGCCCCTGCGCCGGGCCCAGCACCTCTCGCAACCCCGCGCCGCTCAGCCGCCGGCAGCTCGCCATGCCGCCGCCGCCGCCGCCGCCGCCGCCGCAGCCCGCCGGCCGCCCCGCCCCGCCGCGCAGCCAATCACCGCCCCCCGCCGCGCCCCGCCCCGCCGCGCAGCCAATCACGACCCCCCAGCCCCCCGCCGCCACCAATGGGAGACCCTGACGCTCCCCAGGGGCAGGGCGGGGCCGAGGGCCGGCCCCCGAAGCGACAGCGGCCGGGAGGGGGCGGGGACAGGGCCAGGCGCGCTGCCCATTGGCTGGGACCGCCGTGCCCGGCCGCCGCCCCCCGCCGTGCCCGCGCAGCCGCAGAGCGCCCCCTGCCGGCCGCCGGGGCCTGTGGGCGGCGCGGTCGCCATTACGGGCCGGCCCCGCGTCTCCGCCGACTGTGGGCGCCCGCCGCGCTCCCGCCTCCTTTCCTCCCCGCTGCGGCCCCGGGGGCTGCACTTTCCAGCACTTCAGGCTGCCAAGTGTACCCTGCTCTCACCGGCCTGCGACTTTGACACCAGCTTCTCAAATATTGGCAAAATATCACAGAACCAGTTAGGCTGGAAAAGCCTTCTAACATCATCGAGTCCAACCTAAGACCGAACACCACCATGTCAAGTAGACCATGGCAGTGCGTGCCACATCCAGTCTTTCCTTAAACAGCTCCAGGAACGGTGACTCCAGGGCAAAACCTCCCTGGGCAGCCCATTCCAATGTCTAATCACTTTCTGTGAAAAATTCCTCCTACTGTCCCACCTCAACCTCCCCTGGTGCAGCTTGTGACTATGTCCTGTTGTCACTGCCGCTGGTTGCCTGGGAGAAGAGGTCAATCCCCACCTGGCTACAGCCTCCTTTCAGGGAGTTGTAGAGAGTGATCAGGTCACCCCTGAGCCTCCTTTTCTCCAGGCCAAACAACCCCAGCTCCCTCAGCCACTCCTAATAGAACATGCACTCCAAACATATATATATACACACATACATCTGTATTTATATACATATCTGTATTTATATATATATATGCATTTATATATATACCTGTATTTATATATATCCGTGTGTTTCGGGGGCAATGGGTTTTAAGGCAAAATGGGGCGGGGATCATGTCTGAGCATCTGCAAATGGCCCCAGGGGGCCAAGCTGCCCGCGCTGGCCCGAAAGCTGCAGTCAGTGTCTGTGCCTGCAGTGGGGGATCTGGGCAGGGATCTGGGCCCTCACTGGTGGCTGGGCCCCGGCAGGGATGTGGTGGTGTGGGGAGGTGGAGATGGGAGAGCAAGAGAAGGCAGGCAAAACATAGCCGGTGTTGTGAGCCAAGGGAACAAGGTGGGGGACCAAGAGATGCTGTCCCTCAGGCCGCCCTGGCATTTCCACAGTGCCTGCTGGATCCCAGAGAGGTGCTAGATCCCATCTCCCCGACCTGTGATTCCCCCACACCCCTCACCCTGTTCAGTTCACTGTGGGCTCTCTTTCTGGGGCTGATGTGGCTAGGGGGCTTCCTCCTGCAGGCAGTGGCTGCCCCTCCTCTGTGGTTCCCGGCTCACAGTCCATGGCAGCTGCTGTGTCAGCCTCACCAGTGGAAGGCTTGGGGGATGGTGGGGCATCGCGGCTGAGGCGGGGTGCTGGCTGCGGAGGGAGCGGTGGTGGGACGGAGGGGGCTCGGCTGGGCACCATCCGTCGTGGCAGGGCTTTGGGGCTGGCTGCCTGGGCAGGAGCTGTGCTCCGGGGCTGTGTCACAGATGGTGGTGGCATTGTGGGTCGGGCCGGAGCCGGGCGTTTGCCTGAAAAGAAAGCTGAGGTGGGCTGGGGTTCTCTCCACTGGGGTCTCTCCAAAGGGCAGAGGGGGCTGCAGTGCCAGCCATGGGTCAGGAAGGGGGGCTGCAGACAGGTGGATGGACAAATTGCGCCTTGCCCAGCTCATGTACTGAAGAGACGAGCACATCAGCTTTTCTGGGGGCTTTTCCCTCTTGCTTTCACTAAGGGCCATGAGCTTTGACACCACTTTACTGGAGGTGTTCAACCCAACACTGGAGGATATACTGTGTCTATCCTACAGTCCCATCTTGGCTGGATCCTGGCCATGCTGCCCTGGCCAGAGGCCTTTCCCCTCATTTGGTGACAGGAACATCCCCAGTGCCCACTTTTGTGAGGAACAGCAGGATGATGACTATAGCACAGGAGGTGCCATTGGGGGGTGTAATTTCCCAAGCATCTGGGGCACCCTAACCTTTGTGGGTGGTGGTGTCAGTCATCGTTGGAGCTGGTGGCCCCACAGCTTCAGGAGATGGCCTGGGCAGTGCTGGTGACACCGGCTGGTACCTGGCCTCAGGGTCCCTGGATGTGCTGTGCAGAGAATGGGGCAGGTCAGGCTTTGGTTGGCCATGGAGGTCCTGGCCACGAGGCACCTTGCAGCCACCTGTGAGGGTACAGCCCTGGTGTGGGGCAGGATGGAGGGAGGACATGGGGAGAGCTGGGACAGCCAGAGCCTCTAGCTCTCATCAGACTTACGCCTCTCCATCCAAAAGGGTGGGGGTGCTGGTGGGAGGGGTTGCAGGGGTCGGCTCTTCCACTGGGGCAGCCTTGCAAAGTCCGGTGTTTGTGGGCGACATGAACATGCCTGAGACATTGAAATCTACCTCTGGGTGAAGAGAAGGGAGATCCTGTGAGGAAGCACTTGCCACCCAGAGCAATGACCCCACAGCAAGGAGCCAGAGCAGCCTTCTGCTTGTCTCCTCCTGGAGATGGAGAAATGTTCCTTTCCCTTCCTCTCCCCATCACCCTCTGCTGCAGCCCACCAAGTGATGCCCTGGCCCTACCTCCAGGGAAGAGAGTGTCCACGCTCTGGATGAGGGCTTCCACCACAGCCTGGATGGAGGAGACCGAGGCCAAGTCCAGTTGCATGGGGTCTCTGAGAGACAGGGGTGGGGAAGGCATCAGAAAAGGGGTTTGGGGGCATTAACCTCAAATGGGTTTTTGTGTTCATTCTGCAGGGGTCAGGGTCTGAAGGGAAGGCAGCCCAGCCAAGGGCCATGGCAGCATGGGTGATGGGCCTTTTTCCCTGTCCCGGGAACCCTGGTTTGGTGTTGGAGGCCAGTGGTGTTGGAAGCCACACATGTCACAAGTGCTTTGGGTCTCAGCCCCCTCCTCTACTACTTTGCAGAGTGGCTAAGAGGATATGAGCTCGGTGAGGGGACATGCAACTCGGGGAGCATGGGGACAAGGGACAGGACTTGAGGATGGAAGAGGTGTAGGTGCTTTAGACCAGCCTCAAGGCTGCTGGATCAGCCTTTGCCATTGGCATTTGCCTTCAGGACACCCCACCTGGGGCTAGGGAGCTGCCTCTCACCCCTTCAAATCAGATCTTACCCTGTGCTCTGCTGTGACCACAGCAGGTTTGGGCCCAGCACAATGGCAATGTTGCTGGGGGTCATTTTATTCACCTCCTGGTGTTCAGCCAGCTTGGCTAAAAACTTGATCAGATACCTGTGGGGTGAAAGGAGGGCAAGGGTTTAGTAGGTAGGGATTTGAGGAGGGAATGGCTACCCCTGGTGATTGCTTGGGGCTGAAGAAGCCCCGTTCCGACAAAACACCTCAGATTGTTGTAGCTGTCCTGGGGCAGGCGGCTGCAGGTGTCTCGCAGGCTCTGTACACGGCTATCAATGTCCTTTAAGCTGTAAGAGAGAAGGGGGAGCAGAGAGCTCGGCCTGTTCCCTGTGGCAGAGAGGGACACAGTGGGCAAGTGCTGGCTGCCCCGTGGGGGCCATAGCCCTGGAGATGGAGATGTCCTGCTTTACTGTGCTGTGAAGGCAGGCATCCATGGAGGCACTGTGTTTGTATCTCCCCAAATGAGACCAAGCACCCCTGCTCCAAGTGCCAGGAAAGATGGAGGGGGTTGACTGGGGGCTTTTTGAGATGTGCCAGGGATTTCCACCCCAGTGCCTGGACCCACCTGGCCACTTTGACCCATTCGTCATAGAGTTCGAAGGTCATCAAAGGCTGGGGCAGCTCCCGCAGGTAGGATTTCAGTGCACCTGGGAGGAGAGGGGGAGCAGTGGAGCTGATGGCAGCTGAGGGATGGCAGGCACTGCCCAATCATATCTCCCCACCCTGCCTTGCTGGCACTCACCAGCCACAGCGTGGGGGTCTGAGTAAAACTCCTCCAGGGCATTGGAGCCGCTGGCCAAGCTGCTCTTCAGCTTCTTCAGCACTGAGGCGCCTGCTGCCAGCCGGAAGAGTCCCTGGGGGTGGGACGAAGAGGGAAGGGATGCATGTTGAGTTTGGGAGGAGTGTATCTGTGGGGGGAAAGGTGATGAGGGGGTCTGGAGCACTCCCTACCTCCTCCTTCATGCCAGAAGCTAACAGCATCATGACACAGGCTTCGATGGGAAGTGCAATCTCCCGGCCCAAGCTCTTGAGGTGTGTCTCTAGGGACACACCATAGTACCCTGCCACTGGGGTGTCTGTAGTGAAGGAAGGCTCTAGAAGAGGAAGGAAAATGTCAAGAGGGATGGTGGACACTGGGACCATCCACCATTTGGCCATGGCAACGTCCTGCTCCAAGCCTAACTTGGCTGGCTACAGACAGAGGCAGAGGCAGGACAGGCAGCATCCCCAGGCCATGTCAAGATGCAGTCCCCAACCTACCCAACATGGGAGGCAGCAGCAGGTGTAGGGAGGGAAAATGAACCTTTTCCAGCTTTGCTGGCCACACTCGTATCCCCTGGGCTCAGCTACAGCCCTTGCCAGGCTGCATGGAGAGCCAGAGGGTACCTGTCTGTCTGTGGCTTTCCCTCAGTTCTGCCAGAGCTGAGTCCAGTGATTCCAGTGACTGCCGGTGGTACTGGGCTTGGATTTCCAATAGCTGCCAGACAGGGGACAGGCAAACAGCATTCAGTTTGGCATCAGCCCATCTTGGAGAGGTGCCCATTCCCAGGACATTGCACCCACATGAAGACAGGGCAAAGAGGGAGCTGCAAGGGGAACCTGCCTGGGGTCCATGGGACTGTGTCTGTAGTGAGGGGTAGAGGGCAAATTGGAGAGTGGTATCATCAGGACAAGCTGCTTGTTTGCACTTGGTGCTAATGGTGGCATTAACCTGCAGTGCCTGGAGCAAGGCCAGCTATAGGCATCTGCTGTTGTCTTGATCTGTCCCCTGCCCTGCTTGGGGCACTTGGTGTGGATGGGGGCAAGGCTGGGCTCAGACATGTTGCAGTTGACATTCATACACTGGGGAGAAGTGAGACAGAGGACTTACTTTGATGAAGTAGCTGGCGTAGACGTCCTCTTTGGTGGAGAAGTGGTAGAGGTCAGCCATGTACTCATCCTGGGAAGGGAGACAAAAAGGAGCACTCTTCCATCCCTTCCCTTGCACCCGAGGAAGAGGAGACACCTTCGTGAAGCCCTTTCATCTGCTCTGTGAATTGTCTAGACAGGCTCTTTGGGTGCAGTGGGGACTTCTCCTTGCCTCCATTGCTTATGTTTGGGTAGTGGCAGCAACCTGCCCTATGATCAGGGTCCTGGCACAAGAGGTCTCTGCACCTTCAGCTCCAGTGAGCTTACAAGCTCTGCCAAAGTGCTGGGCTTTTCAGAGAAACAGGGCAGAAGTGGAGAAAGTGGATGTGAAACTTCCCTGCCACCCATGACAGATCCTAGCTTGGCTGGTTCCCAGCCTGAGGGAGCCCCATATGCTCCCTGCTTTAGCCCCTGGAGCCTCCTCTCTGCAGCAGCTTGCACTGTGAATCCTTTACTCTTTTTCTTCCCTGGGCTTGGGCCATCTCCCTATTTCTGCTTGAGGGGCCCATTTGCTTTCAGAGGGCAGGACATGCTGGCTGGCTGTAATCCATCTCAGCGTGGGGTCACCTTGGTCAAGACTGGTGGAGGGGAGCAGGTCTGCAGCCCTGCAGCTGATCCACGGGGACAGGAAGCGACCATCTCACCTTGCACTGCTCCACCTTCCTCTTCACCTCCTCCTCTTCTTCCTTCAAGATCTCCAGTTTGTTGGCAGCAGAAGATGCCCCTGGGCCAGCACCAGCTCCAGTGCTGTTACTGGAACTCTTGGCAGCTTGGTTCAGCCTTTGGGGTGGGAGAGAAGAGGCACATTTATGGTCTCAGGGACGCTGGGTAGAACAGATGCACAGACTGCTAGAGAAATCTGGCGTGGCAAGGGCTACCACTGGCAAGAGTTGGAACGAGGTGATCTCAGTGTACCAAGCAGCACTGGGGGACTTTGCTGCCTTTAGTGGCAGAACTGCCTTTCTCTCTGTGCTATGGAATCAGCATCTGAGCCCAGAGCAAGATGCGCCTGCAGAGAGGAGCTAGCTGGGTGCTCCTGAAGAGATGTTGGAAATTGACTCCCCAGGGCAGTTATCCTCCTCTCTCGCCCAGCCTGTCTGGGGGCTGTACTCTGTATGTCCTGCCCCCTGCCCCTAGGGCTGCAGTGTGCCCCATACCGGCTCTTGATTGTGTTCCAGTCAGAAATCAACTTCTGGAGGGTCTTCTTGCGCTTCAGGATGATGGGGAGCTCCTCCTGGGGGAGAGAGGGCCAGAGTGAGTGGGGGAGGCCTGGGGACATAGGAAGAAGTGGTGAGATTGGAGAGCGGAGCCAGTAGGGCAGCCAGGACTACCTCACTGAGCTTGTTGAGCGGCTGCAGGACATAGTGCTCCAGGGCAATCTCAAACTCAGCCACGATTTTGGCCAGCGAGCTCTGTATGCAGCAACCCATCTCCAGAGCTTTCCTGCGTAGGACAGACATGAAATGACTGTGTGCTAGAGCCATGCCCCTCTCTGACCCAACATCCCCACTATACCTGTACCCACGTGGGACCCTGAGCCAGCCCCTGGCCCTACTCTGCAATGGGAGGCTGAAGGTGCTGGATGTCCCCTCTCCCAGTCCAACACCAGTGTTTGCTCTGGGGACATGGTTTGAGCCATGGGAACCCCGGAGCCAAAACAGTGTCACCACCAGGATCTGGCATCTTTTGGGGTCACTCTGGCCCTTTCTCCCACCAGTACTTACCCAAGGCTGGACTCTGTGTCCAGTTCCTTGAAGCTCTCAGCCATCGCCATGGACAGAGCCATCAAGGGCAGCTTCTTCTGCACAGAGCCAAGGATTTGAGACAGAAGTGGTGACACCACTGTGCCTGGCCACAGTGTGATGCTCCTCACCACAGGGCACCATGGGTGCCAGAGTTCACGGGGGTTTGGGAAGGGACACAGAAAACAAGGGCTTTGGAGGGTTATTCAAAGCAAAGACACTGTCTCTCTTTCAGGAGTGTCCCAAATTAGTGACAAATGAGAGGGTTGCCCTACTCTGCTCATCCCAGGCACATGCTGGAGGCCGCTGCTGACAATGGGACCTGGGCTTGGCATAGCTTTGGGCCACCCTTCAGCAAAGCTGGCAAAGCAGGGGCCTGGCATCCCCGTTGCTGGCAAGAGACAGAGCTGGGGTGAGCACAGGCTGCAGTGGGGAGATTTTACTCACCACTCGCTTGTCCATCTCGGAGCCACATTGTCCCTGCAGGCAGGCTTGGAGCCTCTTGGACACACTGTGAGCTGCTCGCTTGGCCGGCTCAATCCTCTGCTCAATCTGGGGGCAGAAAAGTGGGACTGGGGAAGCCATTTTGTCAACCATGGGCACTTCGAGGCCATTTCCCCTGTACCCAGCTCTGGGTGAGGGTGGCCTACTGTGTTGATTTTGCACAGCCTGGTTTTTGGTAGCGGGGGGGCCACGGAGGTGGCTTCTGTGAGAAGCTGCTAAAAGCTTCCACCATGTCTGGCCGAGCCAATCCCTGATGGCTCTGAAGGTGGACATGCCACTGGCCAAGGCTGGGCCAATTAGAGATGGTGGTAACGCCTCTCTGAAAACATATTTAAGAAGAAAATCAAAACGAAGTGGGGCACAGTGTTTTTCTAGCCAGAGAAGAGGAGGAGGTGAGAACGTGTGAGGGAAACAATGTGGCGACACCGAGGTCAGTGGAGAAGGAGGGGGAGGAGGTGCTCCAGGCACCGGGCCGAGATGCCTCTGCAGGCCGTGGTGAGGACCATGGTGAAGCAGCTGTGCCCCTGCAGCCCATGGATCCACAGGGGATGCAGAGATCCACCCGCAGCCCGTGGGGGAGGCGCTCACGCCAGAGTGGGTGGATGCCTGGAGGAGGCTGTGATCCAGTGGGAAACCCAGTGGAGAGAGGGGGCTGGAGCAGCCTGTCCTTGGAGGACTGCACCCCGTGGAAAGGGAGACCCACAGCACAGCAGTTTGGGAGGGCTGTGTGCCCATGGGAGGGCCTCACGCTGCAGCAGGTGTGGTGTGGTTGTTGCTCGTGAGATTGGAACCATGCTGGAGAGGTTCATGGAGAACTGTGTCCTGTGGGAGGGACCCCACGGCGCAGCAGGGGAAGGACTCCTCTCTTGGAGTAGTGGAAGAAAACCTCGGGTAATGAACTCACCAAAACCCCCATGCCCTGTCCCCTACGCTGTTGGTGGGAAGAAGGGAGGGGTTGCAGGAAGAAAAAATGTTTTTAAGGGCTTATTTTACTCCTCATTATCCTCCTCTGATTTCGTTAGTAATAAATTCACTTTATACCTCTAAGTCGAGCCTGTTTTGCCTTTGGAGTGTTTTCTCCTGGTCCTTATGTCCACTCATGACGCCTTCATTAAATTTTTCTCTCCTCTGCCCAGCTGTGGCAGGGGAGGGTGAGTGAGCGACTTTTGTGGGTGCCTGGCATTTGGCCAGTGTCAAACCACACCTGCCAGCGTCCTGCCACAGTCTGGAGCATCTGGTCTAGTGAAAAGGGAGCACAACTCCTGGTCAGGATTCATCCCTCTGTGAGCAGCTGGGAAAGCCCTTTCTGGTAGTAGGAGCCTGCCAGTCCCTTAACACCATGGTCCTGAAATCACCCTCCAGCACACGGACAGATCCCAGCCCCATGACTTGGACGTGCTGGCACGGCGAATGGCAGGCAGGAGCGGGGCAGGTTCCCACGCCCAGGCACAAGCAGACACATGCCTGCCGGCCCAGCCTGCGCCTCACCTGCACTAAGTCTTCTGACAGGAGCTCAGTTGCTTCTTGGGCTCTGCAGAGGAAGGAGAAGGAACCATCAGCAAATGTGGATGACCTCCACCCAGCTTCCTTGGGAAGGCAGGTCCTTATGCATCCTACTCGCCTCTCTTTGGGCTCCTGGGAGCAGGAGCCACAGGCTATAGCCTGGACCATCAGACACAAGGCTATGGGTAGAACAAGCCAGGGAGGACAAGAACAGCAGGAGCAGGGCAAGGGAGCCAACCTTGCTGGCTGGTGGACACCCCATCAGACAGGGTTTCCAGTTCAGTGCACCTCAGTCAAAAAGTCCAGATGTGGCCTGTGTTTTTGGAGTCAGAGTGCTTAGTGGGGCCACAACAGGAGGAGGATGTTTACTGACCCTGACTGCCACCTCTCCCCTGAAGGTGAGTCCAGGGCAGTGATGTTGCAGTCTGGCACACATCTTTGCAGCCAGGGTAGTCAGTAGCTGTGGGGCCACTGGTGCTGGAGCAAGGGTATCCTTGTGGTCAAGCTGAGGTCCAAGACCAACCCTCCAGAAATACCTACACAAACCCAGCTTTCTGTGGTTCTGCTCAAAACCAAATTCAAAACTCACCAGCCACCATGACCCCAAAACCTCCTTGATGCCTCCCATAGGGGAAGCCTTGCTTCACAGCCTGCTATCCTTGCTATGCCCCAGGAACCTCACTTGATTTCCATCTGTTGCTGCTTTTTCCCCAGTTCACGTTTCTCTCTTTTCACTGCCTGCCAAAGCCAATGTGGGATGAAGATGTGGAGCTGCAGGAAACGTGGGTGGTTTGGTTGAAGGCAAGCAAGAGCTCATGAGATCATGGTCCACAGAGGAGAGGCTCTGCAGCAGGTGAAGAGCTTGCTCTTGGACTCCACAAGCTGCTTGAGACTTGCCTGCCTGGCATTAAGCAAAAGGGAGGTGTATCTATCATGGAGATGAGAAATCTTGAGGGAAGTGGGATGGGAAAGGGCATCATGCTCCCCTCCAGGAAATGCAAGAAGAGCAAGAGGCCACCAGCATGTAGGAGTTGCTTCCCTGTGGTTGATTTGCTGGGCTGGCTGAAGGACCTCAGTAGTTCAGGGGACAGCTCTGTCCCACTTAGCCACCAAGTGCTGGGAACCTGCAGAGGTGGCAGTAAGAAAGGGAGTGAGGGGGCTGGGCAGGGAGGGCCCAGCCCTGTAATTTCAGTTCTGGGTTTTGCAAGGGGAGAGCTTTAGAAAGCCAAAGAGGAAAATACGGAAATGGCAGAGGTAGGATAGGGACAGGGTTTTGTGTGAAGCTGTAAGTCCTCCGTGAGTCCATCTGAGGACCCCATGTCCTCTCCTCAAAGGGCATTCCAGGCTGCTCATGCTGCTGGACTGGCTAGAGCTGTGCAGGGCACTTTGTTCCTGTGGGGCACCCCAGACTCAGCAGGGAGGGCAGGTCCCAGCCTGATCACCCTCCTGGTCATTGCACAGCAAGGAGGATGTGGCTGGCAGGTCCCTCCCCATTGCCCTACTGCCCCACATCCTGGGGAAGCCAAGCTTGGGAAAGCCCTGTTTCCATGTGAGTGCAGCACCTGTGGGCCCTGGGAGAGGTAGCTGGGCTTGAGGATCATTTACTGCTGAACAGCACCAATGCAGCCTTCCCAAAGCCCCTCAGCTTATGCTGGAGATGCTCTAAACCCTAAGGTTTTCCCCCCCCTTTTCCCAGGCCACCAGCACTGGCAGGTCAGTTGAGCCCCAGCGCAAGCCCTCCAGGACCCGCATCCCGCTCCCTCCGGCACAGGTAGTGGAGAAGTTCTTACCGAATGGTGATGCTGGGATGGGACAGCTGCTGCCGCATTCGATTAAACTGTCTTTTCATCATCTTGAGAGTCAGGAGGAGACCACAAGAGCTGCTCTGCTTGGCTGTACCCGCTCAGCACCCCTCGACAATGCTTGGCATTGGATGCCTGCAGCCCTTCTTCCCCTCTTCTCCCTGGAGCCACTTTGCTCCTTGCTTTTTCCGAAGGACCTGTCCCTCCTTACTGCTCTTCCTCCTTCCCTCGTTCCCTCTTTTTCACTTTCCCCAGCTGGTCCACTCCCTAGTCCCTCCCTGGGGATGCCCTACCTGCTTTCTTTTCCCCTCCCTTGAACTCCCTTCTCTTGCTCCCTCTCCTTTTCTGAGCTCCCTTCCTCTTCCGTCCGCCCCTCTGCTGCAGATCAGGTAAGAACAGCTCAGGGCTCCTACTCCGTTCTGTGTTCTTGTCACCACCCCACAAGTAAAAATAACTTCAGCCCAGCCTTAAAGGGGAAATTTTATTACAGCATACACAGAACAAGGCAGGACAAGCACATGCCGCTGCCGAGCCCGAGTGAAGGGCCCACGCTCTTTCTTGCTCTGTCTCAGCTGGGGTGGTTCCCCTTCGTTCCTTGCCCACCGCCAGCTGTGCCGCGGGGCAGCCCGTGCTGGTGCCAGCTCGCTGTGCAGTTCATACAGGGCACCTCGTGTACACCCTGCCCTACCTGGTCACCCAGCTCTGCCAACACTCCTCAGGCACCTCTCCATGCTCACGGGCACAGCTCCATCCTCCTCCCCTGCGACACAGCCCCTTGTTGTGACAAAGGCAGCAAAGCCACCCTGCAAACCGCCCTGCACCCCTCACGCTGCTTTCCCTCCCCGGAACCGCCACAGAGCTGCGGCCAACGGCTGCTGCCTCGGGCACGGGGGAAGCTCCCTCCCCCCGCTCCCCTCCGCGAGCAGAGTTCCTCCGAGCACGGGGACCGCAAACTCCCGGTTCTCAGCCTCGGGTGTTGCCTGCTCTCTGCAGAGCTGCACCAGAGCTCATCTCTCTCTCTCTCTTTTTTTTTTTTTGTTGAGAAACGTCCACTTCACACCACCACGACCTTTGGCCCTGACTCTATGAGATGACAATCTCACCTTATTTTTGGCTACCTGCAGCTAGGACTTTCCACCTGCACTAAGAGAGCAGAGGTTGCTGTTGGCTGGGTTACATGGCTGGCAAAGGAAGCAGCAAACCAAGCCCAAATGAGAGGCAGTCAGCTTGTGGGCACAAGAGACAAGCAGCAAAGGCAAATGAGGTGGAAGGGCCACTCCTTCTGTGCCCTGAAACCTGAGGAGCAAAAATTTGGGGACTGCTGGGCTGTGCTCCTTGGCAAGGGTCAAGTCTTCAGTTACTGTATAGTAAAGTGGTGCTGGCAGCTGTTTTCAAGTGGTTGTGGGGTGACAGCACCACTCCCTCCCTGCCCAAAACACCAGGCTGTTCTAAACCTGTGGCAGAGCACATCTGATCCCCCAGCATCAAGCCCTGGGTGTGCTCCTAACACGCAGTCACTTCAAGCACCTGTTGCAAAGATGCAGCAAAACCCTCCCAGATCTTCACTGGCTGCATCAAGTAGTGGCTAGGCCATTCCTTGTATGCCATATCAGTTGCTCCCAGCGACGGGCTGCTGCTCACCAGAGGAGATCCTCCTTTGTACCCCTGAAACAAAGCTCCCTCACGGATCTGCTTCCAAGGGCTGCTGCCAGCAGTGGTGATGCTGCAGTCATGTGGGAGCATGGGAGTGAGCTCAAGCCCTGCTTCCCATGGGCTCTCAGGCAGACTCCTGCCCACTGCCCCTCCACGGGGCAGAAGGGAAGTGGGCAGCACCCAGTTCACAGCCTGGAACTGACTGCTCTCAAAAAAGGAATTGAGAACTGCGGGGGGAATTCCACCATCCCTGCTCCCTGCTCATGGGAGCAGGGAAATCATTGTGGCAAGGCCCTGAGTGACTGAGGGATGAACTACAGGACTGCAGGGGCAGGATCTGAGCTGGGCAGGGCGCAGAGAAGCTCCTCAGCGGTCAGGGAAAGTGGGGAAAAATGCATTACTTGGGTAAAAAGGCAGAGGAGCAGCATCAGGAAAGAACTCTTTATTTCCCATAAATACAGCAGATTCTTCGCGCCGGGCGTCTCATTTTAAATGTTTGTTTTTCTTCCATTTACAGAATTTTGCACTGAAAATATATACAAGTCTATTCAAGAACCAAACAAGATCTGCAAAGAAAAAACCCATACAAAACCCTGAAGAGACCAGAAAGGGAAGTAAGACACAGCAGAATCCCAGCATAAAGACCTTGCTTCCCCCTCTCCTTTACTGCTTGCTGTGCCCAGCTCCGAGACACCTCACCTTCGCTGCCCCAAGCCAGAAGTGCAAGGCACCCTGCTCACCTCCACCTCACACATGCCGCCTCCTACCTCTGGCAAGCCAATGCAGAGCACAGCTTACCTCTGCTTTTTATGATCAGGCCCTCTCCAAACCAGCTTAGGGATGGGAAGCAGCTCCCATGGTCCTGAGTCCCATGGGGTTCGGGATTGCTTGGGATGTGCCACCCTCAGTCTCCTCTGCGCCTGCAGATCCCAGCTCTTGTGTCACAGTGATCAGGCGGCTGGGGCGAGCCCCCTCCCCACCACAGGGAGCCAGGCCTGCCCTCAGCTGCAGCAAAGGTGCACAAGGCACAGCTGAACCCCCCCTAAGCCCCAGTGCAGAGCTTTGTGGTGATGGGCTGGGCTCCCATCTCCCCCCGACTCCCAGCCCATCACCCACCCCTCTGCGAGAGGACACTGAAGAGCTGAGAAAACCCCCCGCCCCACCAAGCTCTCCAGCCCAGCGGGGGAAAGGAAGTCTAAGTGCTACTTCCTCTCCCCATCTGGCACGAGGCTGCCGGGAGACTCAACCCCACAGCGTGCCCCTCTCTGGCCACCGTTCCCAAAGCTCATTATGATAGATAAAGCCTGTGGGAATGGTGTAGGCTTCCCTGCTGCAGGGGTTCAGAATGCCAGCTGAAGGGGCTGGGAAGGCACAGAGCAAGCCCTTCCCAGCCCCTGAGGCCCCACCCTGGGGCCACCTCCCACCAACAGCTCTGTAAGCAGCTAGGACAGAGATATGTGAGGATCACTCCCCCTGACCCCCCCCCAAAGCAAGGGCAGCTGTCTGCTCTCTGGTGCTGGAGAGATACCTAGGCTCTGCCCAGCCTTGTTCCACATCAGCTCCAGTGTGATCCTACCAGATGGAATCACTGGGGCCCAGCTCCAAGGAGGGGGCAAGGGGGACAAGAGAGAGCACCATAGAGCACGAAGTAGCTGAAGGGCTGAGAAGTGCAGAGGGGACAGACAAGGGAAAGGATCTTCCTTTGCTAGGCCTTGCCCTGGGCTAAGGTTGCTAAAGCTCCCTGTCCTTGTTCCCCTATGCACCTAAAGCGGGAAAGCAGGGTTAGAAGAGAAGCTGGACAGACTGGGGAGGGAGTGTCATCTTCAGAAGAGCAGGGAAGGCAACTGTTCACACATATGAAGCTTTCCACTCCACTTCTAGTCTTGTGGGATGAACATCTCCTGGCATCTCTGCTCTCCTCCTTGAGGCACGCTCTCTCTGGCCCTTGCCCGCCCATCTGGAGAATAGAGTGTGAGCACCAGCCCCACCCGCCCTCCCATTTCCTCAGGCTGCTCCAGCCCCACAGGGTTGGCTTCCTAAGGAATCTGCAGTGTAGTGCCTACAACATGTGGCCCTAGAGGTTTCCCCAGGATTCTGGTGGGGGAAACTGGTCCACATCCCCAATTTCATTGTAGGTTTGCTCTCCCATTGTGAAGGTCAGTTTGTACCGTAGCCTCACTTTCTCCTGGAGATGGGAGAAAAAGGATACGCAGTCAGAAGCAGGGTAAGAAAGGCATGAGGCACAAACCATTCATGTCTCAGATGCTGCTGAGCAGAGGGAAGAGGGACAGGGTAGTGAGGCTTTGCCTGAGCACCAAGACCAGCCTCTGCTCATGCCCCAGGGATGATGCTTTTACCTTCTGTGGGTTAGCGAGCAGCAGGACTTGAGTGATGGCACTGGGGTGGACGATGGGATTGAATGCTGGCAGCTCTGTGCCTGAGGGAGGCTGTAGCTTCACCTTCATTATCTAGGGAGAGAGTGAGAGAAGAGAGTGACCACATTCCTGAGGGTGACTTGGCAGCCAGAAGCCTTGCTCCTGTATTTGGGAAGCTTCCACTGTCTAGTCAAAGAAAAAAACATTGTGAAGGCAATTAGAACTTGCTCCCATGCCCACAGCACTCTCTCCACCCACCCTGCCTTTCCTGCAGAAGTAGAATCATGCTTTGTCACAGTCTGGGGACCTCAGCCCCATCAGCTGTCTTACCTTGGGGACGGCAGACTGAAAGACAATATTGCGGATGGGCTGCGGGGCCGTGCTAAGCATAGAAATCACCACCACAAGCACATCAGGCCTCTCGGGCAGGGCATCCTTAGCAAAGTGGAAGAGGACACGGAAGCCGTGCTGATCATACACTGTCACAGGGAGGATGCTGCCTGGGGGAAAGACGGGGACAGGCAGCAGTCAGCCAGGAGCGAATTGGCCTTACAGCACCTTTCCCCATCACCCTAACTCCATACAAGTGACACCATTCTTCTTCAGCCTCCACAAAATCCAACAAACAAGAAGCTTCTTCACATCATTCCCTTCCATGTGTGCAGGGTTTAATCCCTCCACTCCTGCCCCCCTCTTTTTCCCTGACTCACTGGGTTTGATTGACTCCAGAGGCACAGTGATGTTGGCCAGCGAGATCTCCTGGGGCAGCGCAGTGGCAGGAGGCCGTGGTGGGACTGCAGTACTTCCTGCTGGTGTGGTGGCAGCTTTTGGAAGTGTAGCAGGGGCAGGCAGCTCTGAGGTCAGGGGCAGTGTGGGGTTAGGGGAAACACTCTGGAGCACAGGCAGAGCACTGGGATTGTGGGCTGTGGTGCCAGAGCTACTCCTGTTCTGCAGATCCCTCAGGGTGAGCCGAGGGGGTGGCTGCTGCTTCTCCCTGCAGGGGGAGAGAGAGAGCAAGGAGTGGAAAAGGGCACTGAAGTGCTATCCAGCACCCCAGAAATGGAAACAATGGGGAGAGATGCGAGACTGCACTACCAAGTACTTACCATCGCACTTGTTGAGATTCTGGAGGCAAAGACTGCTGCAGCAGTGTCTTGCCCAGGAGGTCCAGGTCATCCAGGCCACTGCTGCTAGGAGACGGTTTGGGAGAGGATGCACCAGCATCTGCTTTGACTGGTGGTGGTGCTGCTGCGATAGGGGTGATACTGAGCTCATTGCTGTCTGATGACTGTGGAAAGAGTGCACAGGAGAGCCCCCAAGCAGGGTTGCGTATCAGCACCAACCATCAGATGTAGCATGTTTCTCTAACTACTTTTGTTGCTTTTGCCACCCTCCCCATCCTCTGCCCTAGCTCTCAGCACATTACCTGGAAGCTGTTCCAGCCACTGCTGTCACCAGCCTGGACAGGATGTGGTGCTGGGTCATTCAGGCCTGCCAGGAGTAAAAGCAAACATGAAGCAGTAAGAGCATTAAATGCGGCCTGAATAAGACACAGAAGCAGCAGGGCAGAACCGCCAATGTGGTCTCCATCTCTGGCCCCCATCCTCGCATGGGGGAGAGGCAGGAGGGTGATAGTGGTTTTATTCTGTCCAGATATCCTCATTTATAGTTTACTTCTCACTGCAGTTAGCAGAAAAATGAATACTACTGACCTGACCAATCTGACTGACCACGTTGTCTACTTGATGCTGTGGTACTCAAAAGCACTTGTCTTAGGAAACAGACACTTTGTTGTGCAAAGAAGGACTCTAGAGCCTTTCTAGGATTGGCACCTCCCATGACTTCATGTGAGCAGTTCTGGAAGTCCCATGCATCTGTTGTCAGCTCGTGACTTCAACAGCAAGCAGTAAATATGGGGGTGACCCACCCTTGTGATCCCATCTGGGGATGTCCATTGCATCACTCTTGATTTACCTGCCAGGTCAGTTTTCCCAGAGCAAATCAGTGGGCACGTGCCTACAGGCTCTCTCTGACTAGCCAGAAAAACACCATGGGACTGAAGTTCAGAACCACAGCAGGGTCTTTCCCTCCTTCTCCCTCACACTAAATGAAGGACAACTCTTTGTCTTTATTATTCAATTCTACCAGAGCTCTCTCTTATTCATGTTCCTGCCAAAGAAGAACCATCTATGCAGACTACGCAGAGTCAAAGAACAAGGAGCTTTTGCTCTGGATTTCTCACCTAAAGACATGAGTTCATCATCTAGCAAGGAGACAGAGACAGCTTGGTCAGGCACAGGGACTGCTGAGCCACCTGAAAGGGTGGGCAAGGCTGGGTAGGAAGGGCATGTTGCTGGAAGCTCCAGGCCAGACAGATCTAGAAGCGCTGAGGTGCTGCCTGCAAAAAAAAAGCTGAGAGTCAGAAACATTATCCAGGGTTACGCAGTGTGCTGAGGCTGGTTCTCAGCCTTCCTCACACCCCCCTGCTCTCCCTTCCAGTTCCCTTTCTTCATGCACCAGGCACATCCACAAGCCATTTCCTTATCTCACCAGCCCCACTCTAAGCTCCCGCAGATTTCCCCTTTCCACTTCTCTCGGTCTTCTCTTACACCGCAGGAAACCAGCAATAGGGTCCCTCTGCTTGACCCTCCTCAAGTCTTGTCCCCGTTCCTCAAGTCTGCTCACCTCGAAGGGGACCAGCCACCGTCTCCCCATTGATCTCTTCTCCCCGTACAAGCTGCTTGTAGAGATTGATCACCTGGGTCAGATTGTCATTGGCTTGCAGAATCTCCGCTGAAAGTAAGAGTGAAAATAGTGAAGAGAGTAACTTTTATACCCCAACTCTGTCTATCTCTTCAAAGCAAGGCCCAAGTTGCTGCAAACAAAAGCACTGCAGAGAGCGTTTTCACCATTCTGCAGACTGCACCAGGGTATATTGACACCTCCAGGGCAGTCTCAGCAGGAATGAGAAAGGCCAGATATGTTTACCTAGAGCTTCATCATTGTCTTCTGTGTCACTGGCGAGCCGGAAAAGCATGGGCCTCATGCGCTCACAGCGCTGATACAGCTCCTGGGGGAGAGGAGAAAGAGTGATGAGGTGAGCATCAGCTGGGTGTGCAAAACAGGCAGGAGGATGATGGGATAAAGGTCACCCATCTCTGCTAAGTCCAGGGAGGATTCTGGGATTGCCTTTCCTCACCTTCATTAGGTCCTCATTGCTTTCTGTTGTCTCCCCCTTGCTGTAGTTTGTCACCATCTCCGTCAGCAGCTTCACGTTGTTGTTCACCTCCTCAATGGCATTCACTCTCTTGGAGATCTTCTCCATGCGCTTCTGGTCCTGGAGGGGAAGCACAAGGGGAAGGATGTCCTAACTTGGAGAGGAGGAAGGCTGGGCCAGCCAACCACCCTGGACTAAAGCACACTGCCCTCAAAATAGCTCCCACTCCAGCGGAAAACTCCAGGCCATTTCTGGGCAGGAACATGCCCAACAGGGATGGAATTGCTGTAGATCTAGTGCTGCAGCAGGGCTTGGGCCACAAAATGCACCCGGGGCCATTCCTCCTAGTAGCCAGGGGATGGCAGAACTTGCACAAGGACTCTTTCACAGCTGCTGCAGCCAAAGTTTGGGCAGAAGCTCCATATGTCTGCACGAGGTTGCAGAGCCAGTCCTCCTTCGGTGCTAACCATTGCCACCCAGACCATGACCCCCCAGCTCCCCTTTTCCCCAGCCACACCTCCTGAACCATCTCCTTGATGAGCTTGTTGGCAGCCCGGAGATCCTCAGGATGGGAACTTTTCAGGAGGCGAGCCAACGTCTGCAAAAGAGAAGGTACTTTTGAGCCCAAGCTGAAGGATGGCAGCTGGAGTCACTCTTGCAACACTAGAGCCAAGAGTTCCTCCCATCCCAAAGCTGTATCTGGCAGAGGCAGTGAACAATTCCAACCGTTTAGAAAGCTGAGCCACAGGAGCTTGTGGGCTATCACACACCAGGGAGAGAAGTACAACCGGCTGTCCTATTCCTGTTGTGGTTCTGGTTATGCAAGCTAGGTCTTTCCGTGAAGATCCCTGCATTCAAAACCTGCTCCTGCCTGCCCACTACTCACCATGGAGAGTCTGGAGTGCAGCAGCACTGAGACAGGAAGAAAGCCTGGTTTATGCAAGAATTGCTGTGGCATTGTAATGGACTCCTGGAACATCTTCACATGCCTCTTTCTGGGTACAGTTGGTGAAGAGGGAGAGCTCCCACTTTCTCTCCCTCTCCACAGTCAGTGAACAGTCCCACTGCCCACCTACAAATCCTCATTTGCAGACTCTGACCCATGGAGGCAAACTATACCCCTTGCAGCAAACTGGCATCACACTCCTGCTGCAGAACTAGACCCAGAGGAGCCCAATACTTGCTGAAATGTATCAGCACTGATAACACAGAGGTTTGCCTGAGTGGTGACATAGTTCTGATGGAAAGACAACACAGGATGGGTCCAGGTGGCTATAAATGGTTGGGCAATAAGCAGATTGCAGTGCTGGGGGTGGGGAAGAGATAACAACAGCAGCATCTGGGGCTGGGATTTAAACCTCATGGCCAGATAACTCAGAAGTCTAGAGAGCTCATAGCAGCAAACCTCCCAGAACCTGCTTGGGCCAATGTCAGTGCCTCACCCTTTGGACCATCCTACAGCTAAGTGCTCCAAAGGTCAAACAGACCCACATGCCCCACACTTGTGGATGTTTCCTTTGTCATGATTTTGGAACAGGCCCTCATCATTCCTGTGATGCATTTAATGAAGGAGAGCAAGGGACCTTGACTTTCTGAATCTCCACATCAGGGGGACCTAAGATACTGGAGCAGGAAGATGATGCCTACTGTCCCTCTCCTTGCACAAAGCCCTTACCTTGGATTTTTCTTCATCATCAAAGATGATGTTCTTGGGTCGAGGAGGAGGCGGTGGAAAAGGAGCATCATCGGGAAGTTTCGGGTCACACTTCACAATCCCTGCAGTAGAAACCAAAGGAGAGATCAGGAGGACTCACCCACTTGGGGATGGCACTGCCACCCATGTCTTTTTTTCCCTAATGGCCCACCAAATCCAGCTGGGACTGAGGGTATGTGGGTTATCCTGTTGCCCAAGATCCTGGACTGTGTTTCCATTCCCCATAAATATCCCCTCTTAGAAAATTCCAGCATGTACTGCCAAAGCATTCACAGCCCTTCAGCCCCAGACCTTTCCAGTGCCCCATCTCCCATGAGAGCAGCAGATGTGCTCTCCAACCCAGCAACTCATCACCAGCAACTCCCTCTGCTCAGCCAGGAGCCCCAAGGCACCTGCTCCTTCTCCTGACCCTGGTGCTGAGTCAGACTGATGGATGTCCTGGGTCTGGGCAGAGGGAAGGGAGAGCTTGTTTCAGATTCTGCCCAGACAAAAAATGCGAGAGGGCAAACCATCTGTCCACTTTCCCCTGCCAGACCACTGCCTCTCACCTTGCTTCTTCAGCATCTGGTAGGCTTCTGAGATCTTCACCTCATGAGGCAGCCCTAATGTCCAGCTGTACATCAGCTCCAGGATCTTTGACTTCACTTTTTCTGATGTCCGGCTGCCAAGATACTAGAGGAAAAGACAAGAGGTGCCTTGAAGCTGATCTGAGCTGTTTCAAGTCCAGCCTATTCCTCTCCTCACCCTCCCAGAAGAAGTGAGACCGTTCCCAATGGCACAAGGAGGAAAGAGGAAGCAAGCAGGAAAGCTCACGAGGGCCTTGCAACACATCCTATGCTGTGTCTGGTTTCCACCACAGGAAAAACAAGAGCTGTGAGAAATGCTGCAGCAGCAGCTGCTCAGTGACACACAGGGACAGGTGGGATGGCTCAGGCAGGTCTCCTGTCACCTTGTGAAGGCAAGGGTCCTGCAAAAAGAAGCTGCTCAGCAAGGCAGCCCTTTAGGAATGGGGGGACAGCAGGGCTGAGAGAGGGATGTGGGTAATGGTCTCTGAGGCAGGGCACTGAGCAAGGTGAGCCCCAGATGACCAGCACCCAGCAGGTGCCATGCAATCATCTTTCAGCCTTCTCACACGGGTCTGCTGGTGGTAGAAACAGTGCATGTGCCACCAGAGGCAGGTGGCTTAAGGCAGAGGACATACTCTAGGGTGCCAAGCAGGAGCACTTTAGAATGCTGGTGTCACTGTCCCTGGCCATTCATCATCACAGATCACAAGCTGTGACTGGCAGACAAAGCTTTTCCTTAGTCATATTTAGCCTGTGTTCCCTTAACTCTACACGTGCTGGTGTTCACTGCCTTGACTGAGCAGGGGAGCCCACACACCTTGTTCTGCAGCAGGAACAGCAGCATCAGCAAAGGAGCAGGTAATGACTCGGTCCTTCAGATGGACTCACCAGAACACCAGTGACCAAGCCCGGGCTTGCCCTCCAAGAGTGTCTCAATCAGGTTGGGACACCCCAGAGAGACATGGTCATGACAAAGCTGGGGGAGGTTCCTGAGCACATGCAGCACAGACAGAGCCCAACAGGGATGCAGGGAAGGTGACTCCAGGCACACACGTGAGCTCAGCAGTCTCACAAGTGCTGGTTGCACCATGTCCAGCTGGCCCTCAACTTCCTACAACAAGAATCAGCCTGGAACAGCGGGGTGAAAACTCATCTTCCCACCAGAAAACTCACTGGGAAACAAGGACTAGATCTCCTACTAACACTGTCCTGTTTCCCCCCATCCCAGTGGGTGTCTGACCTGTCTGCTCAGCCACCACTTTTTCCCAAAGCCCTCCGGCCACCAGGCACCAGTCCCTTCCAGCACAATGCCGTGAGACCCACCTTAGGGGACACCACCTTGATGAGCTCATTGAGGAAGCGGAACTTGCCCACCTCATCGTGGAAGCGTTTGCCACAACTCTTCATGCAGGACTCCAGCACCTGGGGAGAGGGGTCAGGTGAGTCCCAGCATGGGGTCAGCAGCAGAATCAGGAGCCAGCTCCCTCCTGCTCCCCCCTCACCGGGTACAGAGCCTGTGGCTATTGTCACAGCAGCGCAGAGGGACGTCCCCTTTTCCCTCCCAGGTGGTCAAGCACCCGCCCACAGGGAAGCAAGAGTCTCGTCTTTGGGGCCAGTTTTTGCAGAGGTGGCTCAACAGCCCATACAAAGCGATACCCTTAGAGAGGTCACAAACAGCAGGGTCTCAAAGTGTGGATCAACAACACGATTAAGAAACATAGAATCCTTTAGGTTGGAAAATACCATCAAGATCATAGAGTCCAACCATTAACCCAGCACTGCCAAGGCCACCACAACAAAAGCCAAAAAGCTTCCTATCAACTTCAACAGGCTACGATCCTTCTAGGAACAAAACCTTTCCAAGTAACCTCTCCTGACTTGTGGAACCACCTTCAGTCCCTCTCCCACCCAAGGGCCCAGGTGCTCCAGGGCTCTCTCAGAGGGAGTTCGAAGTTTCCCATGCTTCTCCAGTCAAGCTGGAGCATCTCCACGCCCTGCCCCTCCATCTAGTTCTACCAGCCTGCAGATGCCCTTACCGTGAGGGCCTGGATAGCTTCCCATTCCTGTGGAGACTGGATCTTGTGGGCAAGAAGTCGGGTGGCAAGTGGAGGACTGGAAGGAGCGAGGGGAAAAGAAAAGCTTGCCGGTTATTGACAAAAAGCCTGGCACCTGTATTTCTGTCTGGGAATCCAGAGTTGAAAAGCATGTTGCAAGTTGAAGATGCTGATAAGGCACCAAGACACCTCAAAACCCTGAGGGAACCTTCCATTAGTGGACCATGACCCCCCACCTACCCCCACCTTGAGGGCCTTCATGCCTATTCAGCTCCTGGGACAATTCCATTGGATCTTACTAGGTGGGAAATCATAACCAGGCCTGTGACCTGGAGAAGCCTGGGGAAAGGATAAAGCACTTACCCCTCTAGCTCCTTATTGAGCTGTTCACAGAACGCATTGATACCATCCCAATCCAGGTCCTTGTTCAGGGGGTTTGTGGCTTTGTCTGCGGGCAAGAGGAGGGGACGGTGAGAAAAAAAAAAAAAAACCCAGCAGACTCCCACCCTGTGGAGGGACAAGGGTGATCCCACTCCCTCCCTGCCAACTACAGCGGGTGCAGTAGATGGGGACGGCGTGGGAGGAGAAACATACTCGTGTCCACTCGCCCCTTCCCACAGCAGCCCTGTGCACAAACTCTCGCCCTCTCCTCCCTGCTGGCCCACCGAACCCCTGCCTCTGGCTCGGCCCTGGGGTCTCGCCCGCAGACCCCAGGTGCGCCAGCAGCCACGGCCCCCGCGTGCGACCCCCAGCCCCTCTCCCTCACGCCCCTGCGCCCCCCCACGCCCGCGCCCTCCCCGCCCCATCGGGAAGGGAGCGGTGGTCGCAGCCGCACTCACTGATGCGCGCCTCCAGCGTCTCGGGCTCCATGTCGGAGGCCCGCGGCTCCT
Organism: Corvus moneduloides; assembly: GCF_009650955.1. Lineage (NCBI taxonomy): Eukaryota > Metazoa > Chordata > Aves > Passeriformes > Corvidae > Corvus > Corvus moneduloides. Next base: position 23,446,804 of record NC_045479.1, on the reverse strand, counting down.
CACCGGGGCAGCGCTGCTCCGCTGCCGCCCTCCCGCCGGGCCCGGCACGGCCGCGCCATGGAGAGTCCCGATCCCTGTGGACACAGAGACCCGGAAGTCGGCCGTGCAGAGCGCCGCTCCGCCGCCAGCGCGCCCCCTGCTGGAGCACAGCCCCGCTCCACCATGGGCTCACCGCGCAGGGGCAAGGAAAGGCGTGGGATGCGGAAGGAAGCGGAAGGCCCTCCCGGAGAAGGACACGGAGGGCAAGCGAGAGAGGGGCGGGGCAGAGCGCCGGAAAGCAGCGGCCGCGCGGAAACCGGCCGAGCCGGCCCCTCCCGGAAGAACCGGTGTACTGGCAGGCGAAGCCACTTCCGGTGCGGAGAACGGGCACTTCCGGCGGGCGGCGAGCGCCGTGTCCTTTAAAAGGACACGGGCCCGGCGGGTGTGGCGCATGCGCGCTGCGCGCCCGCCTGGGCCGCGGAGTTGAGCCGGGGTCGGGTGCCGGCCAGTAATAAAAATAAATATAAATATGAATGGCAGCAAGTGCGGTCCCCTGCACTGATCTTTAAATAGCAGCTGATCTTCTGGCAGCACCCCGCCTGGCCCTTGTGCCCGGCTGAGCAGCGTGTGAGGCGGGCTGGGGGGGTGGTTGGTGAATGGAAATGGCCGGAGCGTTGCAGGAAAACCAACTCCGTTTGTGCCCGCTTTCCGTGCGCCTCTGCCAGTCTAGGCTAGCGCAGCTGTGACACCTAATACCGCCTGTTTTCTCCGTGCCCCAGGGGTCCTGGCAGGAGCAGCACGGCTTCTCCCCGCCTCGCTGCTTTCGTAGCTCGCTTTCCTGCTTTTCAGATCCCGAGCGAGCTCGGGGAGCTTTGGGGAGCGCAGGCTGTCTGAGGGGTGCCCGGTGAGGGTGTCAGCGGCAGGGGCTGGGGCTGGCCCTGCAGAGCCTCGGCGATAAGAGCACAATGCAGCCTGTTCGGCGTTCCGGCCTCTGATGTGGAGACAGGCATTTGAGCCCAGCGGTCCCGTGCTGGGTTACTCATTTACAGTGCTAATCCCATGGCTGACGGGGGAACTGCCCTGTTGTCGCACCTAATGGCTTTTCCTTATGGATAGCCATTGTTTTGGTGAGGGCTTTTTGGTCATTAAAAAGCACTTTGGGGCGCCTGAATGTAGTTCTTTTTTTAACTGTTACTGCCTTGCATCACAAAGCCCTCTTTAAGTGCCTTTCATAGAAAATTGCAACATCCTTCCCTTTGCTGTGTTCAGGCACGTTTTACACAGGTTATTTTAATGTTATGAGTCAGCCCTGCATGTCACTATTCCTTTGATTTTTCTGAGAATCCTGAAGTCATCCCTAGGAGCCCTCCAGGTCATGTACGATCTGCATAGAAGGCACGCATCGCTCCATCCCCCACAGCGATGCCTCTGAATGAGAGGTTTTGCAGGCTGGTGTTTTACACAGCCCCCTTTTGCTCAGGTTTCGGTCTGTCTGAGTCTCGGGCTTGTTTGTTTTCCTGTCTTTGGCAACACCCAGTTGTTAACAAGCCCAGGATGAATGGAGGAAAGCTGCACCTCTTTTCGGCTGGTTGCAAACAATGGCGAGTGAACTCGTGCATAACAGTCCTGTCAGCGGCGACCTTGCTTTTATTTCTCACAGATTTAGGAGTCTCTGTCCCCTTTGGTACATCTGCTTTCCATATAACAAGGACCCTAAGTGCAGCCAATGGAAAAAGATCGGAATCTGAATTTTTGCTCCCTGTAAGAGCGGCTAGATGATGTGTGAGGAACAACCTTTTTCCCCTCGATTTATTTTTACCGACAGCTGGGATTTTAAGCTGGGTTTGGACGGAGTGAGGCTCCAAGTTGTAATTAACACCGCTCCGGAGGGAAAGTACTGGAGCTATAATTAGCTTGTAGCCCATTGTGGAGGGAAGTGATGGCCAGAGGCCTGGATGAGCACAGCTCATGGGGGCAGAGTATGGCCCTGGTTTTGGCAGAGGGGTGCAGTCCTAAGTTTGGCAGAGGGATGACTGTCCCGGCTTTGACAGAGGGGTGCAGTCTTGGGTTTGGTGCAGTCCCGGGTTGTCAGGCCCTGCAGCAGCCGCCCGCAGAGGGCACCAGCAGGCATGGCAGCGCCTGCCAGGGCAGCTTGGGCTCAGCAAGCGCTCCTGCTGCTTGTGCACTCGAGGTGAATCCCAAACAGGCCAAGTCCCACTCCATTGGGAAGGAAAAGCGGCCTCACAGGAGTAGCCGGTGCGCCTGGGAGAGGGGTTTTCCACCCACCAGGTCGTCTTCTGCCGGGCAGAACCACGCAGTCACCCCCTCTGTCCCAGTGTTTGTTTGGTTTCTCTGCCGTGTGTGTTTATGTGAACCCTGCGATGTTTTTCAGATGTGCTTGTGTGCGCTTCCTGCTGGGTCGTCAGCTCTGGCCCGTGACATGAGCTTCCCTTTCCCCATCATATTCCTCTTTCTTTGGCAAGGTGTTCTGCTGGAGACCTTTCACTTTCCTGAAGCTTGGTGCTATGGTCTTTTGTTTTTTTGGTTTTTTTTTTTCGTTTTCCTGCTCTGGCTGACTCCAGCAGCCAGTTCCTGGGGGGTTGGCTCATTTTTAACTCTGCTACTTTCTCTTGGAAAAGAGAAGCTGGCAGCACCTCTCCTGACATCACCTCGGACCATGCACCTTGTTACACAATCCTCTGGATTTGCCATTCCCTGACCTTGGCTAATCTCCTTCCTTTTGCAATACTTTTAAGCACCTTTCCCAGCAGAGGGCTGCAATTACAGAGGCAAGTATAGAGTTGCATACTTCTCTAGGAGGGAGAGCAGGTTTGAGCTCCTTTAATCTAATAGGAAATGTCTCCTTCCCTTTCATATGCAGCACTTTCTTGTTGTATGCAATCATCCACCAGGATTGCTCCCTTCCATTTCTTTCAGCAGTTTCCCTTTCAGCTGTAGGAAGACCTGTCCCCGGTGATCAAAGGCATCCTTCTACAGCTACAGGAGCAGAATGAGGAAACAGGATGCTGGATAAGGGATCAGAAAACCTGCCGGCTACATGACTGCAATTAAGCATGTCTTGAAGGAAGACTCAGGAAAATACTCAGCTATGCTCACTGCCTCAGTTTCCCTGGTTGTTAGCATGGGGGTATAATTTCATTTTCTTCCTTTGGGGAATTGCCTTGACCTCTGTATACCAATTTTCCTTTCCACATTGGTTCTGTCATTAGAGCAACTGGCTCAGCGAGACAAGTGAGAGAAGCAAATACCAGAGTTAGAGGTGAGCTGTGCAGCTCCGTTTCCTTGTGTTCAAGCCCTCCTTCCAAACTCAAGGGGTGTCTTGATCCCTTTACTGAACAGGCAGCAGTGCCCTTCTGGACAGTGTGAGGAGTGAAAGTGTCTTCCTGCTCCCTGGGGAAGGCTCAAATGGGTTTGCTGTTGCTGATAGCTTCTTTCCAAGAAAGTGCAGGGCATTTGCGGTGTGCTCTGAGGACATGGGAACGCTCTTGCTGCTGAGGAACAGTATCTGCAGCAGGCAAAGATGAAATAAAACTGATGGGACGGAGCCCTTGTTGTAGCCGTGGCTCGGGGGCTGGTAGGTTTTGTAGCTGGTAAGCTGGAACCTGAACAGGAAGTCCTGCCAGGTTAGAGAGAGCTGCTTGAATTTACGGGGCTGAAGTGAGCACTGAGGGCCCTGAGCCCGCAAGGGGGAGTCTCGATGGAGTCATTCACAGCAGCACTGATGAGATCAGCTCCAGACTGGAACAGATCCATGACCGATACCGTGCACTCGGTGCTCAGGAGTCAGCAGAGGCACTGGAAAAGGTGACCAGATTCACCCATTCTTGCTTTACCCCTTGCTTGCAGTGTTGTAGCTGGCAGATGGAAGCAGCATCACTAGAGAGCGCAAGTACTGGGGGAAAAAAGTAGCTTGAGAGCCTGGATTTTGCTGAGATACAGTTTGGCTCTAAAGAACAGCAGGAGGGAGAAGGAGAAAAACCCTTTTGCAAAGGCATTTTTCACGGGCACCCAAGCGTGATCTGAGCAGAAATCGTCAACCTGAAGCAAATCGGGGAGCCCAGCTGCAGCAAATCCCCAAGCCTGGATGATGAGCGCATCCCCGCATTGCGACGACAAGGAAGTGTGACTTAGTGAAGCATTTGCTGGGGATGTTTAATGTAGCAGCCGCCCGGGGATCTCAGAGATGCAGTCGTGTGCAGCCTCTCTTCTCCAACGCGGCTCAGGGAGGAGGCATTCCCGCTGCACAGTGCCCCAGTGCCGAATGCACGTGTACTCAGCTCTGCGGCTGGCTCAAGCGTGGCACCATGAGCTGGAATAGATGGGTTTTGGCCCACGATTGAAAATCCCCCATTGCCAGCAATCCTGTTTTGGCTGCAGCTGCCTCAGGTTCCCTAGGAAACTCCAGTGCTGGCTTAAGTCCGGGCTGTGAAACAGCGGGAGGAGGCAGTCCGGCAGTGCTCTCCCTCCAGCCTGGCTGCTCAGTGTCTGCCACTTGGCACTACAGCCAGCTTCTGCCCCGCTGCTGGGGATGCTGAGGAGCAGCAGGGCAGAGCGATCCCAGTGCTGGGGCACGGTGGACGTGGAGCTAGGGATAAAAAGAAAACCGTGACCCAAGAGGAGGAGGAGAAGGGAGACGCTGAGTCTGCATACGCAGATTTCCCGAGGGTGGACCTGGCTTTTCATAGGCTCCTTTCTAGTCCCTCTGGCTTCATCTGTCTTAGTAAGTGCAACAGGAGCAGGGCTGAGCCTGAGCACTGCCTCAGGATGATGGCTCATGCCGTGCAGTTGTTAGCAACCCCCCTGCCTTGGTTTTGAGCAGTGCCACAGCACCCAGGCATGGCTGGGGGACAGAGTGGGCTGGGAACTGTTCCCAACAGAGCCTTGTTGCCATGCTTTTAACCCCACAGATGGGAGCTGTGTTCTGCTCCTTGCTTTCGGGGCCAAGAGGAAAACAGCTACACCCTGTAAGCCCAGGTCCCTCAGAAGGCAGACTTTTGAAATGCAGTCACCTGCAGCCTGTATATTTATCCCGTAATTTTCCAGCGTTTCCCTCTTCAAAGATGGGGAATGTCATGCAACAGGTCGTGGGTGAGTGCGTGGGATGGGAGTGTGTGTGCCAGACTGAAACTGGGAAATGCTCTGTCTGCTGGGTATGGCTGAACTGTGGGTTGTGACTCAGTGTCCAATACCTCATGCTATGCATCACTGGCTGCATTTGACCTTCTGCCATGTAGGGTGGGTGACATACTAGGAGAAAACGTTGCCTAAGCAAATGAGGTCAGTGTGGGGGCCCGCTCCTGGATGCAGGGATCAGACAGGCCTGGGCACACAAACACGTTGAGTTTGCCTCCCTGGCTCTCCTGCCTGAGGTTGGCAAAATGAGGAGCCCATGGAGCACATGCTTCTGCAAGGACTTCTCATGCACACACATCTGTGTCCTATTTCCCCTGCCATCCCCAGCTACATCACATTGGGAACTCAGTCAGGGAGCAGAACGGGCAGAACTCATGTATCCCCCATTTAATATGCTGCTGACAGATGTGTCCCCCAGTCAAAAGAAGGATCAGGTGCATTTGACCAGCTTCTGCCTTGTCTCCACTTGGAGGGGCTGTGTTCAAGCAACTTGCTGTTCCCCTCAGCTCCAGAGGTTTTTTGAAGGCAGTGCTCACCTTCCTGGATCATGCTGCAATGGTGTTGCACTTTTGCTGTCCCTGATTTGCAGCCTAAGCCCCCTCATCTTGGAGGGGTGAGATGCTCCTAGCAGAGGCTGTTCCTCTTTCCACAGAGGCTGCTCCTCCTCGAACAGAGCAGCTTTGCATCTAGAATAGCCAGCTTCCCAGCAGCGGTGCTCTGGCTGAATTTCAGGAGGAGGATGCGTGCTGGGATTTGATAGGGTTAAAAGCTGGGGTGTCACAGCATGGTTCAAGAGTGGGCTATGAGACTTCTTCCCTCTGGCTGCTGTTCTTCTCCTGCTGGTGTCCAGAGCTAGTGCGAGGCACTCTTCAGCTCATCCTGAGCCAGGTCTCAGGGAAGCTGTGTCTCTGACAGAGCTATTCAGGAAAGATTCCCACCCCTTTCCTAATGAGGCCGAGTGAATAATAGAGATGTTCCTCAGGGATGGTGTTGTAAGCAGTGCTACGTGCATGTTCAGGACCAGAAAGCAGGTCCCCACTAGCTTTTCCCTGCTGTTGTGCGGCAGATGTGGATGTGTGTCCCATCTTGACAGAGGAGATAAGCTATCTGCGTGCAGATGGGAACTTGCCTGGCAGTCGCAGCCACCTGTTGTCCTCACATTGTGCTTATCAGATCTCCTAGCTTGGGAGGTCTGTTTGAGTCTGTCTGTTGGCAACGCTTTTGAGGCTATTCAGCCTGGGATATGATAAGATTAGTCCGGGGTGAGTCGCATTGAAGGCATTTAGTTTCAAATACTTTTTTCCCCTCTCTGGAGCAAGCATCCTCCGTCCAGGAATCTGACTGCAATTAAAGCCTGGTGTTTGTTTTGCTGCTGGGGGCTCTCTGGGAGGGGAGCAGCACAAAGAAACCTGGGGGCAGCTAGAGAGACGCAGCTAGGTTCTGGCCCCTGCGTGTTGCCAGTGGTGAGGAAAAAAAGAACAGCAGGAAAAGGCACAAACTGGAAGGAAGGGAAAGAGAGCCAGAGAGAACAAAGAGCTTGGCATGACTGCTGGGAATGCAAAATAAACATCCACTGTCCTCAAGCGAAGGCTTATGTACTGCTGGCTGCATGGGTCAGAAACAAGAGTGGAGGCTCATGGGCACAGTCCAGAGAAGGGACAGGATGCCTATATGGGACAGGGTGTCCCTTAGTGCCCGGTGTAGTCCTGGAAAGGGAGACTAGGTGTCCCATCAGTGTGAAGCACCCGCTGCCCTGCTCCCTGTAGTACCTTGTGCAGATGAAATATCTCGGAGCAGTGCCGTGGCCCAGCTCTTCCCCGTGTCTCACTCTGAAGGTCTGTGGGTTCAGGTCTTCCTGGTACCCTTCCCTCTGGAAAGTGGGAGGAGAGGGATACGGAGAGTTGTTTGTGTGGGCCTGATCTTTTCTTAGCTCTCCTTCAGATGCCTGCAGTTCCCTCTTTAGATGCCCATTTCCTGCACCGAGTCAGTCATTTGGGGATTTGGACTCCCTTTTTTTTGGCAGCTTTTCTTTCCCATTTTCATCTGGTTTGGTTTTTGCTGTTTCATTTTGCAGTGCCATCAAAGGGAGTTTGTTCAAGCTGATTTTGCAGCAACAGATAGTTTTGACTTGACAACCCCTTCCTCTGCAGACCTCAGTCACGGCCTTGGATCCAGGGTAGGTTGCCCCTTCAGATGCTCTCAAAGCTGATGTGTGGTAAGGTGGCTTGCTGCTTCCTAGTGGATGAAGGATCCTTGGCTTTACTGATGTGAGCATGGGAGAACAGACCTTTTTTTCGCTCCCCTTCTTTCCAGCCTATGAGCTGTTAATTCTTGTGGCTTTTCAAAACTTGCTATTTCTCTCTTAGCATTTCTTTCTCTCTTTATTTTTTCCAGTAGATGAGCCACCCTTGGCATTGCGCCTTGTGCGTGTGACTCAGATGGATTCTGCTTGTCTGAAAGATTCCTGCAAGTCCTCAGAGTTGTCCAACCTGCCTGGGCTCAGCACTGGAACCCGTGAGAAACACGCTGAAAGCGAGTCCTGCAGCGTCTTTGTCCCTGTGCAGGATGGAGACTAGGCAGTCACTCTCACTTCATGCCCTTGCTGTGCTGTGGGATTGAATCCAGGATGACTGCTCAGAGCTCTGTGGAGGGAGGTCCCCAACGACCTTTTGTGGATGGTGCAATGCTGCATTTGTTTTTTGCTTATTCTAGTTCCAGCCAGCTGGTCTCATGCTGTCTCCGTTGTGGGAAATGGTCCCCTTGAAGTCAGCGAAGCTGGGCTTGGGGCATCTTGGAAGTCCCATGGCTTCCACTGCAGGAAGGCTTCTGTTCTTTGAATGCCTCTGGTTTTCAGGCTTAATTGGACCCACCCAAGGGCTGATATTTTCCAGAGGCACTGAATGCCTCAGTACCTCCTGCTGATAGTAGATGGTGTGATGAGAGATTGGCATCTTTGCTACTCCAGCTGTATCAGCTAGGGGAGCACAGCTTCCTTTTAGCTTTTTGCACAGGTTTGCCAAGTGATATGATTTGATTTTGTGGCCATGGAAACTTTAAGATGAGAATCCAAACAGGAGGAGTTGGTTTTGGATGTGAACTTGGGTGCCTGTGCCTCAATTTCCTCATGTGCAAGATGAGGGAGCCACCAACTTCCTTGCTTAATGGTAAGATAAAACTGTTGGAGATGTTAATCTTTTGATGGAAGATGCAAGTGGGCCATAAGACCTCATGAAGCTGATCCTTTGTGGAGGGCTCTTTGGAAGATGCTTTTCCCATTAAGCTAATAATATCTCATCCAGAAGATGTAGGTAAAGCTGGGCAATCCCAAAAGTCCCAGAGAGGGGGAAGCTGTGAGCCTTCTATATATCTTCTCTTTTCCAGTAGGGAAGCTTTCAACACAAGTGAATTTTTATCTCCAGGCGTGTTTTTTGAAAGCCTTTCCCACAACCCGCATTCCTGGCATGCACCCATGAGTGAAAGAATTAGAGAAATGAAGTCTGGAAATGGAACTGGGTGGCATGTCATCAGTCCTCTGGCCTCCCTTCTCTGCCCTCTGCCAGTTGTGTTCATTCTCCTGCCCCTCAGCCAAGCTGGGGACACAGAAGACGTGACTCATCTGCTGCTTGGGTTGATAAAACATCCCCTTATGAGCCAGCTTCCTTGCAAATGAACCACCCTTCTCCCCTTCCCTGCGCACAACTCGGACCACACAAAAATGTTTCCACAGACTTCAGAGCTGCCTGAGAGAGACATCCCCTGCAAAGGTTCAAGGATATAACTTGGAAACCATCCATCAGAGCACATTTGAGCTCCCCATGGAGATGGGAGATGCCAGTCACTGTGGCACCATCACCTTTCTCATAAAGGAGGGAGACAGATGGAGTCTGAGGCTGTACTTGTTCCCTGTGCCCTTGATCTGCTCCACTGCTTGATGCAGATTCCCCCTTTCACTGCTGCCCCTAGCCCTGAAGAAAGGGGTGGGTTTTCCCCCACATTTTAGTTCTTCAGCTATCTTTGTCCTTCCTACTCCTTTCCCCCCACATCCTAAGGAAGAGAAATTGCACCCTACAGCTAAAGAGGGGTGATTTTTGTGGAGACCCTACTGGATGCTGATGGCCTCTAATGTCTTCCCTCAGGTTCAGATCATGGATGCTACTTCCATGCCTCCCACAGATGCTCTGGATGATGCACTGTGAGGGAGCTGAGGTGGGAGGGATGACTGGAGATTAGCCTCCCATCCTTTTTCCCTTCCTATTTTACTTGGTCTGAATGTGGAGACTTCAGCGCTTTCTCCAGAGGAGCCATCCCTCTCTGGGTAACATCTTAGGCAGGAGCTTAGTGCTCCTGGGCACTATTTTCCTTGTGCTCATCCTTGCTTTGGCTTCTCCTGCGTCTCCTGGACAATCCTCTCCTGTACACACCCTTCAGATCCACAGACCTGCTCACCCAGTCTCTTGCTTACCTCAGTGTTTGGCTGAGGTAAGTACACTTTGTTCTTTCGGTCCTCCTCCGTTAGGAAGCTGGCTGGCTTTCAGAGCTCAGGGATCGGTTGGGTGTCGGTGGCAGCACTGTCTGCTGAGAGCCCAACCAACAGCTCTTGGCTAAAGGGGAAGCCAGTCCTATTCAGGAATTTCTGTACTGCCAGGTGTAGGACTGAGCATCTCCATTAGGAGCTGGTGGAAGCTTCTTCTCAGTCGTATCCTGAGCCCTGGCCTCTGAAAATCCACCCCACAGCCCTCTAAGGCAGGGGTCATTCCCCTCTAAGCTTAATGAAGGGAGGAAACCAAAGCAGAAACAGGGCTTAATCACAACTGCCGTGAGGAACCGCAACCAGGGCCCAGATGAGGTCAGAGAACACGGTTTAAATCAGGTCACTGCTTGAGATTTATTGTGTGGAGTTTTTCTTTTTTCTTTACTCCCGCACTGAAATCTTTCCCTAGAGGCTATTCAAGGAAATAAATAGCCAGTGGAAAGGGACAATAGCTTGCTGTGGAGTACAAATTATATGAAGCAGTAGGAAATAATAGCAGAGTAAGCAGCTGCTACTCTGAGAAAGAATGCATGGTTGGTCTCTCCAGCTCCCTTTGCCTTGAGCAGACACTGATGCCTGGTCCAAGGCACAGGCTCCCTGGTGCCTGGAGTGCAATATGAGACAGGCACCTTATCCCCTCTGCACGTCGTCCTCCAGTGCCACTTCTTTGGTGCCTAGTTAGCACCAAGCCTTCCATGAGGGTGCTAAAGGGATCTCTCCCCTCTTCTGGCAGAACCTGGTTTGATGTGGGGACAGTGGCACGTGCATCCGTGCACCCAGCATGGCTGCCTTGCCTGCCTCTATCTTCCTCATGCCTTCTGGATTGAGCATTTTCTCTGGTGGTGACCCATGTCAGTCCTGCGGGGGACTGTTCATAGCTCATGTTGTCTAGAAAGAATGTGTTGGCTACCCTCTCCTCTGAGCCTCTTGTGGCCTTCCCTCAGAATACTGTTGAGAGAGATGGTAGAGACCATTCTGGCCTGCTGGTGTGGATTTTGGGGGCTGCCTCTGCCACAAGGCCCTGAGAATCCTCTAACCGCTGAGTCTACCTTGGCTGGGAAGTGGGGAAATCTGTGGTTTTCCTCAGGGCTTCACACCTAGCTGGCTTATCTCCTGCCCAAGTAAGAAAACAAAATAAATACTGCTGCCAGCAATGATGCTGCTGATGATCTTGGCAGCCTGCTGCAGAGGGTGGCATTCAGTCTGTTCTCAACAGCTGTGTGGGTGCCCTGTGGTAGAGGTGGCAGCTCTAGGCCATGGTGCATGAGGTGCTGCTGTCTGGAGGCACCCCAAGGCTCCTGAGATCCCATTGGTGCTCCTGGTGGCCTGAGGTCTCCTCAGGACTAGCAGGAAGGCTGGGAAAGATTGTTGACCCCAAAATCTACCATGTGGGACCTCTGCAAATGGAACTGCTGCATTTTATGGGGTGAAAGCACTCTTCAGAGGACCTGCCCTGCCATCCTTCTGGCTGAAAGCCAACATGCTTGCATTAGGCTCTTCCCTCCTTAAAATATCTTTGGGGTATTTTTGTTTTCTCCATGCAAAATTGCAGGCCTGCCTGCTCCCTGTTGGAAGCTTGCCCTGCCCTTGGTTGCATGTGGCCCCCACCCTCACACCAAGTGACTACTTGTTGGGTCTTTGCTGTCCCTCTGGGAATGCAGCAAATGCTCCTCTGGTGACAGTGATGTGAACATGGGTGTCCCATACCAGTACAAGCCAACTGCCCTCCAGCCAGGGTAAACATCTCTGTGGCCCTGGAGGGACACTCCCAGTCAGGTAGCCTAGTCTAGGATCATCTCTCTGGGGGGTGGAGGGTTCCTTTGCACCAGTGGCTGCCAGCTTCCACAGCTATTGTTTATGTTTTCCTTACTGCACAGATCCTCCACCTCTTTTGCAGATGCTCTTTAGCCGGATTTCCTCTTTCTTTGGGATTTACATTCCCATGCTATCATTGTTTCCCCAGGCTTTCTGCTTTGCAGTGTCAGCAGGGAAGTATCAACCTGCCCCTGTCACCCTCCTTTCATCATCCCAATCACCACCTCCAACTGCAGTGGAGAATTTTGGCTCTTCTGGGGTCCCTAAAGTCTCATCCCCTTCCTATGTGGGGGGCACATACCCCTGTGTGAGGGAGGCCATCTGCACAGGGCTGGTGTCTGACCAGCTCTGCAGACAAAGGAAGTCGCCAGTGCTGGCAGAGTTGCTGTCTGGTTTCCCGCTATTGTTCCCAGTGGCAAATAAAAGGGGGGTGAACGCCCCTGCTGAGCATTGTCGGAGGGGGTAAATGTTATTTCGATAAAATCTCATGGCCCCCGTCTGAGCAGCTCATGCCTCTTTCCTGCTCGTCTCCCTCTCTGCATGTTCTCGCATCCATCTGTGGTAGTTGTGGCTCTGCACTCAACTCTCTGCACGGGTAGCTTTATTCATCCCTCAAACAGAATCACAGAAGGGGTCAGGTTGGAAGGGCCCACAGGGGGTCATCTGGCCCAACCTCTCTGCTCTAGCAGGGTCATCCCAGAGCACATGGCACAGGATTGCATCCAGATGGTTCTGGAATATCTCCAGTGAGGGAGACTCCACAACCTCTCTGGGCAGTCTGTTCCAATGTGTGGTCACCTGCACCTCCTCATGTTCAGGTGGAGCTTCCTGTGTATCAACTTCTGCCCACTGCCTCTTGTCCTATTGCTTGGCATCAGCGAGAAGAGCCTGGCTCCATCCTTCCGACACCCTCCCTTCAGATACTGATAGACATTGGAGAGGTCCCCTCTCAGTCGTGTCTTTTCAAGGCCCAGCTCCCTCAGTCCTTCCTCATGACAGAGATTCTCCAGTCCCTTCATCATCTCTGTAGCCCTCTGCTGGACCTGCTCCAGGAGCTCCACATCTCCCTTGTACTGCTGAGGAGTCCAGAACTGGTCACAGTAAGAGACATGCTGCTCTCCCTCCCAGGCAGCTCTAAGGAAAGGGTTAGTAATTTGCAGCATATGTCTTAAGCAAGGGCTTGGTGGTGAACTTGTGTGCCTATGCACAAACCATGAAGAAAGCGAGGTTTCAGTTTTGGCTTTGCAGTTCAGATAAAAATTCAACGGCAGTGTGTTAGATAAGAAGTAAACTACTGTGCAAGTGCAGGAAATGGGGTTACAAATAGGACACTTGGTTTTTGAGGAACTTGTCTCACATAACCCTCAGAAGAGACCTCCGGTGACCATCAAATTAAGATGTGAGTATGTGCAATGGTGGAACCACATCTACTCATGCCTCATGTGCTAATGAGGAATTGAAAGTCACTTCTACCTCTGCTTTTTACCCACATAACAGACTGCATAACAATTACTCAGGCAAAAAGTGAAACTGGGTAAGACGCTACCGTCAAGAAGCCCAAGGCACAGAAGGACCAAGAGGACGCTGCTGGAACCATGGAGGTGACTCCCTTTTACTTGCCCTATCTCTCTTCTTCTCCCCCTCTCTCTTTCTCGCTCCCTCTTTTCCATAGAAGATTAATTTTGTAAAATAAAGCCAGCATTGTTGAACTGGCATTTAGTCTCCTTTGCACCTTAATTTGGGCAGAGGACTTCAACAGCGAATCCCAACATTTTAATTGGCATCACCGTTCTCTGACCCAAAGTGCTGTTTAATGGTTCCAAACTTTTACTGTTCTTCCCTCCTGGTGGGAGATTGACCCTCTAAGGGAGATTGACCAAACTTTTACTGTAACTTTTACTGTCCCTCTGTGGGTGACTGCTTTCTCCTGCCTGGTGTGACCAGGTTGTCTCCCTCTGAGGGAGACCGAAGGAAAAACGGTTACCAAGGGTGACCAGTGCAAGGCTAAAGTTTTCCTCTCTCCTGGAGAAGTTTGGTAGTCGCCTCTCTCCTCCAGGGTTTGGAATGGGCACAAATTAATTGTGATAATTTACAGGCAATAGCTGACCACATTAGTAGTTTGCAGGCCAAACGAAAAATGGGATGAGGAAAAGGTAAGTTGCCCATTAAAGGTAAGAAAGTAAGTTATTTGTGCAGTTTTTGGAGCTTGTGTATCTTGCTTGCAAAGGGAAGTCAAAAGCTTCCTGCCACCTGAAAGTGTTGCAGATGTAGAATTTATGACTTTGAAGTCAGAAAATGTGGTTCTTAGAACAGCATTGTCTTTTGAGAAAGAGAGACAGGAGAAATTGTAAAAACTAGTAGATACTATTTTGAATAAAAATGAACAATTACAAAAACTACTGTCTGCAGCTGAAAGATGAGAAAAAACAGATGCAGAAAAATCTAAGTAAATTACTTGATAAAATCACACATGAATCATCCTCTAATTCAGTCCAGCACATCTATAGGGTGCTATATTGTGAGGATCCTGAAACATGGGATGGGGACATTTGGTACAATGATGATAGTTTAGAGGAAGACTCTGACCCTTCCCCAATGGCAGTAAAAGTTCAGCCTTTAATTGAAACAGAAACTGCTGGTGAGAGGGGGTGGAGAAACCCACACTTCTGTTTCCCACAGAGAAAGACACATTGCTGGAAGAACATTCTAGATGTTCAGGGGAAATGAAACTGAATACAAGTTTCCCTTACGGGCAGAGATCAGATTGTGTTGAGTGAGGAAGAGGCAGAGAGATTCTGGGGACAAAGAGTATTTTTAATTATTACCCCAGGTAACCGTAATTACTCATTAACCACCTGAGCTGCCTACTGGGCTGGGGGCATAGACCCACAGGACACAGGAAAGCCTACTACTGTTTAAAACTACAGGATTCTCAGATCTGGCAGCCTCTGTGCAAAAGGCAGCATGCATTTAAACAATGTATGAAAGACATCAGTTAAGGCGATTCCTAACAGTAGCTCCTATCAATCCAGCCAGATTAACTCCTCCCTTTCACGGCCTTCCAGACAGGCTGAAAATGTTTGTATCTAATGCCCCAGATCACACACAAATGGATGGCACTGCAGCAGTGGCACAACCACCTAGAGACCAAATTCACATACCTACCTGCTATGAATTTCCTGCCCAGGAAATAGGAAATGATGGGTGCCATATGGGATGGGTTGGAGCAACTTCTGGGAAGCCACCTGAACCCTCCTGGTGAGTCTGTCAAATTTATACCAGCACAGCAAAGCCAAAATCTAAACCAAGACTTGATTAGATTAACAATACCCACTGCTGCAGGTGTTGATAGGGTGGTGACAGAATTAAAGTTTTCTGTGTTACGCTTGGGAAGTGAAAGATAGTTCTGGAAAATGCCATCCAATTAGTATCAGATGGATAATGCCCTCCTAATAACCCACTGTGCACTGGTTAGACAGAGACTGAGCAATTCCATGTTATGGTTTTCCCAGGTTATAGGTATCCTGTGTGCTAGAAACTGTGCCTAGAGCTAAGGATTCTCCTATCCCAACTTTGAGCATTTTAGCTTTTATGTGTACTTTGTTTTGGGGATGTAGTATCTGTAAGTTTTGTTTACAAATTTAACCAAGTAATGAAGGTTAACAAGTATGGCATTTATAAACTGTGTTGGAAAGATATGCCATGGTTTAATATGTTTATACTTAATGAAAATAAGCAATTACTGCTTGTTTGCTATTGCCTAAATCTGTAGAAGACCCTCTTCTCATGGGTATATTTACTAAGACTGTGGAATACCCAGGATAGCCTCCAGACAGTAAATCCTTACTCCCCAGGTAAAAAGTGAGTTACTGTGCAATTTAGCCAGCCATTCAGTTTTGCTCTGATATTTGAGAAGAGGACCCTGGGCTCTGTATTATCCCTGGGATGGCTGCAGGGGAGCAGTGTGATGTGAAGGTGTGTACAGGTGTGCCGTGGACACAGCAGCGTGGTGGGAAGGAGACTCAATACCAGAAAACAGCACCCCCAGCACTGGTTCCTGCTGGTTCCATGCTCAGCCCAGGGAGGTTTCACCAACAGTTTCAGTGTCCTCCACAGCAAACAAATTTCCCAAGCCTGTAGGACTTTATGAGCTCTTGCTTGTGGGAAACACCTCCAGGGAAGGAGTGCTTATCAGCACTTACTTCTCCTTTCTTCTGGATGTTTTAGGGAAGGGCAGAAGCTGTCTCCCAGCTGTCTGTGCAGCAGCTGCCCTCAGGTGCTCTCTGCAGGGCCTGGGAGGGGGACTAAGGGATTACTGGTCTCCTGAGCCTTGACCTCCTCCTCCTTCTCCCTTTTCCACTTTTGGAGTCTTACAGATCAGGGACACTGTTTACTGACTTACTTGTAGCTCTTGCCTGGGAAGAAGACAGCAAGGGTGATACTCCCCTGTGAGGAACATTCCCATGTCTCATGTTCCCATTCCCTAAAGGTTAGGGTGGATGGGACTATTGAACTGATGTGTGTGGCTCCTCAAGCTAAAAGGCTTGGGTCTAGATGGGGCTTGGATGGGAGGTTGCAGAGAGCTCCCACATAGTGGTATTGCAATCCACACAGCTGGGGCTGAATCTAGAGCCACAAGAAGGGAAGGAGCTTGGATGTCACTATGTCACTCCTGCAAAGGACACTTCATAGCTCATGCCATCTAGAGGGGATGTGTTGGTTGTCCTCTCCTCCAAGCCCCTTTGAGCCCTTCCTTGGAGCACTGTGGTGAAGGATGGTGGAGACCATTTTGGTGTGCTGGTGTGGATTTTGGAGCTGCCTCTTGCCAGAAAAGGAAGGAGCTGGAATGTTCTTTTGGCTGAGCTGTTACACACAGGAAAGAAGTGAAAGTGGTGGTCACACCTCCTTGGTCAGCTGGGAAGATATTTGTCCTATGTCTTGTCTAAAGTAGCACCCCTAAGGGCTGTGTGTGATAGTCCTTCTACTGGGAGCCCACCGAGGAGGCTGGGACTTGCTGATACTTCCTGGAATCCCTAGTGAGAAGTGTACATATGGAAGCTTTTTTCTTGGATCAAAGCCTTCTGGCTTAATAGCAGCTGTTGGAGCTTTGCAGAGGCAGGGGTCATGTTAATGTGTAAGCCACAGGGAAGTTTAGGGCTCTACAGTCCTATATGCAAAGCGTTTCTGAGCTAAACTGCTGGTGTCTCCCTGCCTGGTTGCTCTGCCCTCTGAGGAAGATACCTGTAAGGGCTGCTGCTCCTGTCCTTTGTCACCCAGGGTCCTCAGCTCAGCGAGGCTGAGTAAGAGACCAGCAAGTCATAGCTACTCTCACCACTTTCATTTCTTGGGCAGCATCAGCTTTCCACCAAACCCTGGGCAGTGCCCCTCTGCTTTAACCCTCTTTGTATCTCTGCTGTCTTTTCCTTCTGCTGAGGAAGAGCCTGTTTTCACTTCTTCTTTCTCTGATGTCTCTTCTCTCTTGTGGGCTTCACTCAGCCCACTCTTCTCTCCCTGAATGAGAAGTTTGTGCAAGACCTGCAGCATGGAGGGTTTTGGTCATGAGAGGAGCACCATCTGAGAGCAATAGATGTTCTCCTGGGTGGGATGTCTCCAAGCAGCACCCTCTCACTTGCGGTGGCAAGGCAGGAGGAATGGCTGAAGGAGCCCCACAGATTATTTTTCTCTGCCTTAGGGAAATATGGAAATCTTAAACCTAGATATGAAGCCTGGGAACACCCTGAAGGTGAAGGGCAAAATATCTCCTGATACTGTTGGGTAAGTACAAAGAAACCACGTTGGCTTGCCAGGGTTGAAGGTGGGCTGTAGAGGGAGGTGGTTTTCCAAGGTTGCCAGATACAAAATAGCACATTGTTATGTCACCTGCAACACTGATGAAGGAATTAGGTGCAGAGATGTGTGCCGGATCTCAAACCTTCCAAGACCCTCTCCCGTCCATGCATATGACTTTCCTCATGCTCATTTACAGCTTCAGCATCAATCTTGGCTGCAGCTCAAGAGATATGGCATTTCACTTCAATCCCCGCTTCAATGAGTCTGTCATCGTCTGTAACTCCAAGTGCTCTAATGCCTGGCAGACAGAGCATCGTGACAGCCACCTCCTTCTTCAGGGGCTGCACTGTCAAGGTGAGGGGTCTGTGCCAGCCTGGGGTATGTGTGGTGTGTGTAGGGGCATGGGGTATGTGGGGAATGTGTGGTGAGGGGAAGCCCCTGGTTAGCAGATTCCCATACCACAGTTTTCCCAGTCCCACCCAATACCTCCTGCTCCCTCACAATGGCCCCTCATGCTCTGGGTTTTTGGTCCCGATTGCCATTTTCACTCCTTCTTCAAAACCACAATGCTGTTTCTGGGAATTTTATGTGAGTCCTGTCTGTCTCATGCTTTGTAAGTGCTTCCTGGCCCCCTCTACCTGCCCAGCAGGTGAGTGTACCTGGGGCTTATATGAAAGTAAAGGGAGTCTCCAAGAAGCAGGATCTTGCTGCTATCTACCTTATTTCTCTCCCTCCCTCCTATGTAAACACAGGCTTTAAGGCAACCCAGAGTTTGGAGCAATGTCCAAAAGCCTCTTCCCCTCAACTCTTCTGTCCTCATTACTCCTGGATCCATGCTGCCAATCTGTCCTTTCTCTCTTCCTGCTAGGGCTGCTGTTCTTGTTGCTGCCCCACCCCATCTGATGTCCCAAATCATTAACAGGGCTGCATTTAGGAGTAGTCCAGTTCCTATAGCTGTGGAGAGGAAGCTTGTTTCCTCAGACAGAACTGGCTCTTGGGGAAGGGGTGGTGAGGTGATGGCTCTGGGGAACATTGCCTTTAGTTTGCAATGACCAGTGATGCATTCTTCATTCTTGTCGTCTGCTTGTGCATGTTTATCAGCAAAGCTCCTTTTTCTGAGTCCTGGTGAGCTGCTGAGGGCATTGGGGGTCAGGTTTATTCTGCCCTGTTCAGAGCAGAACGGTGGTGTACACATTCCATATGCTGTATAAAGACATGTAAAGACATACTTGGATTTAGCTGCTTGAGTTTACAATCAGAGTAGCTGAAACAGCCTCAGGAGAGATACTGTCCCCAATCATAGTCTGTATTCCTCCTCAGACCCTTGACATCAACTGGTCATTTTCCGAATCACCCTCACCTCAAACCCCAGCACCTTGCTTAAGGTTGTAGTGGCCATGTCTGACCCTTGCATGTAACAGTCAGGCCTTTTGCCTCGATGCTGACCTCTGAATACCCTCCTTTCCCCCAATTCCTGCCATTCTTCCTCTTTTTTCACCCAGTTCTTAATTGAAATGCTGTCAGACAAATTCCGTGTGAAACTGCCGGATGGCCATGAAGTGCACTTCCCCAACCGGCACGGCTACCGCAAAATCACCTTCATGAGCATCGTGGGAGGCTTCAAGATGATCTCCTTCAAGCTGAGCTGATGGGCACCACTTCCTAGATCCAATAAAAACCCTAGCCAGTGGAAGACTGCTTGTTCCAGCTGTTTTGTCTTCTGCAACAACTCTGTGGCTCTGTGCAAGGCACTGACAAAGCCCAAGGTTCTCCCACCAATAGGAAAGAAGCCATTGTTGGATAATGCCACATACTTTCCAAGTCAAAACAGGCCGTGGGGTTGAAGGGATAGTAGGTAGGCCAAAGCAGGCTGTGAGTGGGGTTCAGGGTGAGGACACTATGACTGATTGGTTGTGTAATCTTTTCACAATGCTCTATTTCTTCCCGCACCCAAGCTTTTGGGAAGGAGGGATGGAGAAACGGGACGGAAGGCATAAATGTGAATGAAGTGGCATTTGATGTGGCACTTGGTGCTACGAAAGTGCATAATTAAAAGGTAGCATGGGGATGATAGCACAGGTGGGTCCCCAGCCAGCATTCCTGCCACAGATAAGGGATTGTCTCCAACTTTCCCTTTTACCTCACCTCACTTATCTGCTGGCACATTCCAGTCAGGTTAGCCATTACTCTGACATTTCCACAGCAGAGGATCCTACTCAGCAAAAATGAGGCAGGGGAGGCAGTGGGATTTGGGCTGAGTTATGTGGCTCAGTACCTCCTTGCACAGGACTACAGGCAAATGGTCCTGATTATTACATGCTGCTGCTCTAATTGAGAAGTATCTCGCCAGCCTGAAGTGAGACTGATGTGTGACAGGAAACATTGGGACACTTCAGGCTGGGTGGGAGGAGAGCAGAGTAGAAGAGCATCTTACAGAGAGCCTGGTCCAAGGCAAGGTGGCAGTGTCCTTGCCCTCCCTCTCCAGTTCCTCGCTGCCCAGGATGGAGAGACTGGCAGCTGGGGCTCCAGCAGACATAGCAAGGAAGACAATAAGGTCACAGCAGCCAAGGGGATGCACCAGAGAAGTTAGTATCAAAACTGTTTTAATAAGGACAATAATAAGTGCATGGGGTACAGAAGGGAGGCAGAAAGGATAATTCCACAGATATGGGTCTTTGGTCTTGTGTTATGGTCTGGGAAGCAGAGGGCAGAGGGGAGCTCGTCCTGAGAGCCCAGGTCCTCACTCTGGAAGGTGCGAGGGAGGATAAGGCTGATCCTGCTGGGTGCCAGTGGCGAGACCTGGGGACTTTTTGAAGCTGGTGCCTGCCCTGGCTTGCTGCTGGTGGCTGGCATGAAGCAGCCTCTTGGGGAGGCTGGAGAACATGGGCTCGCCCTTAACCTTGGTGGCCTGGCTGCAAGTGGCACTTCCATGTGCAGTACATGCACACCCCGGAGCTCTTTATCCTGCTCTGAAGGGCTTCCTGGCAAAAGCAGCCGGGTGGTGGGTGAGCTGCATGGGAGCAGAGCCTTGCAGCCATGGCCCAGCATCTCCCCCCGCTGCACACCCCCTCCTGTTCCAGAGAACAAGGGGGGTCCTGTGAGGGTCCCTCCGGTGACCTCAGCCCCCGAGCACGCCGGCTCCACACCATGGCACAAAGGCGCTTCTATGAGGGCCAGTTTGCACGCGGGGCAGCGTGGGGGGCAGCTCATTCCAGGGCGGCTGTGTCACCCAGGGCCACTCGGCGAGGGACGTTAGCCATGGTCCACGTTACCCTTGGGAAGGGGTGCGCTGGAAAGAGGGATGTGTGTGGGGAACAGGGAGGGGGGCAAGGATGGAGACACAAACTGTGCCACCACCACAAGGATGGTGGCACAAACCAAGGGGCTGCAGAGGAGTCTCCTTGTTCTGAGGCAGGGGGAAAAGAAGGGATTTTTAGGGCCTGAACTGCAGAATTTGGTGACCTGACAACCTGCCTTTGCCACCAGTCAGCCAAGAAGTTTCTCTCCCCTCAATTGCTGAGAAGAGTCCGAGTCAGGAAAGAAGCTGTCCTAAGTGATGCCCAGCAGCAGGAGGCAAGTGGAAAGGTTCCTGATTATCTCTGTGCATGCTTTCACCTGAATACCAAGCACACAGCTTTTGGTGGGGCAGGGGAAAAGAGAAAGCTCAGCTCTGTGGGGTTTGCCTGCCCCTTAGGACCCCAGCTGACCTCCCCCTGTTGATAGATGTGCTATACTGAAGGGTCTTCCACCAGCTGGAGCTGGGGAGACCCCATCCCCTAGGTGCCAGAGCTGTTGGTGGAAATATCTCTGGAAAGTCACAGTGCCATTGCAGAGGATGGTTGGGGACGTCACTGGAAGGATGGAGTACATCCCCAGACATCCTGGTGGAGCCAAGCTGAGGGTTGAGAGAGAGGTTGCTGGGGAGAATGGGACGGGGTAGGAAGGATTTGGGGTTCCTTTGGCACACGGGAATGTTCCTTTATGTCTAATGGCCGTGAGGCTGGAGAGGGCTGCTATGCCTGGCTCTGTGGTGCTCACTGGCCCTCTGCAGCAGCCTGGCCCAGCCCCAGGGAGCCCCCCAGGAGATGGGCTCTCCTCCTGCCCTCCCCAGCCTGCCCAGTGCCCTCACCTGGGGAGGAGGTCACCCACTGGATCTGCTGATGACACTGGCACCAGCGGGTGGGGCACAGGGAGGAGGGCAAAGACCCCGGCACCAGTGTCTGTGGTGGGGCCTGTGATGGGAGGCATGGCCGTTCACACCTTGACTTCATCGTCCTCTTCCTCCTCGTCATCAGCATACTCGAAGGAATTGCTGCGGCCCCCTCGGGCACCACTGTGGCTTTCCTGCAGGCTGGAGAGCTTGGTCTCCTCCTCCTCTCCTTGGTTCCAGCTGGCCTCGGGTGACCGGCTCTCCCTTGTCACTTGTGACCCCCACAAGCTGCTGCTGGGGCTCTCCCACAGGATCTGTGTCCGGGCCTGCCGGGGACCCTCACCCTTCTCCGAGCTCCGTGGGGTGCTGGTCCCACCATAGTGGCGGGCCAGGACCTGCGTTGCTCGGTCAAATTCTCCAGCCTCAATGGTGCAGTCGTTCCAGCGCCCCTGCCACAGGGACCCTCTGGGTGCTGCCCCTGGCCCCGAAGCCCAGAGAGAGTTCGCTGCAGCGCCTTCAATGGCATGTGCCTCTCCGTTGGCATGGACCGACAGACCCGGCAGTGAGCTGGCCCCCGACAGGTTGCTCTGCCTGGAGTGGTCCCAGAAGCTGGATGCTGCCTTGTCCTCTTCGTGGGATGCACCCACTGCTGGAGGGACTCTGTCCTTTGTCCCCTCATCACACAGGAGGTGTGGGCCATCCTCCCCCACCTCATTCCCATTGGCTTCAGAGAAGCTCATCACCTGGAGGAGCTCGCTCATCAGGGAGGGCCCCAGGTCTAGGCGGAAGGACAGCAGGGAATCGGAGCGATCCAGCTCATCTTCCCCGGCAAAGGTGCTCCCTTGGGCCTTTTCCAAGCGAGGGACACGAGGAATGGTACAAAATCCAGACTCCAGCCCTGTGAGGCAGAAGGTATGGCTGGTGAGGCAAGGGAGGAAGCCTGACTTACTTCTGCAGGGGGTAAGGGACACGGCTGCCAAAGTGGCTCAGGTCATGCTCCTGTCAGTGGCACTGGCCTTTAAAGGACAGGTCCGTGTCTCTGTGGACATCTCCAAAGCCTAAAATTACAGCCAGGTGAGCTCTGGGCTTGGTAAGATGGCAGTGAGGGCTGAGCCAGGCAGGTGAGACCAGGAGATGGCAGCATTGCCTCAGCCTGCCTTTCCCTCTGAGCCCGGCCACCTCCCCGGGCTGCTGCAGGCCCCCCAGATCCAACCCCCACCCTGAGACCCGCTCCAGACCTCCCTCCCTGGGGAAAAGCTGAGCCACAGCCCAGTGCTGTGAGGCTGGAGAGGAGCCACACAGATGTCCTGTCCTTCCCACAACCCTTCCCCAAAGGGCACCCTGGCTGGCAGGGAGGGATGTGGACATGATGGAGAAGGGTGGATGGAACCCCTAAGGAGCAGCACATGGAGATGTAGAGGTTGGCACAGCTAAGGGCAGGGTTGGAATATCTGTGTGGAGGTGGAGAAGGTTGTGCTGTGGGTCCTCTTGACCTCATAACCTTGGAGAGGGAATTGCTCCACTGTCCCTGCACCTTCTTGGCCTCCTCAGGGAGGCTGCTCAAGGGAAAAGTGTAGGGCTGGGGGTAGATGGGGAGCACTCCCTTACAACTACTCCACACAGGCTGCCAGCTATGTGGGGCTACGGGAGAGGGGGAGAAATGGAGAAACCATCCCTGCCCTGCTTTGAGACGTTCCAGGGGCAGGAGCAAGGACCATGGTTCAGAGCAAGGTTAGAATTATCTGCTCGCAGGGATCGTCAAGACTGGGCAGTCTTAAATATCCCATCTCTCCTGAGAACTTAAAGTCCCTCACTGAGGAGGAAACTGAGGCCTGGAGCAATGGAGAAGGGCTTCAGAGGATGCTCAGTACCTGGGCACCAGCCTCTGCCCCGCGCTTCACTCACCGTAGGCCTGGTGTGTTTTGGAGAAGCTGTTGGAGGCACTTTTGAAGGAGAACTTGCTGGTCAAGCCCCGGCCACTGCTGGCACCATCATACATCCCCTCGTTGAGCTGCGGCAGTGAGACGGCGTTCTTGATGATGGGCGAGATGGCTGGGGGCGCGGGGGAGGCCCCCGCCTGGCCCCCACTGCCCCGTCTCTTCAGCGGTGTCCGGCGGACGTGCCGCAGCGTCCGGGCAAAGAAGTTGTTGGGTTTGGCCGTGTCAGCCCCGCCGTGGTTGCTAAGGAAAGAGGTGTCCCCAAAGACGTCCCCGCCGCGCCCCACATGCATGGTGTGCCGGAAATCGCCCAGCGGCGGGCTGATCATGTCCGGCGTCAGCTCCGACTTCAGCCGCCGCTTGCCATGGGAGCCTGACACCCAGCTGAGCACCGGCAGCTTCCCCAGGCTCATGTTGCACCCTTCAGCCTGCCTTTGAAAAAGCGCCAAAATCAGCCCTCAGCAGGCTTCCAGCACTGGGGTGGTCTGTCACATCCCCAGCCTCCCCACTGCTTCTGCTCCCATGCTCTCGGGGTAACAGTTCGTGTCACTTTGGCGTTTGGCAGGTTTCCCGCTTCCCTGCGCTACGTCACGCTCATGAAATCACCCTCAGAGGGTACATCCTCAGTGGTGAGGACAGCGGTGGCACAGAAATGTCGCCAGGGGGAGTCTGGGTCACCCCCCCGTTCTGCAGAGGTCACTGGAAGCTGTGTCTGGTCGTGGACTTAGAGGTTAATCCACTGTCTTCTGCTGCCGCTGGGTGAGTGGGAGCCAGTCACGGATGGGGCAGCAGGCAACGACGAGAGCTTCGGGTGGAATGGCCGGGCAAAAGCATTGATCCCCTTGCTGGCCACCTAAACAAGGCAAGAGGAGCAGTGAAGCCCTTGGACAGGATTTTCCCAACCCCATTGGCTGTATCTACGGAACTGCCTGGGGAGGATAAAGGCAGTGCACAAGGCACTGGGGAGGTTGCTACTGGCTGCCCCCTCACCTGGCCCTTCTCCTGGGGAGGAAGAAAAAGGCTTTCCTCCAAAAACATGTGCTCTCCCTCACCTTGCTGATCTAACTCACTATGCCTCAGTTTCCCATCTGCAAAGCAACTTTGCCAGTCCCATGCCACAACACAGGCTGAGGATTTCCCTCCGAGGCAGAACCTCCTCCCAGAGCAATGCCCTGCCTGGCTGCCCCAGCTCCTGGGGCGAGAAACCTCTCCCTCCTTTTTGCTATTCAGATGAACCCTTGAGGAGAGGGTGAGGCCTGGGGCCCATGTGCTTCTCGGGGAGGAGTGGTGGGAAGCAAAAATGCAATATTTGTATATTGCTTTGTTTGTCCTTCGCTGGCTGGATCCCCGGGTGCTGGGCAGACATGCCGGAGAAGCAGGGAGTCAGCAGCATGGGGAGGACACCTGCTTTGCAGACAGGGGAAACTGAGGCACAGCAAGGGAGGTGATTGCCTGAGGTTGGAGGAGAAGGTGGGGTGGGTCCCTGCACTCAGGTGGGTCCCAGAGGCTCAGCAGGAAGCAGTAGCTGGGTGCGCTATGGAAGGGCGATGACCTCCCTTGTCAGTGGGGAGGAGTCTCAGATCAGCAGATCCCCCGCTGGTGTGCGTAGCAAGCAGGAGAGGGTGAGTTGGGGAAAGGAGAGGACTCAGATGTGGGGCATCTCAGAGCGTCAGTGGCCTGGGTAGCCCTCCTTGTCCAGTTCTGGCTGGATAGTTCTGTGGCTGGGGGGTCAGGACGGAGCTGGGTCCCTCCAGCAGGGCTGGCTGTGGAGGACAGCATGCCAAGAGGGGATGCAGGAGCCTCACCTCTCTCAATCTCCGTGTGCTGGGACCCCCACTGCTGCATGGCTCCCCCTGCCACGTTCCCTGCCTCTCTCTCCTGCTTGTCCATGCATCACCTTGGAGCAGCCAGGCAGTGCCAGGAGGGCAAAGGCTCTGACGAAGGGGAGTCCTGGACACGAAATTGCTTTCCTGGCCGGCTAGATGTGTTTTTGCTTTGCCCTGGCCTTGTTTGCTCACCCGGGGCCCCTCTTATCTCCCAGGGGTTAATGACTGGGGAAGGGAAAACAAACCTCCCCCAGCAGCGCCCAGCACCATTGGCTGCCTCCCCGGGGTGGCAGTGGCCTCCTGGGGTGGCAGCAGGGACAGGATGGTGGCAGGTTGGGTTCCTGCTGGCCCCCAGCTCCCCAGCTCATGCAGCTCATGTCTTCCTCCTGTCCACAGAGGCCAGGCAGTGCTGCCTCATAGCCAGGACAAACCAGGCATATGGCAGATTCGGGGTGAGGGGAAAACTGGGGGGCTATTTCCTTTCTCTGGCAGAAGCCCACACATAGCCATTGGGTCAGGGCTCTCCTGGAGAGCAAAGGAAGCTGCTAGGGTGGTCCCTGCAGCACAGCTGGGGTCTTGGACTACAGGGGGAGAGATGCAACCATATTTTTGAGCTGTCCCCGGGATGTCCCAGGAAAGCATGTGACCCTGGGAGAGGGGACTAGGTGAGCTACAGCCCTCAAGTTTTCCCTTTCCTCTGCACATTGGAGCCCCTGAGAAACCCAAAGTGAGGCTCTGGGATTGTGCCCTTTAGCATGTGCTGCACCAGGCAGCGCTACTCTCAGGAGTGGACCCTCCTACCCCACCCCAGGTCCCCTGCACAACACAGCTGCCCTGAAGACCCCTATGGGGGACATCACACCTTGGGGTGGGGTGAGGAGGCAAGGAAAAGGGGGGATATGGGAGGAGAGCATCCCCTTGTTCCCTATCTGGAGAACTATTGAGTGAGGGAGTGGGGTGGAGGAAAGTGTTTGCCCTTCCTTGTCTCTTGGTCACCACAGGGAAGCAAGCCAGCATCTCCTGGCCCCTGGCTCTCCTTGCCTGCTGGCAGGCAGCAGGTACTGGGAGAGGAGGGAGGGAGAGAGGGAGGGAGGGAGGGAATGAAGCAGCTGGTGCCCAACCCTACCTGGATGGCAGGTTTCTGGCAGGCCTGTTGAGCTTTTCCTCCTTCCAATCTCCCCCTTTCTCTTCTTTCCTTCTGCCCCTGGTGTGACTCCCTGCCCCTTGGAGCCCTCCCCTTCACCCAACCAGATTCCTCCATGCCAGGGAAACTCATGATTCTGCGGGCAAAGGGTGACCTTTGTGCTGTCCTTTCCTCCACTGGGCAAAAGGACCCCTCTGCCTGGCCATCTCTCTGTCCGGGTGCCACCGCTTCTCTCTGGCAGCCCTCCGTGTTTCCCAATTCCCGGCACAGCAAGCCCACAGCCCATCACAACCTCCCCTTCCCTGGCATAATCTCTCTGGTTCCCTCCATGCCTCCTCTGGGAAGCCCCCTGCCTTCAAAGACCCACCGCCAGCACCTCCTCCTCCTCCTCCTCTTCCCAGCCTGGCTTCCCCCATATCCCCCCTGAGTTCAGCTGGTTACCACTGGTTTTCCACTAGCTGGGAACGGCCAGAGCTGTTCTGCTTGCTGGGAAGAGCGGAAACCAGAAAGGGGGGGAAAATAATCCAGATGTCTAGTTGGATAGAGCTGCTGAAAGCAGCCTCTTCCCTCCCCCAAAGGGGACATACTCCAAAAGAGGGTGAGAAATTTGGGGTGGTCTCAACAGCAGGAAGAGCGGGTGGAAATGGCTGTGGGTGGCCAGGAAGGCTTTCCCAGCCTTCCTGAGTGATGAAAAACCTCCCTTTCCCCGAAGGAAAGGAGGCAAAAGTTCCCCTATTGGGTGACTGCTTTGGGATGAGGAAAGCCAGCAGGGACAGGCTTTTGGGGGGAAGGGGAAAGGGGCTTGGCTGGCTGGGTTGGGCCTCTTTCAGCTTTCCTGGAGCAGTGCCGGGCAGTAGGCAGACGCCTAAATCTGACTCCTGTGCTGCTGGCTGCTATATATATACATAGTGATATCTCTGTAGAACAAGGGTATTTTTCCAAGCAGACACGCTGGGATGTAGAGGGAGGCCGGAGCTATGGAGGTGGGCAGTTTCCAGCCATCCCTTCCCTGCCCACTTACGAAAAAGTGCTCCCTTTCTTCCTCCATACCCTCAAAATCGAGGTGCCAAGAGCCTGTGGGGCTTTGAGGGGTAGCCAGAGGCAGGGTTTGGGAGACACGCGTCCCGCTGCCTTCCCCCATCCGCGGGACCCTCTTCTCACTCCCTTTCCTTCCTGCCTCTCCCCCCTGTCCTGTGTCCCCTCTCCTCACTCCCAGTTTCCTGTTGCATTCCTGCTTTCTGCTCCCTTTCTTTTTTACCATCCTTCCCGTCTCTATCGCCTTGCCACCCCTCCCGCTTCTCCCCTCTCCAAACACCCTCTCCACCCTTTTCCTGCTGGTCCCAACACCCCCCCCGTCCCCAGCTCTACAAACCCATGAATCAAAACTTTCAGGATTTACCTCTTTCGAACCAGGGTTATTATTTTTTCCCCGTCCTCCAGACGAAAAGTTGCGAGACACTCTCCGCAGGCCCCTGTAGCTTGCTCCAAGGGTTACTGGTGCTGTGTTCCGGAATGGAGTGGGGGAGAAGGGGCAGGCATGCCCCCCTCCTTTTCCCGCGGCTGTCCCCCCAAGGCTGGCTCTCCCAGGCTGACGCCCTGATGCCACGGGAGAGAGGGAGCGAAGCCGGCGGGGAGGGGACGTGGGAAGGAGGAGGGCGGGCTGCAGCACTGCTGAGCCAATCCTCGACTCGGCAAGGAGACCAGAGAAAATGAGATTTATTCCAACTATCCAGGACAGAAAACTTCAGGAACTTCTCTGCCGCTCCCCTCCTCCTCCCCGCTTCCCCAGTGCCATTTCCCGTCTGCCGGCATTGGCTGCCTCCCGCTCCCGGGTGCCTGCTTCAATGGGTTTGGGGGAAGGGGGAAGGCCAGGTTGCTGTCTAACCTGGTTAGAGGAGCCTGGCTTTGAACCCTGTGTGTGTGTGACCCCCCGGGTATCACACAGGGTCCCCGATGCCATACTGGATAGGAAGCTCTCAGTGCCGTGGTGTAGCACTGCCAGTCTGGACGGGGGGCTGGGGGTGGGTGGTCATACCAGGAGCTGTGGGTAGCATTGGGTTGGGCATTAGCAGGATGACAGCCTCCCTGGAGGCCATGTGGGCCAGGCTGGCGTTTGTTACAGGGTCAGGACAAGTGTTACGGCACCAGGACAAGCGTCATACCAGCGGCAGTGTGTCAGACCAGGGTGAGGGGGTGGCAGCGGATAAATGCAAGGAGGTGCTCTTTGGTGGCACCAACGAGAGTTTCTGCTCACACATGGGACACCACATCCCTCTGGCATCATGTGTTATCCCTTGGTGGTCACAGGGTAGAAGACCCTATCAGTGCTGATGAGGGGCAACCTGCTGGTGGGTGTGGCATCACCAGTGCCACTGGTGACCCTCATGGCCTTCAGGCTCTGCTCAGTGCTCTGCTGGGGACCACTTGGCCAGGCACAAGCACCTCTTCAGCGCCCTGTTGATGAGAAGGGAGGTGTCTCTGCTGGTGAAGGCGAGACAAGACTTGTTGGGGTTAAGTAGGGCTTGGCTGAAGGGATGACAAGATGTCTGCAGAGGAGATGTCAAAATGGAGCCTGGCCGTTCACTGAGCTCGCATGGCTCATGCTGGGTGCCTGGGCAGGAGCACCTTATTGCTCAGAGGTTTGCTAAGCAGTAGTAGCAGGGTTTGGCACTGTTGTCTGGCTTCTCTTCTGCGAAATGGAGGTTGGGGTTTCTGCCTTCTGTGGAAGTTTTCTCCATTAGGAATTAAGATCGTAAGGACTGTGCATGTTGGTGGTACTTTAAGTGGGTCTGTGTCTTGGAGGAAGATGGAAGCTTAGCTCTGATGGGGGATGAGCTCTGCCATCAGCAAGGAAAGGAGGAGAAATAGTGACATGCATCCTCCCAGCCTGCCAGAGGTATGGTAGGCATTCCTTCCCCTAGGTCCTGCTCAGCGGAAGCTAGTGGGGGTGGTGGGAGAGGCAGGAAAAGACCCTTTCTTTGAGTCTCCTTCCTCTGCATGGCCTGCTAGGGCATTTCTCCCCACCCTGCTGGAGGGGCTCCCCCTCACCCCCAGCCCCATGCCCGGCAGCAGAGGCTGCATCAGGAAGCAGAGCCTGGGCGACGGCAGCCGCCTCCACTGGGGAATGCAGAACAAATCTTTTCCAGATGGGATGGGGGCCACGTTCCTCTTCTTGCAGGGCGGCTGGCTCTCCACTACCTCCTCCTCCTCCTCCTCACTCCTACTCCAAGCATCTCTGTGCTCTGGGCCAGGATGGGCTTCATTTCCAGGAAAGCATCTGGAAATACCTTCTCTTCAGCACCCTTCCCCAAACCTGTGATCTTGCAGTCATGCCAGCCAAGTTCTGACTTTGGTACTTCCAGGTCTAGCACTGAAGTGCTTTGGAGACCTCCAGGGTCAGGGTATGTGCCAGCTCCAGGTCTCAGTACTCATCCTGGCCTCTGGCTGCTGGGTTAGACCCCCTTCTTTCATATACAACAGCCTGGAAAATCAATCCATACAATCCTGCTTCTCAGCCTATTTATCTACCTCAGCTGATAAATGAGAGGTGGTTGGGAGGCTGGACAGTGCTGCAGAGTCACGGTACCACTCATGGATGCCCTGGGCAGGAGCTTATGCCTGGACCCCTCCCAGCCCAGCTCATTTACCTCCAGTCACCCCAACCTTTCATCCCAGCTGTAACCCTAAGCCCCAGGCAGCAGTACCAGTCTCACCATTACAGAGAGACCGGCCACTGGGCTTATCATGGAGCAGACAAGTGGCTCGGCAGCTTTTCCAGATGAGGATTTGCTTTGACTACCACAACATCAAAGACGGGGCTGTGCAAATTGCAACCCCTCATCTTCCCGGCACTCATCCCTCCAACACGGGGTTGAGGTCTTACAGGTGACTGAGTGTGATGGGGAGGGAGAGAGGAATGGAGGGATGTGGGGGGGGGGGCTGAGGTCTCTGCCCCACACTTCCTAGTGCTCAGTCCTTCATCCTATCTCACTTTGCAGAGCCTTCTGCTCGCAGACCCAGTGCCTGAAGGAGGCTGATACAGGACTCCCCCCCAGGAAAGAAAAACCCCCCTACTCCCTTTCACCAGTGCCTGGGGGAAGCCAAGGGAAGGTGATGAAGGCATCCTAGCCTGTGGATAGGGGGCTCACCCCTGGGTTTATATTCCTTGCCATTTCTGCTTGCTGCTTTCCCACCCGCCCTCCTTCCCTGGGAAATTTCCAGGGATGGAGTTCCAAGAGCACAGCAGTGCTGGAAACTTCCTGGAGAAGCAGGGCAGGCAGGAGGCTCGGTGGGAAGGGGTTGCCTTGCTCAGTGCACAAGAAGCAGATATCCTGTTGCTGCCTAAGGTCTCCAGCTCATATTTCCTCATTAACTGAAAGTGCTGCTCGTTTGCAGGTGACTTCCAGATGTTTCCATTCTCCTCGGGGCCGTAAGGGCACACACCACATGGGTATGGGGATTACTGCCAGCAGTGGGGTGGGGAACAGAACCCTGCTGTGATGGGGATGGGGGTGCAGATAGCTCCCTTGCCCCACCACACATCCTGGCATGGCCTCATCCAGTTCCCCCTCACCGTGGTGCTGTCAGGTCCCTCCTCCCTGCTCCCAGCCCATGGCCCTTGGTGCTGCCTCCAGTCCATGTCTCACTGCCCTGGGGATGAGCTGAAAGCAAAGCCGGTTTTAGGGTGAGCAAGCCAGAGTGGTGGCAGGAGGTGACACCCTGGGGCAAGGGATAGGTGTAAGCACCCAGCGTCTTGCCAGGAGCATCCCTGGTCAGATGCCAGCTCTGGCTTTGTAGGCACTGGATCCTTTATGCCCTATAGTTTCTCCACCAGGGTGATTCCTCTCTGGCTGAACCCCCAGACATGTGCTCGGCCAGGCTCAACCCATTTTTGGGCCTGTGCTGAGTCCCCCACACTGTGCCTGTTGCCTTTGAGATAAGCAGGGAAAGGGACCAGAGTGGTCTGGTTCCCAGGATCCTTGTGTTGCCCTGGGGAAGGAGAGCGGGGAGGTTGTGGTGAGCACCACCAGGCAGGCAGCAGCACTGGGTTAGACCCACTCATGCTAGAAGTGGGGTGGATGATCCTGTAAACACCCATTTCTAACTTCCCCCACCAACTCCTCCAGCTCCCCTCCCCTGGAGCAGTGGGAAGCCAAAGGAATGGGAGTGACCACGTCCTGCTTGTGGGATTTGCAAAGGGGGGAGTGTGTGCTTTTCCCCTGGGAGCAGGGCTGGGAACTCAAAGCCTCAGGGTTTGCCAAAGCCCAGGAGGAGGTACAGATGAGTTCCCAGGCTTGTTGGCGGGCTGCCTCCCTCCCTCTGCCCATCTCCTATCCCAAATATTTTCATCTTTTTTCCTCCCCCCACACTCCCCAGCTTCCTCCTGGTATGCTAGTCCCATCTGCTGGCCAGGGATTTGGGGTGCTGTAGGGCTGCTGTGGGTATTGTGGGGTATTGTGGGTGAGAGGATGGAGGGACGGACCCCAGGACAGATCCTGATCTATGCTCTCCTTCTGAGTTTTACGTGGGCACAGAGGAGAGGGAAGAGGGGTTTGGGACATAGCTGGGATGGGGAGGGAGCATGTTGCATAAACCAGAAGTAATCCAGGAACAGCTGCCTGTGGCCTGGAAACACTTCAGTGATTCCGTGTGCTAGGAAAGGAGATGTAAATATAAAGATATTTATTTATGTATGTAGACTACATCTCCACAGAACAACCCCACACTTGATTCTCCAGCTCTTGTTCATAGACCTCGTAAAAGTCAATGCAGGAGGGACTGGGGGGAGGGCTTAGATATAAATTTGGTGCTTGGAGAAGCAGCTCTCTGTGTGCAGGGGCATCTGGGAGTCTCTTTGCCCTCTCCTCAAATATGTTCCCTTGGCAGGACAAGGAGTGGGAGCGCATCTACAGGAGCTTAAAGCCCGTGCAGGCTGGAGGGAGCTGGGATGGAGGGTGTTGGGGTGGGGAGAGAAAGGGGAGATGGTACGGGTAGGAGGGATGCAGTGGGAAAGGAGGGGATGGGCGTGAGGAGCAGGAAACTCTGGGCCTTTGGAAGGAAGCAGCCTTTTGGAAATGAATTGCATGAGGAGGTGCAGAAAGGTGTTTTGGGGAAAGGAGGAGCTGGGGAATTCCAAGGGAAGGGAGTGGATCCCCAGGGCTGGTGCGGCATGGGAGAGGGGACCATCAAGAAATGGGAGATGCATCCATGGAGCAGAGGAGGAGTGAGATGCAGTTGTGAGGAGGGGTACAATGTACAGAGAGAGGATATGGGGATATATTGAATGGGGATGAAGAGATAGGCCATCCATGTTGGGAGAGGGAGACCATGTTTGGGGAACCCGTTCTGGTCAATGGGAAGAGGTGAAAGCCAGGGGAGTGGTTGGACACAAGGCCTGGACAACCCTTTTATCCTAATGACTTTGCCTGTCCATCCAGCCCATGTATTTTTGGCCCACGGAAGGAAGGGGGTGGGGATGCAGAAGCAGCTAAAAATAGGGGTGTCCCTGCCCATTCCCCCAAGGCGGGCATCCGTCTGCCTGCCTGTGGGGTTGCTGCGGGATCTGGAGGAGGGGAGCAGATCCAGCCTCCTCCCCATGGCGTCTGGCTCTGCTTTTGTTTGTCTCACAGCCCTACAGGGACAGGAAGAGGCTGCAGGGCTGGGGAACAATGGCTCATTCTCCGGGAGTCTGCGCCTGCCGAGGAGCGATAGGGGACACGGGACGGTGGCCAGAAGGCACAACCTCCTAGCACCACTGCTGCAGGAGTTCAGCCCCCAGGAGATGATGGGCTCCACTGGTGGGATGCAGGGGGACCTTCCCCAGCCCACCCCTCTTCCCCAGGTTCCTGTGCCTGGGTGGAGAGAGGGGATGAGGAGCTGACTCACAGTGGGTGCACTTTATAGAGGAGACAAGGGAGGCAATGCTGACAACCCAAAGAGTGGTGGGAACACGTTTCCAGCCAGCACTGGGGAATGCGCTGTCAGCCTCTCTTGAGCCTCTGAAACCTGGAGTGTGGCTGGAACTTGCACCCCGCAGTGGGAATGTCCCCAGGTGGGGCTGGGAAGGTGTTTATCTGGGAGCTGTACTGTGCCTTTGTCCCAGTTGTCACTGTGCTCCCCGAGGCAGTGCCACTACTGCTGGTGGAAGCTCTCTCCATGCTCTGTGCTCCCTGCTGTCTGGGAGACTGCCAAGGGGCATGGATATGTGTGCATGGTGGGGGGTGATAAATCCTTTTATCCTACCTCTTTCTTCTCCAGACCCTGCTTTTGAGGCAGTGTCTCTCCCGGATGTTAGATCTAACAGCATGGTGCTGGAAACTGGGCAGGGAGAGTCTCTCCCCACACTTCTTCTCCAGACTTGTTAGGGGTACAAGGAGCTGGTGTTAGCACCTGAGGTAGGGGAGAGGTTAGGACACATTTTGCAAAGGTTGAGCAAGAAGAGGACAGAAGAACCTTCCCGTTTCCAGCCCCCTTTTTTCAAGGTCTTGGATACTTGGGGCTGAATGCTTGCCAGGGCTCCTCTTGTTTACTCAGCCGGGGAGCTGACACATCCAAGGTCTCTGCTGCCTCCACTTTCCCACATGCTGCTGGCCAGCACATTCCAGGGCAGAGTGGAGATCAGTGCAGAGGCATATCAGAGGTTTCCATCCGGGATGCCATCCCTCCTCCCTGCTCACCCCGGGCATCCAGCACCTCTTGCCAGATCGTGAAGAGCGGGCATCACATCTGGCCAGCATCCTGGGCCTTTACAAGCCAGGGCTTGCACAGAGCCCAAGCATGGATAGGGACCCCAGAGACAGGGATATGCCTCTCAAACTGAATGCCTTCAGCAAGGCTCTGTTCTTCTTCCTGGTCCCTGCTGCAGATCTCAGTCCTGTTCCCTGCCATGACCCATGGGAGATGTGTGCAGGGGTGGGGGGATGCCTGTCTCAGCTTAGTCCTCCCTAGAGGGACCTGGGGGAAAGGGATAACACTGTCCTAGGCAACAGTCCAGCTTTTTAATTTTAGGATGGGCACCAATTCCTGCAGCTTGCTGAGGGTTAACAGCACTGGGCTCTGCGGCTGCACCCTTCTCCTGCAGGCACCGGCTCTCCCTCCTGGGCAGCAGCCCAGACCCGGTGCAGCTGCCTTTGGTTTTCGGAGAGAAGGCCACAAAGCTTTTAAAAATAAATGCCAGGAGATAAAGAAGGGTTTGGAGAGCTGGCTGCAGGGCTGGGCCGGGAGCGTGGCCCTCGCCCTGTCATTTAGGCTGGGCGCCTCTATCCCAGCAGTGCTCCCACCTCCACCGGGGCTGCTGGCATCTTTGCCTCCTCCGACCTCGGGCCGCTGCAGGCAGAGGACCGCCGTGACCTTTCTTCTTCCCCCGCAGGCCAGCCCACAGAGGCCCCTTTACGCCCAGCCCCAGCGTCTGGAAGAAGGGGCCTCGTCTCCCTCCTCGACTGCCACAGGAAATGCGGAGCCTGGAGGTCAGGGGCCAGCCGGCAGCTCCTCCCGAGGGGGCCAAGCAGCCCAGCGCTGGGGCTTGCATCATGCCGGCGCCCGCCGCAGAGCAGCGGAGGGAGGCAGAGCCCTGGAAGGGGGAGGGAGAGGGCCAGGCTCTTCCTGTTTATGTGACTACCAGACCCCCAAGAAAGGGAAAGGACTTGGAAAGCTCATTGCTCTTGGGCGGGCTCCAGCAAGCGACTGTCTGTGACTCTTAGCCCAGGGATTGCATCTATGTGGCAGGGTGTGACTTCTTTGCAGGGGAAATGGGCATCCAGCTCCAGGGAGGCCGTAGATTGCACTCTGGGGCCTTGTGAAGCTCTGGCCTAGGGGAGAGACTGTGGTTAGCTTCCTGGGAAGTGAGGGACAGCTCCTGCTACATGCCAGGCTTTGATTCCTCCCATGGTTGTCTCTGGCTGATGCTGGTCTCTGTGGGATGGTCTAAAGGGCAGAGATCGGCTCAGGCCAAGACCAGGAGGTAGCTGGGTGTTTTGGCTGTGGGACAGAGGAATGGGGAGCTCTGGGAATGCCAGGCATGCAGGAGTGTTTAGGGGAGGGTGCCTGTTCAGGCATGATGGCTCCAGAACAGATCCCATACAGCTGCCAGAAGGGCTGGAGACCTCCCATGTTATCTAGGGTCACATCCTGCAGGGCATCTGGTGTGACCATTGGTGGTATGTGGAGGAGGAAATGAGGTCCAGGATGCCATGCTCTTGTCTTCACCTCTGGCTCCATACTGCTCTGACTTAGGTCACATCTGTACCGAATTTGTTGTGTCTCAGCTTTGGTTTGTAGACCTTGGCTCTCACTGAGTGTGGGTTGAGGGGTGCTCTGTGCCACCTCTGGTGGATGCCCTGGAGGACACACAATTAGGCAGCATTATCAGGAGCAGAGGGGACTTACATCCCCTTTGCAGTCCCACAAGTAAGCCCAGGCCTGGCTCAGTGCAGCAGCAATCTGCAGTCAGCTGTAGGATAAGAATAGCTGGGTGCAGTGTAGGTCACAGAATCACTGAATAATAAAATTGTTTGGGTTGGAAGGGACTTTGAAGTTCATCCAGTTCCAACCCCCTGCCATGGGCAGGGACACCTTCCACTAGACCAGGCTGCTGAAAGCCCCATCCAGCCTGGCCTTGAACACTTCCAAGGATGGAGCATCCACTGTTTCTCTGGGCAGCCTGTTTCAGTGCCTCACCACCCTCACAGTTAAGAATTTCTTCCTATATCTAATCTAAACCTGCTCTCTGTCAGTGTAAAGCCATTCCGTGAAAGGGATGGGTAGGGAAGGGCCTTGGGAAGGGCCTCACAGTCAGAAGCAAGGGGCCCTGGCAGGTCTGCGTGGCAGGAACAAGCACAGCCCTTGGCTCCCCGTATCCCTCCCTTTCCAAGGGCTCCAGTTTAAGGCCAGGCCGACCCAAAGCATTTGGGTTTTGCCCAACCACCTCCTTCCCCAAGGGTTTGGCTGGTGGGATGGTGACACCCTATGGCTCTGGAGCAGTGTTACAAGTGATGGTAGCCCTTGGCTGTTCTCTGCCCTCTCCAGAGAGACTTTGTGCTGTTAGCATGTACTCAGCTCTTTACCCTGTTCATGTCCTGGACAGGTTTGCTCTCCAGCCAAGAGGAAAAGGTCTTGATATAGTCCTGACCTGTCGCTTTTCCTGATACGGCACATATTTAGTATAATGAGTGTTGTGGGATGGTATCACCCCTCCTGCCTCTCCTCCATCAGCATCTGGCCAGTCTCAGTCTGACAGTGACTCAGGGACTCTGGCAGCTGAACACCCTGGGGCATGTTTATGTACCAGCTCAGGAGAGGAGCCATAGAGGACTTGGATCATCTCAGAGAAGAGGAAGAGAAGATGGAAGCAGTGTTTTCTATCTATGCTTCTTCCTTTCCTCCTGTTGAAGCACTCAGAGTATTTCTGAAGTGGGGTGAGCAGAGCTCCCAGCTAACCAGCTGATGTCTTGGTGACACTTTATTCTTCTGAATTCGAACTGCTCACAGTTTGCTCATCTCTATGATGACATCTGGGCTGGTTCTTCTCATTCTCTCAGTGTCTTTGCCTTCATCTGCCCTGCAAAGACAAGCCAGGGTTTGCCTCTTGGTCTCTCTTTGCTCCCATCCTAAGCTGATGTTCCTGGGAGATGGTGGAAACACTCTTGGTCTGGGACGCTGGCCTAGTGGAGGGGGTCACTGATGATCCTGCAGTGCAGTGGAGTCTTCTTGGAGAAGACACTGTGTACTGTCTGGGGAAACCTGTCCATCCCACAAGGCTGGAGCTCTGCTGGAGATGGAATAGGAGTGTTTTGTTTGCTCTGACTAGGTGGGTGTCCACATAGATGGTGAAGGGGTTGGCAGGCCAGGTGGAAAGGGCTCCTCAGTGACTGTTTGAGGAGGTCGAGGGGAGGGCATGGGGGAAATAGACAGGAGAAGTGGTACACGTGGGAGTGCAGAGGAATGGCTGGCTGCCACAAAGCTGTCTAGATGTATTGATTTCTGTTCTGCACAGTCTCATCTTCCCTCTCTTGACTTCTAATCCAGACTGATGACCCTGCTCATTTAACCCATTTGCCTTCCTCTGGCTGCGGGTCAGCTGCTTGTTTTATCCAGCCAGCCTGGATCTGGGGCAGACCTCATTCGCTATGACAGACCTATATCCCAGAAAGCAGAAGTGGGACTCAGGGAAGGACAGATTGCCCATTTCCACCCCTTTCCTGCTACCAAGGCTGGGATTGGTGAGAACACCTGAGTCACACTGAAACCAGCAGGATGAGACATGCCCGGGGTGTCAGGAGCACTTGTGGGGTCCATAGCCAAGTAAGAGTCTCAATTCAGTGGGCTTGCAGGATGCTAACTGGGGACATTGCATTCCCAAGCTCTTTTTTTCCCAGGATAACACTGCAGTCATATCGTGATTAATGCTTTGGCTGTTGGTCTACATGCAAATCTGCCCCAAAGTTATGTCCTAAGAGGTGGAAAACACTACTTCATACTTGGGTTTGACGTCTCAGTTTGAAAGGGGCTCTGTGCAGCACCCAGCGGGTGAGGTTGGTGAGGTCACATTGACCTCTGGTGGCTGCAGCCTTGGCGTGCAAGGAGCACAAAGGCAAACGGGCTGGGTTTGCTGAGCTGCTGCTTGCTGTCCCTTCTCTAGGCTCTATTCCCCATCACCTCTCCTCTTAGACAGTAATTAGTTTTCTTCTCAAAGCAGGTGCCCACTCCTTGTGGGTACACACTCAGTCCGTGTGGTTTCTTCTCCCTGAGAAACAAATTCTGCTTGCATGCACACCAGTAAAAAGCAAAGGCGGGATCCTTTGTGGAGAGCAGAATTCACTCCCAGTTTCTATACAGAGAGGGTCATACTGGGGAGAGCAGACTGATCCCCTGTATTCAGTGTAACCTCTGTGCTGTCACCCTTCAGACCCTTCTTATGCAGCTGAGGACAGACTTTAATGGTCCTCTTGCAAAGGGTGACCAACCAGACTGGATTCACCATGAGCAGTGAGATGGACTCTTGGTTGGTTTATATTCTGGAGAGAGAGGGGAAAAAAGCTGGGACTAATCCCACAGGGATAATGGTTTAAGAATAAAGCAACTGTTGAGTTGGAGCACCTTTGCCAGAGGCAGCTGGGCAGCTTTGGAGCGAGAAAGCTCATCCCAGTGACTCTAATCCCGTCATTCTGCTCTAATTCAGGTCTTCCTTGTCACCCTGCACACCTCTGGTGCCCTAATGAGGACAGAGATTTGTTGCCAATACCTTACCAAAGGCTCCCACATGCTTTTGCCTCCTGTAGCTCCAGGCAATGGGTGTGTTCGTGGTGAGGGGGAGGAATGCTGAGGGAAATACTTGCTTGTTTTGCTATCTCCACACAGATACACGCATTTCCTTCCTGCTATAAAGGCCACTCAATTTTTGAGGGGGCACCTCATTCCTCCCCCCTTCTGCAGCCCCTACTGTGAAGGGAATAAACCACTGTCAGTGTGCTGCAGCAGTCTTACATCTGCTATTAAAAGTGTCGGGGAAAAAAGTCAAAGTCCTTGCAAAGGCTGTTAATATAAACACCGAGTTTGATGAGAGTCATCAGGAAAAGGTTTATTTTTACTGTGTGTGTTAACTAATCCAGCATGAAGCAGTGTATGAGCCAATTAAATCAGGTTGGAGTTGATAACTCCGTTTCACAAGTTCTTTTGTGTTTTTGGCATTTGTTTTGTTCCACACAGGAACAGAAACTGCAGAGAGTTGTTTCATGACACCAAATCATGTTGGGACAGCTACTGCAGGGTGGAAGTTTTTGTTATTTAGGGGGGTTGTTTCAAACTCGCTTCCTCAACCTGACTTGGGAGATCACCCTGGAGACCTTAGCAAACCTCCGCCTAAACTTCAGTGGAAGCTGCATGTCTCTGCAAATCACCAGGCTGCAAGAAGAATAGCTTATTTTGATTGGGGGGGGGGGAGTGTGTGGGGGTGGCAAGAAGGACCAAGCAAGAAATATATCGTTGAAGATGTTCTGACTGGCTCACATTCTGGACACCGTGTGCGTTGGCAGTTTCATGGGAGCTTTGTAAATTTGCTGTGCTTCCCAAAACACAGGGCAAGACTTTCCAGAGCACCCAGCTCACCATCTGTAAGCACAGCTTGAGCTTTGCACCAATGGCATTTTAGCCACACAATCAGGAATTTATTGAATTCCTGCCCCGCCTCAGACCTTCCTAAAGCTGTTTCCAGGCAGGGGCAAACAATGCAGTGCTGAGGCATATCCAGCCTAGCTCTCCACAGCACGGGCTCACTTGCCTCGGAGGGATCCCGCTGACCTCTTAGTGCCATCGGTCACCGCACACCGCAAGATCCTGCAGAAAACCCAGCAGCCTGCCACACTCTATGGGCCATGTGTGCTAAGCCCCTCCTCTGGTGGTGGAAAGGACGTGTAGCTCACCATTTGCTAGCTTGTTACAGATTTCCTGTGTGAGCCTGTGTGGCTTGGAAAGTTTTAGTAGTGCAACTATTTTGGTTAGGATTTGAAAAAAAACCCAAAACAACGAACCGAACCAACAATACAAGAACAAAAAAAACCCCACCATCCAAACACCCCAGTGTCATTCCTAGTGTGAACTCAAGTGTGCCAGCACAAAAGTAACTGCTACTGGTAAAGCTATTTTGGAAATCTAATACCTGGCTGTGAGCATGGACCGTCTGATGGGACTGTGTATCTCCAGCAAACTGGGGTTGTCTTATACTACTGCAGCTTCCCTCCAAAGCATGAGCTTTGCATCCCTGTGCCTCCACACCCTGGCCGAAAAACAGGCATGGAATGTGTTCTTCCTCTCAGGAGCTATCTGTCTGATCTGTTGGGATCAGCTACCCAGCCCAGAGACAGGGGTGGTCTTCTTGCTCCTGGAGTACCTGCCAAACTCAGAGAGTCTCCATGAAGGAGAACAGGTAATGGAGCTCGTAAAAAAATTAAGGAAATTAGTCACTTAGTCAGTCTAAGGACCTGCCCTTAATGCCACACCAGTCAATTATTGAATTATTTATTTTTCCCTGGACTTGGATGTCTGAGACTCTTCCGCGGGCAACCTAGGGTGAAGGTATTTCTTCAGCTGTTCTTGATGTGGGACCAGCTCTGTCTGGTGTCTGAGTGCTCTGAGTCACAAAGCAGTGCAGCCACTGCCCGTGGGGTCAGGGTGGGTGCAGGAAGAGGATTTCTTTGTCATCAGCCTTGAGTTTGTCTCTCTCTGTGTGAATGAGAGAAACCAACTCTTGCTTTGGGTCTTTTATCAGGATTGTGAAGATCTTATCTTCTATCACCACATAATAGCCGGCTCAGGAAATCTTTTCACTAGAGAGGGAGAGAGAGAGACCAGAGTTGTTTTCGAGAGAATAACTAGTAGGCAAAAATTGACATGGCCTGAGTCAGAACGGGTTCCCAGCAGGCAACCTTGCTTGTACTTGCTTTTGATCACTCAGCTGGATGCCTCTGGCTGGAGGTAAGGGCTGGAGACAGGAGCTGTGCCCTGCTGCTGGTGGTCCTGGGTCACCGTGCGCCCTTTGTGTGGGAGCTGTGCAGCGCTGGGCTTACAAGGGAGGAGAGGGGGCTGTTGGGACCCCTCGCAGGGAGGGAGAGTCAACAACAAATTCATGTGCTCGGGGTGCCAAGCAGTGCCTGCTGGGATGGATGCCATCCGAGGGCAGTTTGCTGAAAGCCCCACGTGCGTGCGCGTGCTGAGCGTTTGCTCAATACCTGTGTGTATCTTGCAACAAAAAGGCTGTGTGCTCTGTGCATCACACAGGTACCCTCTCAATTCCCCGCTGGTGGCTGGGCTTGATCTTGAAAAGAACTTAGCAGGATGGGGAAAGGGTCTTGCTAAAGCCTCCCTTCCCTCAAATCACCCTACTGAAACTGGTGCAGGAGCCCTGCCATTGGCCCTGGAGGAGAAACTAAAGATGTTCAGCTTGGGTGAAGGAGAAATCTTTTAGGGAAGGGGGGCTTGATCATACCTCTGCTTCCTCACTTACGTGAATGAGGAGAGAAAGATTTCCATGCAGAGGTGGGGTCAGACACTGCAGTGGTGGGGTACTGAGAGCACTTCGCTTTTGGGAGTGCGTTGGCAGGAGCAGGAGCAATGCAGGGCTCCTTCATGTTGTGTTCAGAGCTCTGGAGGGATGCACAGCAGTACTCTGGGCTACCCTGTGGGCTGACTCCAAGCCTGGGGAGAATCCTGGAACTCCCATTTCTTACGAGCTTGATGTTGCACTGGGAATTTCTGGTACAGAGCCTGCACTCCATAGCCTGGCTATTGAGGTTGGACACAGCTGAGAGTGATGAAATGAGAGTGAAATAGGGTTGCTAGAGAAAGTGAAAAACATCTTAGCCTTGAAGGGGGAGGCTTGATGTTGGGATTGAACCATGGTGTCCGATTCCATCTCTCCCAGAGCCCTCTTTGTCCAATGGTATGCACAGATTTGGGCAACAGAGTACATGGCAGGTGTGGAGGGT
Source organism: Corvus moneduloides (assembly GCF_009650955.1). Taxonomy (NCBI): domain Eukaryota; kingdom Metazoa; phylum Chordata; class Aves; order Passeriformes; family Corvidae; genus Corvus; species Corvus moneduloides. The sequence goes on along the minus strand of NC_045479.1, from coordinate 23,405,002 downwards.
ACTCTGTGCAAATTCTTTGGGATGCTGTGGGGTCACACAGGTCCACTCCTGGGATTGCTGTGGCCACTTGGACCAGGGGAAGGCTTCCGAGCATCTATTTCTGGCCTGGGGAACTCAGTGCCGGGTCAGGCCCAGGCTGCAAGCCCTTGCATGCCCTGGAGTACATCTCTATCACATTGCCTTGGGGTGTCTCCACACCCAGTTCCACCCACCCACCCACGGACACAGCTGAGGACTGGGGCCAAAACCTAGCCTGTGGGACCTCTTCTTGGCCTGGATCAGGCATCTTTCCAGCACTCCCAATTTTTTCCCCTTGCTTGGATCTCCCCTCCATCCAGAACCAGCCCTACACCTGGGGTGGTCTGGCTACAATTTCTGCAGCCCTGGAACCAAAGAAAACCTCTCCTTATGAATCTCTTCTTTGCAGCAGAACGCGGGGGGGGGGGGGGTGGGGGGTTGGGGGGGGTGCTGCGCCTTGCCCGAGGAGACCCCTATTCTGCCCGGGCAGGGTCCCAGACAAGCCGGGCACCCCCTCCCCCGCCGGTCTGTCGGGGGCTGAGGCCGGGCGCGTTTCGGAAGAGAAGTGGCTGGCGAGCAACATCCTTCCGGGGAGCAGCTCCATCCCGGGGCTGGGCACCGAGGCGGGTTAGAAGGACAGGACATACGCAGAGAAAAACCCCTCCCCGGCTCGCTCATGTGAGCAGCAGCCGGAGACTCTCAGAAACCGGGAGGGGCCGAGGGGATCCGCCCCCGCCCCGCCGGTGAATGCCCCCGCGACCCCAGGAGGTGGGCAGAGCTAGGCTCTCCATAGCCCCGGGGGTTACCGGTTCCTTTCCAGCCGGCTGGACGAGGGAGGGAAAGAGAGAGAGGGAGGGAGGCAGGGAAAGAAGTTGGGAAAGTGCGGCGGGGTGGGGAGGGCGCTTCAGACACACCTGCCGGGGCGGAGAGGCGGCGGCGCGGAGCGGAGCGGAGCGGGGAGCAGCCGCCCGGAGTGGGGATGGCAGGTAAGGGGTGAGCCCCCGTCCGGGAACGGGGTCCCGGGGGCGGCGGAGCCCCGCTGGGCCCCCTTTGCCGCGAGGGCGGCGGCTGCTCGTCGGCATCGCCCCGGGGCGTGAGTTTTGCACTGGCTCGGGAGTGGTGGTGGTGGTGGTGGGGGATGTCTGCGCTTCTTGTCCTCTTCCCCAGCCACCTCCTCGGGAATGGCCTCCGGCTCGGCATTTCTCGAAGAGCGCCTTCAGACCGGCGAAAGGGAAGCGCTCCCTCCGCCCGCCGCGGGAGGGGGGCACCCCGGGCGGGAGCGGGGCTACCGGCTCTGGAACCTTCTGCCCACCCCTCCCCTCTCTTTCTCTCCTTCCCTCTCCCTTTCCCTCTCTGCCGAGCCTGCCTGCCGAGAAGCTGGTCGCGGCTTGCACAGCCGGCTTGAGTTTCTTGGAGAAACAGTTTGACTTAAAGGGATAAATCTGCTGCGGAGTTTGAAACAGCTCAACTTCTGTGACCTGCTGTTGCGTCGTCCTCCAGCATACTTGTGTCTATGTGGCAAAAGTCTCAAATGAGAGTTCAATTTCTGCAAGAAACACTGTTTTTATTCAACCTAGAGCAATCCATGTCTGTATTTGTATTTGGGGTCCTAAACTCTTCGGTGCAGAAAATGGGACACTTGGGCTTCTTTTGTGGTGTCAGCAATTCTCCGTTCCTGCTATCTTTCATCCATCAGACCCCAAGCCTCCTGTGTTTGCGTTTGGAGGATTAACTTCTGCACAGCTCTCTCAGCCATCCTCCTTGTTGTGCTGGTTGTCAGTCTGAAATAGCATGATATAATTTGCACCACGAGATAGGAAAAAACCCGACAACAGAACTCCACCCCCAAATTTCCAAAGAAAAGGAAAAAGACTAGGACATTTCCTTCCCCTGTGGAACATGAACTTCTGCCCTGCCCCTGGGAATGTTCGTGTGCCTGGGGTACCAAAGCTGAACTTAATGCCCACACCAGAGCAGCAGGTAACCATGCACACGTTGGAGGAGAGATTGGCTTCTAAGTCTCAGGAGATCTTTGCTGTGCTTTGCCTTGACAGCTGGGAAGGATTTGTGCTGGCCTGTGAAGCAGACTTCATTTCTTGAGTGAAAATAGATAACACTGAGTTGATCCATAGCTGGGGAGGAGAGCACATTGCACAGAGCTGCTCCATCACAGCTTGTAGGACTGTAAGAGCAGGTTCACCATGACTCTGAGAGGTTTGGCCCATTCACTTGAGGGGTTCTCTCGTGCTTTATTTCGTTGGCAGGAGTGCTTGCCTTGTTGCAACATATTTTTCAGGCTCCATTACAGCAGCGTGGAAGATACATGAAAGATATGCTCATGTGATTACCTGCTGATTCCAGTACCTGTAGCCAAGCTTCTCTGTGGGATTGGTGCCCTTGAGAACTTGTTTGGTCACCAGTGCTTGGTGCACAGTGCCACGGATTCATTTGCTGGATCCTCTCCAGCCCCAAGTATGAGAAAGCATGTCCTGTGAAAACTCTTGGTCCTGAGAGTTTCCCATTCTCAGGGATGGGACAAAAGGGAAGGTGTGTGATGGCTGGGGGATTTCAGAATGTTTGAGGGATGAAGATGGTATCTTCTCTAGACTTCCTACTGTATACGCGTCTGACTCTCTTACGCACCACTTGCCTTTTGCATATGCAAGGCTCTAGGTGGACACTCAAGATCCTGCTGTATTTTAGATAAACAGATAAATTTCAGATAAATCTATTTTAGATAAATAGATCCATTTATTTGTAAAATGTTTTCTGATGTATCTGAGTCCTGTTTGCAAGACTAGTGGATCATTTGCAGGATCATACCTTGACTCTTGTTCTCCCATGCCTACTCATGCCTTCTACCTGTGCTCCTCCATCATTCCTCATTATTTTATCCTTTCCTTTTATCCTTCCAGCCGTGGAGAATGCGTCTCTCCAAGCCAGCAGCCTCTCAGAGCAGGAGGAGGAAGAAGACACCATCTGGGAGAAGATCGAGAGCGCACGACACCAGCTGACCCGCTCCCTGAACCCAGCCAAGCTCACCCCGTACCTGCGCCAGTGCCGCGTCATAGACGAGCAGGATGAGGAGGAGGTGCTGAACTCGTGCCGATTCCCTTGCAAGAGCAACCAGACAGGTGGGAGAAGACACGAACTTGCACTTGGATGGGCCTGGTTTGTGGGGGATAACCTGGTTTTGACACACAGTGGGTGCTACACACACTGCACTGCTCCCTCAGCTTCATTGTTCTCTGAGGTGCTCTGCAGTGGAGATGCTACCTTCATACCATGAAGCTGGGCTACTCAGTTTTCTCTCTGTTTTGCAGGGAATTCATCCTAGCCCTTTGTCTGTTCTTCCAGGTTACCTGATGGACATCCTTCGGCGCCGTGGAAAGCGAGGCTATGAAGCCTTCCTGGAATCCTTGGAGTTTTATTACCCAGAGCACTACACACGGCTCACAGGGAGGGAACCAGCCCAGCGCTGCTCTATGATCCTGGGTAGGAAGCAGGTGCTCTGTTCTCCTTTTAGCTGCTGCTTGCATGGGAAGGGCCAGAATGTTCACATTCTGAAGAAATGTTCACATGCCTGCGTAAAAACCGGGTTCATGCTGCCGGTGTGTGAGGAATCCTGACAGTTCTGTACTCTAGAACTGGCAGAGAGGGGGCCACATACACAGGTGTGAAGACTGTGGTGCCATAAGCCTGGTGGCAACAAGGGCTGCAAACCTGCAGGAGAACTTGTCACTTCTTGGTGGAAAACAGAGCATTGGGCAAATCTGTTTCTTGGGGTTACCCCTGTTTCAGCAGCCAGGAACAGGTTCTCCTTTGTCTCTCCCCAGATGAGGAAGGCCCTGAGGGACTAACTCAGTTCCTGATGATGGAGGTGAAGAAGGTGAGGGCTCAACGGAAAGAGCACCTGCTGAAGGAACACCAGCTCCAGGTGAAAAACCAGGCATTGGAGCAAGAGCAGGTCCGGCTGGAGCAGCAGCTGAAGGAGCTCCTGAAGGTGCAGGAGCGTTGCCAGCGGCTGAGAGAGGAGTGGGACTCCAACAGCGTGGAGCTGCTGAGGCTGAAGGACGAGAACTACATGATGGCCATGCGCTACGCGCAGCTCTGCGAGGAGAAGAATGTGGCCGTGCTGCGGAGCAGGGACCTGCAGCTGCTGGTAGGATGCTGGGGAGCACAAGGGTGGGCAGTGGGACGTGCCGGAAGTCTGACAGCTGAGAGGGATGCATGCAGATGTCCACACGTGGTAGACTGTGAGCATGAAGGAGCTGATGGCACACAGGATGTGTTTTGGGGATCCTGCCCTGCTCGGGATGGAAATGTGCCCTGCAGGGAGCTGAAACATGGGCACAGTGCAGGAGGCTCGCCACGGCCCAGGGGCAGCTGGAGATACATCACCAGCTCCTGCCAGCTGATGTAGTTGAGGGTACATCACCTAGAGGAGCCAGAGGCAGGGCTGGTGCCTTCCCTGGCATCTGCTGACTCTCAGCCTGGCCGCTGGCACCACATGATGCCCTGTGTGCTCCTGCCTGTGCTGGCTGCCCTGTGCTGCCTGCTCTGCTCTCTGGCAGCACAGGCAGGCGGCAGGCAGCTCACTCTGTCAAGCTGTGTGTTTATATTTACTTCTTCCCCCTTAAAGGGTTTGCGTTTTCCTCTCTCTAGTGAGGCCGGTGGCAGTGCAGCCGCCCACGCTGGGTGCGTGTGTGCTGCCTGGAGCTGCCCAGCCTACCTTGCTGAGCTTTAGGAGCCTTTTGGCCCAGCCTCCATCCCCCCTGCCACTCCCCACCGCCTCCTCATGTCTCTCATGACGTTGGTTAGACTCATGCCCTGCATAGCTGAAGGAATTCATGACACTGCACTCCAGCTGCCAAGCTCTCACCTCCAGCAAACATGCATCCATTTCCTGCCTGGGCAAGGACAGCCCTACCTTGAACCTATTAATAACCCATATTTTTAAGTGCTCTGCTGCCTCCTGGCATTCCCCCTACCAGTCTGGGCCTGGACCTTTCACACAGCCTTGTGGTTACCTTTCATACCTCATTCTGTTGTGCCAGTGCCGGGATCCTCCCCTACCTTTTTTCTGGTATTCCTGCCAATGCCAGCTCCCCTGGGCCTCTTTGGAGCAGGGAGGTGAATCACTTGGAGGTAACTGTGCACTGAAGAAATCCCCCTGGAAGCAGCGTCTCAGCTTGCCTTCCCCTCCTGACTCTTCACTCCAGAAGTGTCTGGTCCCCAAAAGTCACTCTAGGTCTTTTGGGCAGATTCACAGAAGTAATTCAGTTCCTGAATCCCTTCTTGGCAATTTTGGCAGTGCTTCTTGGTGGCTTTGATAGGCTTCTGCTGCCCCATTTCTTCTCAAAGCCTTACTTACCTGTGAAACTGGTTCTCTGATCAATCTAATCAGTCATTACAGGTCTGGGAGGACCTCTCTTACTCTTAAAAGTCCCTGACCTTTTCTGTCTCCCGTGACATGTTGGTGGAGGAGCGTGAGACCAGGCCAGGGAATGATGATGCCCCCGTGGTACGCTGCAGCCTCCAGCAGCTTGAACCTCAAACACCTCCCAGGCCAGAGGTGGCCTCCCCACACTGAATAGCCTTCAGTGGATTTTTCTGCTGTGGATTTGTTTCTTAGCTGTTCTAGGAGTCTTTGAGATACTCACAGCTGCTGGCCCTGGACCAGAGGTCCCACGTCCACCCATGATCAAGGCCAGCTCCACCGTGGGTGCCCCAGGGTAGCAAGAAAGTTGTTGCACCAAGAGAAGATCCTGAATGTGCTTATGCAAGTGCATCTTCCTCCTTTCCCTGAGGGAGAAGCTTTTGTGTGCAGCTGTGCTGCTAACCTTGGCCCAGCAGTAGGATACTCCTTCACATGGCTGCCTGTGGTTGCCTCCTGCGCCTTACTCGCCTCCAGACCTGTTTTCTTCTCAGCACCTTCTCTGCTTCACTCTCCTGATAAGGAGGAGGTGCAGGGCCATGTGTGTCAGACTGTTTTGTCCCTGGGTTTCAGGTGGACCAGCTGAAATGCAAAGTGTCCAGCCTGGAGGAGGAGTGCAGCCTGCTGCGGAAACAGGCATCTGCACCGCCCCAGCGAGAGGCCGAGGAGCGGGGCCATCCCGATGCCGTGTCTGAGCTGTGGGCTGAGAACCAGCGGCTCACGGCATCACTGCAGGAGCTGCAGGGCATGTTGCAGGTACCTCCCAGGGCAGGCCAGGCTCCAGGTCACTTGCTTTCCTGGGCCACCCGCAGTGCTGTTTACACAGCCACTGGAAAGATGGGGAAATCATTGTTTTGGGCTGGCCTGTCCCATCCTCTGAGCATATTGCTTGGCTGTGGTGCCTGCCATTGTGTCTGGGTAGTGACAGGTGCTTTTTTCCAGCCCTGTAATTCTTGGTTGTGCTCACAAGTGTGACTTTGTGCCTTGGAGTGCACAGCAGATTGATGCAGGATGATGATGGCAGTTGTGGCAGTCACTGCCCTGGTCTGTTGCTCCCTGGGTGATTGAGGGGCAGTGACGGTACCCTCTCACCTCCTAGACACCCGGTGAGGGCCCAGTGCCAGGCTCTGAGCAGATCCTCCTGGACATCCTAGAGCATGACTGGAAGGAAGCCCAAGATGACCGGCAGGATCTCTGTCAGAAACTCAACTCCCTGCAGAATGAGCTGCAGTGGGCTGAAGAACTGAGGGATAAGGTAGAGCATTCATCACTGCCCCTGTCCCTGCACACCAAGTGGGGCCTGGGAGGGGGCTGTAAAGCAGGTGCTTTCAGGAAGGCTAATGCTCACTGCTTGCTGTTACCAGTACCTCCAGGAGGTGGAAGATCTGCAGCTCAAATACCGGACGCTGCAGAAGGACTGTGATCTCTACAAGCACCGTATGAACACAGTGCTGCTGCAGCTGGAGGAGATCGAGAAAGAGCGGGACCAGGTAGATTGCTTTTCACCTCCCAGCAGGAACAGAGCTCTGGATACCCTCTCCTTCCCCAGCAGATCTTGTCCAGCCATGCCAGGGTGGGAGGTGTGGATTAGCAGCGCAGTTCTGTGCCTTTTCTCGCTCTCAGTCTGGCTCCTTGCAGGCCATCCAGAGCCGTGATGGGGTGCAGCTGCAATACTCCCAGAGCCTGATCGAGAAGGACCAGTACCGCAAACGTGTGCGGGCCCTGGAGGAGGAGCGGGATGAGCTCCTAAGCAAGCTGAGCCAGGCAGAAGGGCTGAACAGCACGCTAGAGGCACAGCTGCAGCGGTGCCAAGGGGGCCGCAGCCTCAGCAAGGTGAGGGTGGCTAGAAAGAAGGGGCAAGAGGGAAGGCAAAGGGGTCAGGACTGATTTCTGGGGGATGCAAATGGGATGATGGAGTCCCTTCTCTCCCAGATGTGCAGCTCTTCCTACTCCCTCTGCTCCAACCTCAGCAGCACCTGGAGCCTCATAGACAACCCTACAAATGGACTCGTGGATACTCTGGGGAATTCTGTTACCCCATTCCCGGGGGATTCAGCCATTCAGAGCATGGTGAGTGCTTGACCACGTGAGGCTGGCCCTCAGCTGAGGCCAGCAGAGACACTGCTCAGGAGGGGCACACAGGCATTGGAGTTGGAGTTCTTGGTGGAAGACTGGCCATGGGGTGGTGTGTAAGGTGTGAGCTGATCTCGGGTGCAAAGCTTTGCTCTCTCAGTCTCTAACAAACTAGCCAGTGCTGCCCCAAAGCGTGGCAAAGAGGGGGAAGCAAAACTCTTCATCCCATACGACACTCTAGAAATCAACAGCCTCATGTAAGATGCTATCCTTCCCAAAATGCTGTTTAATCTACACAAGCTGGAGGAGAAATCCAGGCTCTTTTGAGCCCTGTAGCAGCATCGTGTTGTTTTTAAGGGAGTCAGGTTCTTTCCTTTGACTCCTTGAACTGTCATCCCAGAGCACCCTGAAATGGGCAGGGTTACTCACACCTCTGGGTGTGTGGTGGCTAAAACAGAAATACAAGGACAAGGGTTGGATAGTCTCTTCACTTGCTACTTCTCCTGCAGCTTGTACTTTGCAAAAAGATGTTGATGCAGTGTCATGGATCCCTAGCTGAGCTATCTGCTTGGGAAAACAAGGTGCCCCTAGGAGTTTGGAGGGATGTGGAGTATCCTAAAGAGGGTTGTGGTAGCCAAGGAGCTATGTGCTCCCCTGGCCTGAAGGGAGGGGAGAAGTGGTGCTGGGTGTTGATGTTAGCAAGCACGTCTCTCACTCTGCCCAAGGATGTGACTCCCGACAGCGAGAAGGATATCAACCGCCTTTCCACCTTCCCCTTCCCTCCCTGCATCGGCTCCATCCTCCGCCGGCAGCGGGAAGAGAGATGCATGCCCTACAAAAGGTGATTGCTGGGGGCTGCTTGTCTCCTCTGTGGGGTTTGTGGGGTCCAGGGAGAGCTGCCTGGCAGGGTTAGGAGAGAACCTGGAGTGGGAACAGAGTGGGAAGGCTGGCTGGGAGCTGTGTGGTGGCTGCAGGGGTACTTGGGGGTGGCGGGGAAGTCTGTGGAGCTGAGATTGAGAACGGGATGCAAACAGTCTTTGGAGAAGCTGCTACCTTACAGATCCATTTTGTGTCTCCTTTGTAGCTTGTCCTGTGGCTCCTTTAGCAGCATGGAAGATGCAACAGGTACAAGGCTTTCCTCAATGGGCTTAGCTAAAAAGAAGTGGTGGCTGTGGGGAGAGGGGTTGGACAACTGACCCTCCCTCACCCCTCTGGTTTGTACAGCTCACTGCAAGGGCTCTGCACCTGTAGCATGGTACTATGGACCCTCTGTCAGGCACAGCAGCTGGAAAAGCTGGCTTTTCCTCTGCAGAGGCAGGGAGCTATTTGTATCAGCTCTGTTTGACTCATGGAGAGCTGTTGAGGGGAGTAGGTAATAGAACAGGGAAATACCTTTGCCCTGGGGTGTTATTGGATAGTCCCTTCATCTGCTGTCATGGGTTCTAAGTCTCCTGGAGTGAAGCTCCTGGTGCTGGCAGGCCCTGTGGTGGGTGCTGGTGGCTGATCTCTGAGCACATCCAGGTGGCCCTGGCTCTGCTGCCTTCTGGCCGAAGTGCTGATGAAGGGAACAAAGATTTGCTTGTTCTTGGCAATGTGGGAAACGCTTTTCTTGAGGGTGACCATTCAAAGCCTCCCTGCAGCCTCAGTTTCCCAGTCAGATGCTAGAAAATGGCCAGGGGAGGATGGCAGACCCTTGCCATCCCCAGAACACAAGCTCCCTGCAGCGTTAGTACAGGTGAAGTGCTCCCTCTCCGTTTTGCTCTCTCCTAGGCAACAGTTTTGCTGGCACCTTGCTGGGGGCCTTCTCCTCTTCTTCCAGCAGCACGTACACCAGGGTGAAGTCAGAGATCTGCTTGTCCACATTTTCCAGACGCAAGGAGGTCACCAGGAGGTGACTGCTGCTCTCTGAGCTGGGCACTCTGTGGTGGTGCTTGAGGGGACATTTTGTGGTGCCAGGGACCACGCTTGGGAGACCCTTCCTTTCTGCCCCTCCCACTGCAGGCTCTTTCTCACGAGTGGGAGAGGAGAGAAATGAAGATCCTATAGTCCTTGCTTCCTAGCAGAACTTCAATTTTTTGCACTGTCCTATTTGTTATGGCAGGGGTGGGGATGTTGCTTTGGGCTGGATACGTGTCTGTCCAAGTAGGGAAGGACTGTGGGAGCCCAGCTTGGCTTTGCTGATGGGGCTGGTCGGATAGAAGGGCCTGTGGGGCTTTGTGAGCTCTGTGTGCCCTGGTGATGGGCATGCTGTGAGTCACGAGCTCTGTGCTGCAGTAAAGACCCTGTAGCTGGACACAAGGCATGGGGGACTGGCTCTTAGCAAAGGCAGTCAACCTCAGTTGCCAGACTTGGCATTTCTCCTTGCCAGGTCACTAGTGGTACAGCTCACGAGTGTGGGTCATCCCAGCAACCCCTCACCCCAGGAGAAGAGGCTCGGAGCAGACATCTCCATCCTTGGAGGGAACAGGACAGGAATTTATGTCCAGTGGGTCAAGCCAGGCTCACGGGTTGAAAAAGCAGGACTCAGGGAAGGGTGCCGGCTCATTGAGGTGAGTCAGGGAATGGGCTCACTTTGAGGGTTTGCAAAGCACTTGGGATGATGCAAGGAGTGTGGAGTGATCCCCAGTGCAAGCTGATCTCTACCCAGCTTGAAGTCCACCTCCGTTTCTTTTATTTTCCAGGACTGCTCCCTATCTAGAGCTTTACACAGCACAAATACTCACCCAGGTCTCATGGCACTCGAGTGTACCTGTGCATATAAAAATGCCAAGACCTTCTGAAACACTTCCTTGAGCTGTGGGAAGGGAGAAACAAAAAGGAGTCACACGATTAAGGTGCCAGTACGGCTTTGTGTCCCTCGAGTTGTCTGTCACCTTGTAGTTTTTTCAGAGCAGTTTGCATCCTGCACATGCCCATTGCAAAGCAATCAATTCTGGAGCAAGTTTTCTCAGGCCTTTGTGACCCTCCTGAGCTTTAGAGAATAATTGCTCTGAAGAAAGCTCCTGGAGGGAGGGAAGGGCATTTGTTTTGCCAAGAATGACACCACTTGAAATACAGCTGCACTACTTGAATTAATACCCCACCTGTTACTGAAAACAAACCAGTGCTCCCGCTCCCACACATGTTCATGCACACACACGTTTCCTTTCACGACAGCCCACCATCCAGGCTGGGTGATGGCTGGCAGCAGGTATTTCAGAGGCAGAGGAGGGAGCCAGAGGCAGGCTGAGGATGCCTTGCCCTCAGATACAGTTTTTCCCAGACCTGCCTCGCTCTGTAACACCTTTTGTGTAACCCTAATGGGTGAGGGAGCCTGGGGGGGTGCATGCTCTTCCAGCCCTTAGGTCTAACGGCATCGGTCCTTGCTAGCTGAGGGTGCCATCGCTGAAGGAAGAGGTGCTTTCCCTGGAGAACTGCACACGGGAGGTTGCCTACCTGAGCCTGCTGCACTGGGATGAGCCCTCTAGTCTCATCTTTCAGCTCGACCTAGAAGGTAAGGTGCTGGCAGCTGGGTCTCCTTTGAGCCTGAGCTCTCTGCCTCCCTTTCTAGACTTTCCACCCAGACCTGGAGATAAATCTCAGTTATTCTCTCTCCTCTCCTGTTTGGTCCTAGGCCACCATGTCTGACACAGGGGTTGGCTGTAGCTCCAGTAGCTTTCCCTGTCTGGTGTGACTTGTGCATCCTCTGAGTTACAGGACAGAGGTACAGACCTTCTGTCTGTTTGCCTCCTCTGCCCCCCCACCCCAATCCATAGCATCACAACTGTGCTGGCGACTTGGCTTTCTTACCGGTGACCGTTGTCTGCTGCATCCCCACCTGTGGTGACCCGTGTTTTATGCTCCAGGATACCAGCCTCTGCGGGCAGCCCTAGAGGAGGGGAAGAAATGTTCTGGAGACTCGTTCTACGTCCGCACCAACGTGTCCCTCCTGGAGCCGTCGGACCCTTACGCGCTGTGCGTGAAGCGCCGGGAGATCCTGCACGTCACGGACACCATGCACAGAGGCCGCCTGGAGTGGTACTGCTCGCGCGTCGATCCCTTCACCGTGCGGGACCTGGACAAGGGCACAGTGCCCAACTACAGCAGGTAACCAGCGTGAGGAGGGATGTACCTGGGGTACCCGCCCCCTTTGTCTGTGCTGACCATCCCCTAGAAGTCCTGGGGGTGCAGACTGGCCTCTCGATGGTGTGGGATGACTAAGGATTGTATGGGGACCAGTGTGGTAGTGTTTGGGAGCCCTTGAGGGACTGGGAGGTTGAGTGAGGGCTTTGATATGCCTATGCTTCAGCAGGTGTGTGGGACCTGTTGGTGAAGAGGATCCCAGCAGGCTATGGTCCCTGGGGGCTTCTGGAGTTGCTGAGTGCAAGCTCCCTGTCTTTTCAGGGCTCATCAGCTTTTGAAGATCCAGGAGAAGCACCAGATGCCTGGGCAGCAGAGAGGCCACAGAAATAATGTAAGCCAAGGAAGCGGGTGATGAGAGCCGTGTGTGTGTGCGCCCATGGCCATCTCACCACCTCAGATACAACCTGCCCCACTCTGTTGGTAAACCAACTCCTACAGAGGTGGCAGATGGGTTAGCAAGCAAAACTTTTAGCCCAGGCAGTGTTACTTCTCTGTGGCTGCTTTTCTACCACCTCCCCACTTCCTAGACTGAACCTAATGGGCGGCAGAGCCAATCCCTTGCTCTTTGTAAGGGTGCTCCATCCTTTTTGCCAGAGGGTGTTCTGCAGCCAGTTCTGCACGTGTGTGAAAAGGTCAGTGCTCTCAGCCTAATTGCCCTCACTTTCTCCTCAGCTAAAGAAACGGGCCTTGGGCCAACTGCGCTTGGTGAAATCCAAACCACAGAGGAGCACAGAACAGCCCCCTCAGCAGCTGTGGCTGGACCCCTGCTCAGGTGAGCTGCTAGCCCTGTGCCTGCCCTGTCACCCTTGCAGACCCAGTTCTCCCCTGGTCATCCAACTTTTTGTGGAGAATAAACTGCTGTGTAACTCAAGGGAGTCACAGAAAATGGGCAGGGGGTCTACATCCAGGATATCTGTCCATGAGTGAGTGTTGTAACCAGGGTAGGGTCTTTCCTGGGACATAAGACAGTTTGGTAGGTACCTCTCTGATTCAGGATGAGGAGGGGGTGGTACAGAAGAATGGGATGGACTGTAGGCTGGCCTGGTCTCCCATGTTTTCACCTTTGGCTTTCTCTTCTTCATTGCTGTCTTCCAGACCCGGACACGAACCTGAAGCCTTACAGCCTGGTGCGCCCTGTGGTGGTCAAGACACCCCGTCCCGTGGTGCTGTCCCCAAGCTGCATTGCACCACGGCTCATCAGGAACCTGCTGGACCTGCCCACCTCTCGCCTGGACTTCCATGTGTGCCCAGCAGGTAGGCAGCAGTGAGTGGTTGGTCAGTCCAATTCGGTGAAGAGCTGCTCTTCTCTTGGAAGTTTGAGTTATGGTCTCATGGGAGTCTCGGAGAGCACGTGAGAGATCTCCCTTTAGTGGGTAAGTGTGGGAGTCTCTCAGTCTTCCCACGTAATACCTGTTAACAGGTCACTTTTTTGGGCTGAGTGTCTGCAAGATATTCCCTGCTATTTCTAACTGTGTCCTATCCCTGTGGCTCACAGGGAAGCCAGCCCTCACTTCTGGGTCCTGAGGCATGGGGATCCTCTCTCTTCCCTGGAGTGGGTGGTGGTGTAGTGTTGCCTTGCTGCTCTGGGTGGCTCTTCCCAGACATGAAAACCCTGGCTGATGTGGGATCTGCAGGCTGACTTCATCCAGCTCTTCCTGCCCAGGAATGGAAGCATTCAACCTTAGTGCTGTTATCTCCTTCCTTCTGCCAGTAGATGTGAGGCTGACACATGGCTGAAGGAAAAAGGGCATTTTTCCCACAGGGAATGTTCAGGAAGGACAACTCCCTCTTTCCTCCTTCCTCCTCAGTTCTCTGGTGCTCTCTTTTCCCGGTGTTTAGAGTGCTCCTTTTGCCAACTGCAGGACTGACAAATGAGTTGGTTTATTCGTTTGCGAGGTAATGATGGAGGTAGTGAAAAATCTCTGGTTTGCTGAAGGATGGCTCTGAAAATTTTGGCCGCTGGGCTTCTCAGCTGAGTGACTTGGCTATATATCCTGTCCTGCTGAGCCCTCTGCAGGGTCCCCCTCACACTGCACGGGGACCTGCTTCAAAGCTTTTATTGCCACTGGGAATTTACACTGAGGGCAAAAACTCCTTGTCCCCTGCCAGTTTTGCCTGCTGCAAGGGAAGAAAAATAATCCATGAGCCCCAAGCCATTTCTCTTTTGTTTGCTGCCTGTATTTTCGTTTGATCTTCCATGGGAGTCTGCTGCCTGCAAAGGAAACATGGTTTTGCAGGATCCAGGTCTACCTGAGAAACACCTGTGCCACCAGAGGATGCCCAGCCAGCCTGAGCCCTGGGACAACTGGAGCATGCTCCGGACATGCCTTCTGCTAAAAATATTACTTGATTTCTATCTTAGGGACAAGCAGCTCTTAAAAGCCTTTTTATGATCCCTCCTCATGTTTCCGTGGCAGTGTGGGCAGCTGCCTAGAGCAGCATGGTGGGCAGGTAAAGCCTGGCGCCTGCCTCAGCCACACTGGGCTGCAGGGGCTGTGGCTCCCAAGCCCGGTCTGGGGGTGTGTGTGTTGTGCCAGGGGCACCTGGCAGTCCTTGCTTTGACCATTGCTTTGACCATGCTGCAGCTCTGTACAGCCAGCTCTGCCCCCAGTTCTCTGTCACAGCATCAGCTCTGCTGCTCTCCTGGTGCTGGCTGCTGTCCTGCCTGTGAGGAGGGAAGGTGGCTCAGCCTGCCACCAGCAAAAGGAGGTTCAACTCGTCCCCATTTTCCTCCCGCTCTCCCAGGATACACCCACTCCTCTTGCTTCCCCAGCCGTGCTGCTCACTTACAGGAGCCGTCTATAAGCCTGTGTAGCTCTCAAACCCTGCAGAAAACCCACCTAGCAAGATAAGGTGGTTATTTTTCTGCCATACTCTGTTAGGGAGGGGTTGGGACAGTGTGAATGTGAGGAAAGTGGGTGGATAATGTCTGTGAGCCAGCTTAGGCTGCTGTGGTACAACACAAGGTGCTGCTCTTGCCATGCAAGGTGTCTTCAGCTGTGATCTCTCACTTGTTCCCTACCAGAAAGCTGCAGGAGATCTATGCCAATGTGTGATGTTGTATAATTAGACTTGCTCTCCAGAATCCATAAACACCAAACTCGATAAGCACCAGTGCAGCAGTAAATGTGTGGGATCTGAGGTAGAAAGCCGTGCAAGAGGGACAAGGGGCTGACATCTCCCTCTTCCTATCTCCTCTTGGCTTGCAGAGAAGCTAGCAGGAGGGGATCCCAGTGCAACCAATGTTCAGGAGCACCCTGTGTCTAGAGCTGCCCGCCAGGACCAGAGGGAGAGTGGACAAATCCGCATGATCCGGGAGGCGATGGAAAAGGTGCTGAGGCTTTTGGTGTGGGGACAAAGGGCCAGGATGGGACACCTCATTCAGACCGGAGGAGAGGAGGGGGAAGAGGGAGAGCGGTGTGGTGATAGAGAAGGAGCTGCTTGTTTGGGGCCTGTGTAATTCAGAGAGTATTTTAGGTTGTGGGGCAGCAGGCACAGACGTTTCCCTGAGTCTCTGATGAGCTCAGATAAAATAAATGGCAGATGGGGATTTGTGGGGGAGTCAGTGGGACATGCCATACTCAGAAGTGACCTCCCTGCTCTCTCATTCCTCATGTTCACCAAGGTGGCAACAGCTCTGCTCAGGGCAGAAATGTGAGGCTGTGGGTGACAGCAATGACAAAGGGGATATGAAGATGGGCTGTGACTGAGAGTGGGGTCCAGTGAGCTCTTGGGTTGGATTGGCAGTGATGGAGTGGGTGACCCTGCTCTTTAATTCTCCCCGTCTCTATTGGCGCTGTCCATAAATCTCATTTTTAATGGAATTAGTATTGGAAAAGCAATGATATTGCACAGTATGGGGTTTGATTTAATGTAACTGTCAGGGGCTGGGGTTATTTTTTCTCCATTTAAATCAGTAAATCTATTCTATTTCTTTTCCAGAATAAACACTGCCTGCTAGAGCTGGGATTTGAGGGTGTGAGGGATCTAATTAAAAGTGAAATATACCCCATCGTTATCCATGTCGAGGTCACTGAGAAGAACATTAGAGGACTCAGGTGAGGAAAGGCGGTGTGGCATGGATGGAGGGCATCACGGGAGGAGAGAGAAGCCCTTGTCTCTGTTCAGAGACAGAAGGCGGATCAGGCGAGAGCACTGGATGTGTGTGTTGGGGTTGGCTCTCTGAGGGGACTAATTGGCTTTCTGTAGGTGTGAGGGCGTTCCTGGGTGGTTTTGCTGCCCCACCTGCTTATGCCAAGGGTAATGTTTGTCCCTGTGTTTTCCCCAGGAGCTTGCTGGGGAAGGCGGGCCAGCGGGACTCGGAGGTGCTGAAGATGTGCCGTGGTGTGGAGCGGGCTCTCCACACCCTGCCGTGCTCCTGGGCCCGCGTGGAGCCCCATGCCTGGAA
This sequence comes from Corvus moneduloides, assembly GCF_009650955.1. Lineage (NCBI taxonomy): Eukaryota > Metazoa > Chordata > Aves > Passeriformes > Corvidae > Corvus > Corvus moneduloides. Next base: position 23,388,944 of record NC_045479.1, on the reverse strand, counting down.
CCACGTGGAGGAGCTGCCCAAGGTGGTTCGTGGATGCATCTTCCAGGAGCAAGCCCGCCCACTGTGGATGGAGGAGGGCGATGACTGAGCTGGGGGTGGCAGAGCGGCTACTGACACCTACTGTCCCCAAGAGCTGCTCTCAGAAGTCCCTGCCTTCCCAAGCCCCTCCAGGTAGCGTGCTCTTCCTCCCTGAGGGGATGCTGGCAGCAAAGGCCCCCCAGGGTAGCCTTTCTCGTCTTCTGGAGGGCCACCAAGAGCCAGGAAGTAACACACAGTGCCTCCCCTGTCTGAGCTTTCTGTATTTCACTGGAAAGACGTCTTCCGCCATCATGGTGGAAACCACCCTAGTGGGCTGTTCCCGGTCACCGTGGGCTGCCCTTGTACGTGGTCAGGTTGACAGACAGGGAATGTAGGGGAGCTCTGTGGGATCAGGCTGTGTAGGAGCGTTTCTCACACACGTTTGAAGCTCTTCTCCCGTCACCGCCATCTCCCCTGCCTGGTGGCACTGTGTGCTCTGGGTCCTCTCTTCCCATCTACCTCGCCTCCGGCCCCAAGGCACAGGGAGCATGGCTCATATGCCTGTGACCCACGGCGGCTGGAGTGACACTAAGGTTGCAACAAACCCTTATTTTATAGGAGCTGTACTCTTTATTGCTTGTAAATTATTAATGGAGCCTTTTATTGGCAAACTGCCTGTAAAGGGGAATTAAATACCATTCATAATGGGAATGGGTGGCAGGCTGTGGGCTTGTGTGTTACTGGGGAGCTATGGGTGATGTACGATGGGATGTTTTTCTCCTCCTTTAGGTGAGATCCAACTGCCCAGCCCTCCAGGGGAAGGAGGGAGCACTGCCTTTGCTGTTGTAGGGCATCAAGAAGTGTGGGGAGAGACAGGCTAAGTGTGCCCCACACTAAGTCCCCTCTCTTTTCTACATAGCACCTGATTTTCAATCCTTTGCCTTTCCCCAGCACTGATGTTGGTCAGGGTGCTTTAGGGAAGTCAGGGAAACACTCACTTGAGTTTTGAACTGTGTCTGTCTGGGGTCCCTAGAGCTTTGCATCCCTCCATGCCTTGGTTAGCCTGAACTGACAAGCCAGCTACCTCACCCTCCTGGGGGACAACAAGGAGATGAGCCCAGCCATGCTGCTAGGAGAAAGGGGGACAATGCCCTTGGAAGTGGGGTTTTCACCCTGACATGGGGCCAAGAGTGGGTTCAGACTCTGGCAGGGGGAAGATGGAGGCTTTGGGTAGCCACAGCAGTGCTCACTTATGCTGCATGGTCCTGAATCCTGCTATGCAGCCACCGCTATCAGATGCCATGGGAAAGGGGTGCCAGGATACCCATGCAATGGAGAGGTGGTGGTTGTGGTGGTAGGTGGTCTTTCCTGAGGCTTGCCAGAGGAACAGGTAGTCTGTGGCTCTGGGAAGCTTTGTGGGGCATGAGGTCAGGCAGAGTCTGCTGGTTCTGGGCTCAATGGGAGAAGATGGGCAACCAGCACCAGTCAGGTCCTCTCTGTGTCCTCCTTGCCCCTGTGGTTTGGCCCTGCTGGTGCCATGCACTTGTGAAACTCTGAGCAAAGATTACCTTGCTGATCTTCATGGGTCCCCTGTGAGGTGTTATTTCAGGCTCTAAACCAGTTGCCTGTGTCTTTTATGAGGACGAGAGTGAAGGGGGGAGGAAAGAAAATGAAGATTTTAACTTGCAGTCACTAAAATGTAGAGCAAAGTCCTCGCTCTGCCCTGGAGCCATGCAACTCTTCTCTCAGGGAAGGGGGAGCTGGCATACACAGGGCTCCAGATGAAAGCTCCCAAGTGACATCCACTCCAGGGGATGCAGCCTGAGCATCCCAGCACAGCCAGTCCCCTGGGAGGGTGCTTGCCCTGCAGGCAAACAAAGTGGGATTCTTGTTGAGCTGATGAGAAGACAAATCCCAAAACAAGCTCCCATTCACCCTGTCATGGATTTGGAGATTGGAATTTGCATCTTTGTGGGGGGAAGAAAAAAATAGCACTTAAGTATTCAGGGAAAACACTGTGTGTGAGGCACTGTGACTCAGGGCTTGAAACTTCCTCGTATCCCTGTTGGCACTGGGAGCCAGCCCCAGCCCTATGGCCTAGCTGAAGGGGGTTAAAAGCAGCCCCTCCACCTTGGGTATGCACTCCTAGCTTAGCACTTGCTCCCTCCCCAAAGAATCACGTATCAGCACTTCGCTGGGTCATCAGTGCTTAACCAGAGGGAAAGGGAGGCAAACAAGGTTGCTGGGGGCAGCTTGGCACTGCCCAGCTGCCCAAGCAGCGGCAGCACTGCCTCTCCTGCTCCCAGGCTTCTTCCAGGCTCTCTCTTTATCCAGTTTCTGTCCCCTGAGGCTTTCAAAATCCAGCCTTAACTTGTTCTGGACACGGGTGAAAAGTGGGGCAGAGGGCTCCAGGGCAAACATAAATGACCCTCTCTGCCCTGCACACTCCAGCCCACCTTCTTTTTACCTCCTCGGGGGGTGGCTGCCTGCTCGGAGGAATGAGTCACAGGTTAGGTAACTGGCACAGTGCAATTAGCAGCCCTGGGCACCAATTACCAGCTGTAACAGCCTTGTGCAAACCCTGTAAAGTCACTGAGAGCAAGATTTCTCCCTCCAGGGAGGGGATTGTCGAGGTGGCACATGTGTCACTCTGGGAAGTCACCAGCACTGTCCACAGTGGCCCCCTGCCCCAGCAGTTTCCTGGGACCATGCTCTGTACGAGTTAGCTTTGAATAGGATTTGTAATGTTTTTTGGGGCCATCACTAATGATCCTGTGCCTTTGTCCCACCTGTGCCTCCCAAATGATTTCCTAAGCCAGAGCTGGGAGGTGCTGCAGGATGCCTTGGAGCTATAGAAGCTTCCTTTACAGGTGCCTGAGGCTGCTGGCATGTGGCTGGAGCACTCAGGGAGGTTAATTTCTGGTTCAGGAGCAGTGGCCAGCCATGTGAGCAATCCCAGTCACACCACATTCACATCCCTGCAGTAATGTAAGGCCTGAAGGTGAATGACTCCCCCTGTGCCCCAAATCAGTGTGAGAAAGTATCAGTATTCAAAGGGATCTAAAGATAAAACCTGCAGGGACCCTCCAAAGGGATATGGGAGATGCTCTTGAGATGTTCTTGCTTCAGGGGAAGGCAGGAGACTGAGAAATACAGGGGAGAAGGAGGAAGAAGTGGATTCAGTAGTTTCTTCCTTACAAAAGAAAAAAGTAGCCAGGGACAGGGGTGGTGTGAAAGTGTGTGTCTGAGACCTGGAGAAACTGAGCACACGGGTTTAGCCCTGCAGGGAGGTTTTCCCTGTGTGCCTGGGCAGTGTCTGTGGCTGGACGCACGGTGGGAGTGTGGAACAGAGGGACCCTGGCAGGCTGCCCTGCCCCTCTTTTCTAAGGCTCCATGATCTGACATGTGCATGGGGCGGGGTGCCCTTTTCCACACCCCCACCAATTCTCCTGGGCACCAACTTATTACTTTTTATTTTTATTTTTTTGGCATGCTGAGATTGGATGCCCACAGCTTGTCGCTCCCTGAGGAGGCGCTCTGATTTCGGCAGCTTATGTAGAGCACTACCATCCTGCTGTCCCCACTCTTGCTGCACAGGGAAGCTGAGGTGGGGGTATGGATGTCATCCCCCGTCCTGGGCTGTTGTCTCTCTGTACCCCTCTGGCTACTCTGTAAAGTGGCCTACAGGTAGTGTGAAGGGGGCAGCATGGTCACCTACCCTATATCTAACTGAACCAGCAAAAGCACGCAGCAATCTGTGGTGCTGACCCCCAAATTTCCCTTCCATGGTGGTCTTTGTCCTTGGGAGGGGCTCCCACACCTTTTTGAGGGTCTCTGATATCCCCACCCCTTGTTGGCAACCAGAGGGCTGGAAGTGAAGGTGGCACAGGGGCGACCAGTGGTGAAGGCGGGGAGTGGGGAAGGAGCTGGAGGTGCCACTTTGCTGCTGTGCCTGCAGGTCTCTGAGGTTTTCCAGAGAGAAAGGACATCCCCTTTCCTTGCCCAGAGAAAGGGAAGCGTCACCTTGGACAGCATGAAAGCCACAAGGGACACGTTGCTGAGCTCAGCTCTGCTGCAGGGGACAAGGAGCTGGGTGGGATATAAACTCTGCGGTGACACTGCACACACCCCCGCCATGCTCCCCCAGAAGTGTTCAAGGCCAGGTTTGATGGAGCTCTGAGCAAACTGCTCTAGTGGAACGTGTCCCTGCCCATGGCAGTGGGCTTAGAACTGGATGATCTTTAAGGTTCCTTCCAGCCCAAGTAATTCTATGATTCTACAACTGAAAGGGAGACAGCAGGCCCTTCCTCCTGCTTTCGGTTGCTGGTGTACCTGTTCCTGTTCTGCCACCTGGGCAGCAGAATGTCCTTGGACATCCTGGTGGTGATGTGAGGTGGGGCAGAGGGTGGGGATTGCAGGGCTGGAGGCCAAGGAAAAGGGACCTTCAGGAGCAGAGTCATGGTTTAGGGAGATGGGTATCAGAAGCTTGAGACTCTGGGATGTGGTGGGAGGTGGGAGGGACAGCAGGGAACACACGACCCTGCTGTGGGGAGGCAGGCTGCGACTAAAAGGCAGGGGCAGCAATTCAGACGTGTATCCATAGGAAAAGTTTGGGGCTGAGGGAATTCCTGGGAAAAGTCGTTCTTCCCAAGAACAATATAGGAGCCCGCACCTTAACTTCACCAGAGCCCACATCAGTGTCACCCTCCCCTCCTCCCTCAAGAGCAGCGGGCCGAGCAGGGCTGCAGAGATCGGGCTGGACTGTCACGGAGAAGCGGGGAAATCAGTCAAGCAACAGGTTTGTCCTCCCAGCTCTGCCGTTTGTCACCTTGGAGGCGTCCCGGACCGGGGATGCCCTGGTGAGGCAAGCCCACTGTCAGACGCAGGTCTCCCCCCTCTCCATCCTTCCTCCCCCGGGCTGGCGCCCCGCCCCGTGCCCGGAGGCGGGACCGGGGCTGGCAGGAGCCAGAGCTGCGGGAGGGAGCAGGTGGAGAGGCAGCCCCGCCGCACGCTGGACCCGGTCCCTGCAGCCGCCGCTCGCCTGCTGCCGGAGCGCCTGGCTCGCATGTGTGGGCTGGTGTCTTCTGGGCAACTGATGCCTTCGGTCCAGACTTCCCACTCGTGGCTCTGATCTCCTCGGCCGCCCCCTCAACACCCAGCCTGAGACACTCGGCCTCTCTGTCGGGAGCGGGGATGCTCGCTTTCCTCCTGGCAGGCTGTGCCAGCCACGTGCCGTCGCCTTGGAGTGTTTTCCCGTCATGTGTCCCTGCCTCGCTGGGCCACTGAGCCCTCCGTAGTCTGTGAAAATCCCCCCTGCTTCACCGGGATCCTTCACGTCTGCTGACTCTTTGGCTTCCTGGTCTTTGCCCACCCTGTTCCTTGACCACATCCTGTTCAGACCTTGCTCTTGACTAATCCTGCCCCTTCGGAGGCTTCGAGAAGAGCAGACAGCTTCACATGGAGCTACAGGCAGAGCTTGTCCTTGTTCGGTAGGATACTGGCTGCGGCGGGATCGATTGGGAGCCATGGGCCGTCGGCTCATCCGTGGTGTCTCTGGGGCCGCAGTCTTCCTTGCCAGCGTGGCTCTCCTCTCCATGCGGCACCGCGGGGCTCGGGACGCAGCTCAGCACCCAGGGGTCAGGGAGGGGATGCTGGAGAAGCCAGAGCAACAGAGCGGAGGGAGCCCAGAGGGAGCTGGTGGCAGGGGGCAGAAGGACCTCAAACCCCATCCTCCGGAGGAGTACAGGACTGAGGGAAGCCTGACGCTTGGGGACATTTTCATAGCTGTGAAGACAACCAAGAGATTTCACCAGAGCAGGATGGAGCTGCTCCTGGACACGTGGATATCCCAGGCCAGCGAGCAGGTGAGTGTGTGGATTCAGACTACAGAGAAGGTGTTGGTAATGGTGATAAAAGCCAGAGGAAGGGGAGGCTGGGCACTGTAGTGCCCCTCGGGACTTTGCCTCATTTTCTCTAGTTCTCACTCCACATTCGAAGGGAGATGCTACCCAGCAAAATGTTTCACTGCTGCTTCATGGGAAAGCTTGGCAGAGATGCCACACCAGAGTGAATGCACAGACCATCCCGTGTCTGTATGAAAGGGTGGCTTTCTACCTCCTAGTGCCATGAGTTTGCTGGGTTTGGAGCTGACAGGCTCCCCTGGCCCTTCGTCAGGATGCCTACATGGTGCCTGGGCACCCATTGCCCTGGAAAGAGGCAGTGCAGTGGGCAAGAGAACAAGGCAGGCAGGCTCCTGCAGGACCTCCTGTAGCCAGCCCTGTTCACTCCCCAGCACATCAGCACAATCCATCCTTTCCTTTCTTGGGCAGATGCTTTCATGTGCATGATCTTGAAGTGATGCGGGTGTATTTTTAATTTTAATTTTCTTTTTTTTAACTGGGGGCCCGATGTTTCCATCCTTTGCTAAAACAGAGTTTGGAGAGTTTCCTTCCTGTTAGAGGAACTGATGTGGGGCACCACATTAGTGGTGCTGTGCAGACCGGCTTACTGGTGGGCAGGAGTACTCCCCAGAGCTCCGGCGCTTTTCTCCCTCCCTCGCAGAGTTGCTCCTCAAGAAAGAAGAAATCCTGTGGCTGCCCTGAAGGCTGGGGTTTTTTTTGCCTCTGCCTGTGTGTGATGGGTGCCTAGAAGGCAAATTCAGGCCCCAGCAAGGAAGGGGGACGGGGGCGGAGGTACTGGTAGGAGAGCGCCTGAAGCAATGCGGGGTTTTCTGGGTAAGGGTGGTTTTCCACTTCGTGGTGCTGCAGCTCTCTGGTCTGCTGCGGTCGGCACAGGAAGCCGTGTCCTATTTTGAGCATGCTTCCTCCCCTGGCTGTGTGTCCCTCTCAGCATCTGAGATGCCCTGCTTCCTCCTCCAGATGCACTTCTCCTCTCCGGCCGGCTCCAGCCCAGCAGCTCCTTGGAGAAACCAAACCCAACCACATGGCTGCACTGGCATTAGGTATATTGCTCGTGGGGCCTTCCCAGTGGGTTTTAAAGGAGCAATTCACCTTTCTTTCCCTCCTTTGTTTGACAAACCAGTGCCTGGCCATTCTGCTGATGACAGGAATTAGCTATTAGCTCCCCAGATTCTTCTGATCCCCTCTGACATGCAAATGATGTCCAAACCTGGGAAGAGGTGTTGAATTTTCCATGCTGCTGCCAGCCTCTGGGAAAACTACACAGACTGAGCAGGAAAATAGGAAGGAAGGGTAGAGTGGGAGTGTCACTCATTTTTAAATAGAGTTTTTTCAGTGTTACTAATTTTTGTTGCAAGTTCAGTATTTACCTCCCCCCTCCTCAGTTTTCTGTGTTTTTCTTCTGCTTTTTTTATGAAATGGCTTTGAGGGAAGGGGAGTGGGAGCAGAAAGGGAAGTAAAGAGACGTATATGAAAGTCAAAAACTTTTATTTTTTAATATATCCCTGCTTAAGGGTTTTTTTAGGTTTACAGGAAATGGTTGGTTTTGAAAATTTGACAATATAGAAAACCTCACTTAGCAAAAAAAAAAAAAAAAAAAAAAAAGAGATACAGGCTTTAGGAGCCAGTCCTGGAGAAATCCAGGTCTCAGAAGTCCTGATGTGCAGAGGCTGCCTTCTCCTAGCGCTGACCCAGCATCTTACTGTCTCGCCCTTACTCATGGCTGGAGACCAATTCAGTGAGTCTTTCTCCACCAGTGGCCAGCAGGGAAGTTTTAGCAGCTGGCCGTGTTGCTGATGCCAAGCCTGGCTTCGGAGCTGATTACCTGCATGGTTTCCTCCTGGAGGAAGCAACCCAGACCTTCCAGATCAGGCTTAGGTGACTGTAACAGGAGGCAGGAACAGCTGTGGCTTTGATGGCAAGGACAGACTGTATGGGAGCCGAATTAAAAATCCTCTGTGTTGGACTCTGTTGGGGTAGAAAATAAGAGAGATTGTCTCTGAAACTGCTCTGTTTAATCTGAAGACGTGCAGTTGGTGAGAGATGGGGAAGTGTGAGGTGGGCACTCTTTGCTGGACCGTGCTCTGCCTCTTGAGAACTGATCCATGACAGACTTCCCATGGGATATTGATGTGAAAGTCATTTTAGCAAAAGGCTTTTCCTCAGCAAAAGCTTAATCTAAGCAGAAGTGTCGGTTCTGATGATTGTTTAGGCTGGGCATAATCTGGGAGTGATTTACACTCTAGGCCCCAGAAGTTTTGATGGAGATAAGTCCAGCTTTCTGGTGTGAAATGGCATTTTGTTTGGTAATGTGGACTAATTCTAGCAATTCCCCTCCTTTTAGAAGCCCACACATCCAGCAATGAAACCTTTGAATGGCCCATCCTGAACTGGCTTTCAGATTTTCAGTGATGTGAATGCACCACAGATTTTGAATTTGTTCTCTGTGCAGGACACAACTATAACCCTGCTGAAGTATTTGCATTTTGGAGAGGGTTTCTTCACCGAGAAGGGGTACCCTGTGAGCCGGGGAGATGAACATGGCCCTGGGTTGTCAGGTTCCATATCTTTATTCCCTTTTCCTAGTTTTTTCTTGCTAGGCTATTTCCCCAGTTTGGGGTGAGGAGGTCTCGAAGTCTAGCATTTATCCATTGCATGGGCTCTGATGTTCATGAAGATCTGCCAGAAAAAGCTGTTTGACACAGGGGCTCCATATCACTGCTTGCACTGCTGTCCAGCAGACATCCTTTCCTACACTGACATCTTCTCCACTCCAGAATGGAGGGATACTTTCTGTGCTTCGTCTCTGGCAGCAACTGCTGTTCCAGGTTTCCCACCCTCAGGCATATGAGGGATGAAGAGACATGGATGGAGGCTGTGTGTGCTGTTGTGACCTTTTTTTGCGTTTCTCGAGCACAGACAGGTGTGCCATGGAGATCAGAGTTTGAAAGAGCCAGAAAAATCAGACTTGCCTAATCCCCACACTCACAGTTCCCTTTTCCCAGTTATTTTGGACAGTCTGGTGTTGCCTGTGGTGACAGTGTACTTTCATCCTTGGGTTCCACAGAAACGTGTTGGATGTCTGCAAAAAAAACCCGTTTCCCATCCTGCATCAAGAGAAAACTGGGAACCTCAGAATATTTTTACAAGTAGAAAATTTGGAGAAGATGCAGATTGCTATTTTAAGTCAATCAAATGTGATGTTTGTTAAGCACGTGATATCTAGTTAGTTTTATATCTGTAAGCAAGTAATTTCCAGCAAAAATATTTCTTGGGGTTTTTTTTTTGAAAATGGCAGAAAGTTTCAATTGTTTCAGGTTTGTTTTTTTTTTTTTTTGTTAAGATGAAAATATTTGCCATAGTGTAAATTTCTAACTCTGACATGCTGGCAAGGGAAATCCCATGCTGCTGACAATCCCTGCCTTGCCTGAAGGTTGTGATATGGTCCCCTGACCCAGAGCAGTTCCTTTACCTGAGACTTCGCTAATTGCTTCTTGTCACATGATTGCCTTGAAAGTGCTTTTAACTAAAAGACTTTACTGGTGGGGCGGGGTGGGAATGTGTGCGTGTTCCATTGCTGCAGCTCAGCTGGTGGAGGGTAATTCACCCAGCGCTGTGGCTCATCCGTCTGAGATCATGAAACCATCCTGCTGTCTCTGCTTGAGCCAGGTGGTCTCTGAGGGTCCTTCATTACCTTCTTTTCATGTACACAACATTTCTCCTGCTACGTCCTCTAGAGAGGGTTCTATCTCCCAAGTGCTGGGTGGGTGTGGGGAGATGTAGAGACTGTGTCTCCTTGCCAGAGCCTTGGGGAACAGTGATGGCTCCTGGAGCTGTTGTCTGCCTGCCTTGTTCCCTTTGTGCCTGCGCAGGTGCTGTGTTTAACCAGCCTGTGGGCAGCTGGTGGGGAGACTGTTTATGGCTCGCGACTCCTTTTTCATTCCATGAAAGCTCATTTTCTGCCTGAAGAAAGCTTTTCTCCACCAGCCCTGATCCTCGCCTGGCTCTGAAGAGGGGGAGATGTGCCACATAATGGCAGCAAGGGGGATTAGAGAAGCCTGGGAGTGGAGAGAGAGGAGGAGGAGGGGGCAGAAACTGGCAGGGGGCTGTGCACACTTCATGCACAAGCAGATGTTCTTTTAACCCAAGCTTAATTTAACCACAATGCTTTAATTTTTGTACCACTGACACCTAATCCAGGGCTATCTTGCCCCCTCACTCAGTGTCATGGATCCCCTGTTCCCTAGGCAGTGGGATGGGGGTGAAAGTGAAGCCACACAGGCGCTGAGGATTGTGCACTGCAGGAAGGGGGAGCACAGCCATGCTTCTGTTCAGCTGCTGCCTGGGAGCGGGTACAGCAGCAGAGGATGGAGTGAGGTAACCATGTTGAGTGTGTCCAGCTGTGGGAGGAGGAAGTGGGCAGCCAGGAACAGCACCAGCTCCATCCCTGAGAGTAACCTCTTTTCCTTGTTTCCCCAGACCTACATCTTCACTGATGAAGATGATGATGCCTTGAAAAGGAGAGTGGGTAATGACCTGTCCTATGACACCACCTTTCCACTCCACCTTCAGCCCCTCAGCTGCCCTGGCCTTGAGAGGGGGTCTGCTGTGAGGGCTGGCTCTCCTGCTCCAGCACTGCCCACTGAAACACGCCCCTTGCCGTGTCCCGTGGGAGGGCCCCAAGCTGTGGTGGCGATGATTTGGTGAATCTGGCTTACCCCAGGGCATGCAGCCCACTGGAGGCAGGGTGCTGTCTGGATCCATGGGTAGAAGCAGCCCATGACAGAGCCCCTCAACCGCTGCCCATGGCGGTGAGCAGGGTGGGTGTGTGGATGGCAGGCATCCTGGTCTTGGCCAAGCTGCTCGGCTTTGTCCAGATTTCATCTCCTGGTAGGGGGAAGAGTGGAACCCATGTCACCATGGACTCAGATGCCTTTTGGGGGGCTGTGAGGAGACTGTCTGTGAACAAACCCCTTCCCTCCTGCCCAGATGTCCTCCCTGTGACTGTGCAAAGTGGGCTGGCTCTGAGCTTTCCCTCCTCTGGCAGGTGGCCGCGTGATCTTCACCAACTGCTCTGCCGAGCACAGCCACCTGGCCCTGTCCTGCAAGATGGCTGCAGAGTTCGACGCCTTCCTGGCCAGCGGCCTGAGGTGAGGCAGGGCTGCCCTGGGGGGACCCCTGAGAGCAAAAGGCACCCTCCTTACTGCAAACTTCTCGTGTCTTCCTGTCTCCCCCAGCTGGTTTTGCCACTTGGATGATGACAACTACCTGAACCCTCAGGTGCTCCTGAAGCTCTTGTCCTCCTACTCGGAGACGTGGGATGTTTACCTGGGTAAACCCAGCCTCAACCGACCCATCTGGGCCTCTGAAACGCTGCCAAACAATCAGACGGTACAGCCTGTGGTGGTGGTGGTGTGGGGGCAGTGGGTTGTTCTGGTGCTCTGGCTCACACTTGTCGTGGTTTAACCCCAGCCAGCAGCCAAGCCCCACGCAGCCACTCGCTCACTCACCCACCAGAGGGAGTGGGGAGAGGATCAAAAGGGAAAAGGTAGAAAACTCATGGGTTGAGATAAAGACAGGGAAAGCAAAAGCCATGCACACAAGCCAAGTAAAACAAGGAGTTAAGTCACTGCTTCCCACGGGCAGGCAGGTGCACAGGCACCTCCAGGAGAGCAGGGCCCCATCATGCATAATGGTGGCTTGGGAAGACAAACACCATCACTCCAAATGTTCCCTCCTGCTCCTCCTTCTCCCCACATTTTATATAGTAAGCATGATGTCATATGGTCTGGAATATCCCTTTGGTCAGTTGGGGTCACCTGTCCTGGCAGTGTCTCCTCACAACCTCCCTTGCACCCTGTCTCCTTACCCATGGGTCAGTATGAAAGCAGAAGAGGCCTTGGCTCAGGGTAAGCCCTGCTCAGCAATAACAAAAACATCTCTGTGTTGTCAGCTCTGTGTTCAGCACAAATCCAAAACACAGCCCCATACCAGCCCCTGGGAAGAAAGTTAACTCTACCCCAGCCAAAACCAGCACAATATTGCAAGGAGAGACAGGTCCCAGCAGGAATGGGGAACAGCTGAACACTTGCCATCTTGTCTGAACAGGGCTGTAGGTGTTGAGTAAATTTGATCATCCAAGGGGCAGAGTCTGACGTTGTTGCTCTGCCTTTGGGTACGTGTCTGACAGGGACACCAGCCTGCCCTAGGCAGCCCACCTGTTGCTGCTAGCAGGAGGAGCTGGCCATTCCGGTTATGAGGAGGTGAAAATTGGTGCTGTACTGCTGGCAAGTCCATCTTCTGGGCAGCAGTCAGGGGGCTGGGGTGACGATAGGGCTGTGTTTGTCCTGACATCAAAGCCAGGTTTCCAGCATTCCCATCTCTGGGAGAATGGTATTGTCTGAGCCTCTGCCACTGATTTTTCTCTGGTGTTTCTCTCCAGAAATCTGTGCGCTTCTGGTTTGCCACAGGAGGGGCTGGGTTCTGCATCAGCCGCGTGCTGGCAAGGAAGATGGTGCCCTGGGCCAGGTGAGCTGGGGAGCAGGGGAGCCTTTGGGGATGAGCAACATGGCTGCACATTAATTCCTGGCAGTGTCAGACCTGGATTTGTGCATGTGGTGTTTGCAGAGGGGCAGAGTGCCACATGCTGCATGTCTGCAAGGTGTGGGACTGGAGGAAGGATGTAGTGGGTGGGCCTGCTAACTGATGGAAAACTGGCCAGAGCAGGCACACCAGCAAGCATGGTCATAGGATGATGTACTCCTCTCTCCCCATCTCCTTAAAGCTCTTGGTTACTCCCCACGCTCCTTCCCATCCCTTTTAGCTTCCTCTGATTCTTCTCCTAAGTGATTTCCCTATCTGCCTATCTCATCTCCCCTTCACCTGCCTCTTTCCAACTTTCTCTACTCTCCCCCTGAGCCAGTTTTCTGTTCCCTCACCCCAAACAGTCTTTGGTTTCTCAGGGTGCCCACTGTCATTTCCTCAGCTTGATGCATGGTCTTGTGTTAGCCTGGCCTACAACAAGATGATGTATTCCATGATGCCCTGGGTTATACCACAGGCTGAATGCTCATACACTGGTAGGCACTGGCTGTGCCAGCCTTAACCAGATCTGAGCATACCCAGAAGGACACATCTGATCCACACCAGGTGGCTGCTTTAGCCAAAGCCCATGAGATGTATGTTATGGTAGGCTCAATCAGGAGGATGATCTGTGATCTAGGGTAAAACAAAAGTGGCACCAATAGATAATGCCTAACCTGGCCTAAAGTCTGCCACTATTGTTTTGAACTGCTTGAAACACATTTGAACTGGCTGGGGGTTGTTACAGTAGACAGTGCTTCACACTGTGTAACTACTGCCAATACAGAAATTTGGTTTAGCCTGTCATCAAAAGGTGGCCCAGTATGTGGTGTTACATTGCATGGATGGCTTATCCAAGCTGCATGTCCTGTTTTTTCTTCCTCCTGGACCTGGCCGTGTGCTCCCACTGATTCTCTTGTGGTGGCTTGTCTGACGCCCCCAGGGGCTCAGTGCACTTCCTCAAACAGGTGGGGAAACGACTCAGGGAAGTCTGTCAACTCTCTGCATCAGCTTAGCAAGGACGTGAGCATGTATTGGGGCAGCACCTGACAATTTGTGGGGCAGCACGGCTGGGAATGGTGAAAGATCAAACGTGTTCCTGAATCTTTGCAGGTGGAACTCGAGGATTTCTTGCCTGGTTACAGGATTTACTCTGGTTTTCAGTAATCTCCTGCACAAATGGATGCCTACATCTGCCCCTGCCCTTTTCCTAACCCATGCAGCCCTTACTCTCTTCCAGTGGCAGGAACTTCCTGAGCACTTCCGAGCTCATCCGCCTGCCAGATGACTGCACCGTGGGTTACATCATTGAGTGCAAGGTCGGTGGGCAGCTGATTCCCAATGCACTCTTCCACTCCCACCTGGAGAACCTGCAGCTCATCCCCAGCTCTCAGCTCATGCAGCAGGTGAGGAGGGGAAAGGAAGCAAGAGGGAGGTGTGTGAGGAAGGAGAAGTAGAGGGGAGCTTACAGGCACATGGTTCCACTGATGGCGCTGATGTGCATTGGATCAATCATCTACTCGTCTGGGGAGGCTTTCCTGACAAATGCTTCTTTGAAATAAGGAGCAGATGTTGCCTGCAGCACAGCTGCCAGTGACAGTGCCCTGGAATCAGTGGTGGGGAGCACATGTATGGGGAGTGACGGGAGGATTGAGGGCATCCCTGGGAGAATGTGGCACACGGACAAGCAGAAATGATGATTGATTGGGAAAGGGCCTTTGACATGGCACTGTGTCTGCCTGGCAAAGGACTAGTAGGGTGGACCATCATGGGAAGGAAGACAGGAGAGATGTGGAAGGCAGAGGCTAAGCCAGCAGAGAAAGGACTAGAACGGGAGTTTCTGTCACCTACAGCAAATGCCTTGCTCCTGAACTCACCTCACCCTTTCTGCTCCTTTCTCACCACTGCTTTGTAGGTCACCCTCAGCTATGGTATGTTTGAGAACAAACTTAATGTCATTGAGCTCAGCGGCCCCTTCTCGCCCCAGGAGGACCCCTCAAGGTATGGGGCATGATGCTCTGGGTGTTGCTGCTGTGTGAGCCCTCAGACAACAGGCTGGGAGGGGGAGGCAGCCCAGCGGGGTGCAGGAGGGCAAGAGAGAGGGACAGAAACCTTACAGTCACATGGCTTATGGGGTGAGGGGCACCCCAGCATTAAGCTGATTGTGAAGGCTTATAAACTTTGCAGACCTTTTTGGGTGAGTGGGAGGAAACAAAGTGTTCAAAACATTTTATTTGGACAATTCCTAAGCCGAAAGTATTGCTGTTTATTTCCCATTTTGAGGCTGAACAAGCTAACCTTTTACCTCAGGGACAGGAGCAGAAATGTTCTTTTAAACTCAGGAAAGGAAATTCTGCTTGCTTTTTCCTTTTATGCTTTGCTGAGAAAACTGAAGGGAAAAAAGAAAAAGGTTCACTTCAGGCTGACTGCAAACAAAACTGTTCTTTGATTTACCTTCTCCTCTTTGAGTGAACAAACCTAAAGTTGTTATTTGCAGAGCATGAGTAGGAAGATCCTGGCTGGAGATAGCAGGGGTGGGAAGCAGCTGGGTGATGAAAAGAGCATCAGCAGAACCACGTAGCAGGGGCTGGTGCAGTGCCCATCTCCCTGCCCGTGATCAGGGTGAGCTGTGGGCTTTGGCTCCATGGGCTGGAGCTGGATTTGGGTACCAGAGGGAGGCTTTGCTGAGAAAAGACATTGTGGGGTGAACAACCAGTCCTGAGCTCTGTGGTGCAGGGTGGGTGCCTGATGTGGAATGGGGCATAAGGGAGAGGTCCTCCATCTTCCAGCTGTGTGCTGGTGTAAAAACTGTCCTCTGACCTTACTTTGCTTTCTCCCCAGCAGGTTTCGATCACTCCACTGCCACCTCTATCCCGACACCTCCTGGTGCCTGCAGGCTGTTGGCTGGTGATGCCTGAGTCTTAGCTACAGTGAATCCTGGTGACACCTGTTCCCCTCTAGGGAGTGGGACACTGAAGAAGCTTGGTGCTCCCAGTTTCACCTTTTCTGTGGTGGTCTTGGGGCTCTGTGATGGCTTTCTTGGTCCTCACTCAATACTGGTGACACAGGACAAGAGACAAGGTCTGATCCAAAGATGGATAAGATGGGCTGGACACATGAATGAGCTTCTCATCTGTGCTGGGATACATGCAAGGGATGGGAGCAGTATGCCTTCTGGGCAGATCAAGGATTGGATAGTGGCTGCTGGGCATCTTGGTAGAGATGAGGACTTGCTGCTGCTGCTCTGTGCCCTGGCTGCATCTTGCTGGACTAGAAGGGCCCTGTGTGTGTGTACCCAGTGCCCAACTGAGGGTGGCTGGCAGCATGTCGTGGCTCCAGACTCTGTGAACAGGGCCTCTTCCTCTATATCTGCGCTTTCCCTACTGCCCACACTTTGCAGCCACAGACCTGCTGAGTCTCTGCATAATCAAAGTCCATAGAAATGGAAAATGTGACCACTTTTGTGCTGAATGAATCCTGGAAAAGCATAGTCCTTGCTCAACGGAGGGGAGATGGGCAGGAAGTACAAAGAATCAGGAATCCCCTGCTCTGCTGGGACAAAAGAGAGGGTGTGTGGTAAGGGAGCCAGGAGGAAACTGAGCGAGATGGGGTTGGTTCCCGCATTGAATGTTGAAGGTTTGATCTTGTATGGTGCTGCTTTATTCCTCTCCTTTTACCTTCTTGATGTGGGGTCAGGATAATCTCTTGCTCTAATTACCAACCTGTCACCTGAGATTAGACTCCAACTCCTGTCTGTGAGAAGAGACATAAAGGATTAGAACTGGCTGAAAGAGAGGAGAAAGGAAGAGATGGAGAAGGAGCGCTCGGGAGCAGATTAGAGGTTACAGCTTTATAATCTTTTCTGTCCCCAGACGAAAAAATTAAGTCATGAAGAAACGGCAAGAGCAAGGCAAAGAGCTTTTTATCTCTGTGGGTCTTTCCTCCAGATGCTAATAGCCGCTTTCTGCCTCCCTGCTGTCCCTGCTGTGTGCAGCAGGGGGAAGGAGCGGGCCCAAATAGGTTACAAGCTTTCTGGCATGTTTGTGAAGGGTCCTTTTCTTAATAAAGGGCCCAGTGTGAAAGCTGGGCAACGGTCCTTGCTGGGGAAGGAACTTAGTCATAATTTTGTCCTTGTACACACAGTTAAATAGCTGGGGGAGAGTGTTGCAGGGAAAGTTGGAAGGCAAAGGGGCTGTTTTAAATGGCAGGTGGTACCACAAACAGGTATTTCTCTTTAAAGAGCATTTCAAAACAGACTGCTGGGATCTGTGAGAGATCCTGTAATCTCCAGATGAAAGGACAAATGCCCTTTCTCTAAGGAGCTGCTCAGCTTTGATGCTGCTGATGTGACTAAGCCTGCTGCTGGTGGGCTGGAAGAGCCAAAGGCGACTGTCACTGTGGCTTTGCTGTTTTGAAAACTGGCCACTCTGTCACCTCCTTCCACCCCCTGAGCACCAGCATCTCCTACACAGAGCACAAGAGGTTTAAAGGAAAGGCATCAGAAAGACCTTCCACCTCTGCAAAGGGGGATCTAGAAAGGAATGAGCGCTTTAATTCCTGGAAAAACAGAAGGCAGGAGCCTGTAGAGCTGAAAGGAGGTTGTAGACAGGCGGGGATTGGTCTCTTCCACCAGGCAACAACTGACAGAACAAGAGGGCACTGTGTCAAGCTGTGTCAAGGAAGGTATAGGTTGGATATTAAGAAACAGTTTTTCACAGAAAGAATAATCAAGTACTGGAATGGTCTACCCAGGGAGGTGGTAGAGTCACCATCTCTGGATGTGTTTAAAAAAAGACTGGACATGGCACTTGGTGCCATAGTCTAGTTGAGGTGTTAGGACATGGGTTGGGACTCAGTGATCTTGGAGGCCTCTTCCAACCTTGTTATTCTGTGATTCTGTGTTTTCCAACCTGGTCGTTGTTACTGGCATTTAGTCAGCTTGTGTAGCAGCACACAGCCTTGCTTCCTTCTGTTGCACAACAGGCCTTTGAACTAGAAGCTCATCCTGAGCAGGCAGAGGAGCAAGCTGATGCCAGTGACCATTCCTTGAGCTGTGCAAAGCCCTTGGCTCACACGGCTGTGCCAGCCAAGAATCCACAAAACAGACACACAGCTATTGGAAGGGGGATGCAGCACCAAGAAGTCCTGCCCCACAGAACAAGTGGTTGGGTTTGAACTCAACCAGGAGATGAAATATGCTTTTGTGAGAAGAAATGAGTCTTCAAGAGAAACCTACACTTTTTGGATGTATCAGTTTTCCCCATTCAAACTTTCAGCTGATGTTAATAGAGACTGAGTTAAAAAGTTGGTCGTGTCTGTAGATGTCCCGGTGACAATCAGAGCAAAATGCGATTCGTTTGAGGAAACTGGTACAGCAGCTTCACTTCCCTGAGGTAAAAGCAAAGCAGAGACACTAAAAGCTCGCTTTGGATCCTGGCCTCAGCTGGTCTGAATTGACATGGTGCCTTTTGCATGGCTGAAGATCAGATGTTTAATGGGTTGAGTCCTTGAGTGGCTGCATGGGGACCCGTTTAAGACTGGGCTTCATTGCTGGAGCAGTTAAGTGCCACTTTTATGGAAAATATCTTGTCTCATAAGGAAACTGAACAGATGAGAAGATGTCTGGGGCAGGGCATCTCTTGGGCTGTAGAGAAGTGAATGACAGAAAAGTCCTGCTATGCCTGTGACGACAATACGCTGGAAAGAAAATAGCTTCTGAGTCGACAAAAGAAACCAGGTTTTCTCTAAGAACAGAGAGACAGCTTAATGGGACATTCACCACATGAAATCTGATCAACGTTAAAACATGAGTTAAAATTAGTTTCAGGAATGGTTCCTGCCCCTGGGGCTTGCTGTCAGATGTTGTGGTTTTACAGTCTCATTTTCCTAGTTTATTAAAATGTTTAGCTGCTTGGGAAAATGAGAAACAATCTCATGTGAAACTTTTCAGGGGGCTGTCATTTTTTATTCTCTTTCTCTTGATGTAACAAAGATTTTGGAAAGGTTCCAGTGGGTCTATTAAATTTGTATTTTTTTTTTTTATCTCTACCTTTCTCTAGCTCTCACTTCCTTTTCTCATTGCAGGGAAAAAAAACCCTCTCCCAAGAACGAAAAGGAATGGAGACATGGTCTTTTTATTTTACTGGGAAAAGTGGGGTCAAAGTCAAGGGTGTTGGCATGACCCTGCTGTTGTAAAACATTAAGTATAGTTCAAGGTTTCAAGTATAGACACCCCTGCCTGCCCAACACCATAGCAACCAACACTATTAATGATGTTTAAACTGTATCCTGAAAATTCAGAAAAGGGAGAAGGAGGGGGGGAAAAAGGCAGTTACAGTATTTGAAATGTAAAATATTAAGTAAAGCTTTCATGTTCACAATATCTTTTCTTCACTTTCCCCTTAGCGTGAAGAATTTTTATGAGAAAAGCCCTATTTGACAGTGCAAAAAAAATGCTAATAACTATCCTTTCTTTAGGGGGAAAGAGAAGTTAGCTGAAATAGGTGGGAAACTGCAGTTGTTGCTAAAGACTTGAAGGGGAGAGAGAAGAATAGCAACATCAGACAATGGTTCTGTCTCTGGTGCCAACTCCTCTTAACAGCTCTGCTGCCGAAGAAAAACAGATTCCTGAGCCACTGTGGGATTTACCCAACGTGTACCCACATTGCAGCCTTCAGCTCTCTCCCCAGGCTTCTTGCTTAAGAAGCAGCCTTCAAAAGGCGAGCAGTTTATTAGACAGGAGTCAAAAGATGAGAAATAGGAACAAGAAGAGAGGAGATTGGAAGGAAAGAAACCACCAAGCGAGGCCTTGGAGGAGCACGGGAATTTTAGTAGTGCATTGAAAGTGCTGTTTGGGGGCTGCCCAGCCAGAGCAGGAAAGGGGGTGTTGCCTGGCCCCCCAGCTCTGGATGTTTTTTTTGTGATCAGGGCAACTGCAGCTCACCAGTGCCACTGAGGATGGCAGCCTGTGAGACAGAGTTCACCATGGAAGAGGCGAGATCAGTTTGTTTGGCCCTGAACCTCTTCTTTTTTTAATAACACTCCAGATAAGTGAGTGTCTTTTCATCAGTGTTAATGGTCACTTGCTTGCAATAGATTTAGCTTCTTAATTTTGATACTTCTTCTGTCCTTGTTTACAATGCAGGCTTTTCAGACAGTCCAGAGTGGGATCAGCAGCTCTTTTGATTAATTTGTTAAATTTCTTTTGTCTTCAATCTCTGAAAAACCAGACTTGACAGCTGGCTCTGCACACTTCTGGGACGGATGCAAAGCTGAAGGAGGGTGGGTGATTACTCCATTCAGTAAGTGAATGGTCACAGGGAGGCATGGACCATCCTTATGTTCTTCCTTGAGGAACCTGCTAGCAGTTGGTGCCAGAGATGGAATCTCAGACTAACTGGAACTTTCTCCTGTGCCAAATAGTGCTCATCATGTGGCTCCACTGAAGAGGATGCAAGTGTTGCCGTAGACATAAGCAAGGCCAGGAAGAAGAGCATCATCGTAGATGTTCAAGTAACTGTGCCCGTTCTCACCAGCTGATGCAGGAATTTTTCCTGTAGACTCTCTGCCTAAATACTTGGGAAGTTAAAGGAGTGCAGAACTGAGATCTTGTTGCTCAGATGGCATTGCCTCTTTATGGCTGTTCCTTGACAGCCTGAGATTTTTTTCCCTTCCTATTGGATCCAGCTTGGACTCCAAGAAAGCTGGGAACTTATCCCTCTCCCTGTTTGAACTGTAAGTGATTAATTACAAACCCCAAGAATGGGCTCCTTGCCTATGTCTTGTGTTTAAATTGTCTTCCAGGCTAAGGAGCCTCTTCTGATTTTACAGCTGACTGTGCCTTGGTTAAGCCTCTCTTGGTTTTGTTGGGAGCTGCATCTGATCCATAGTGAACTTTAGGAACAAATTAAACAGGATTTGCTGGCCCTGGCCCTTCTGCCACCGCTTGAAAACAAGACAGTGTTGATTTTAGCAGTGTAGGAAAAAGAAGTGCAATGAAACAGGGCATTTGGATGGGGAGAGATGCTGCTATTCTGAAACCCTGCTCTCCCCATCCCACCCCCAGAAGTGGGGCACAGAGAGAATCTGCAGCTGGTGCCTTTGGCCATGCTGTATCAGACGGAGGGTATGCCATAGAATATCCAGCAATTGCACTGGCAGAGAATCCAGCAGCCTGGTTCTGAGCCAAGGCAAGCCTGTGCTTCGTGCTGGACAGGGTGCCTACTGTGAATTACTTACAAGCAGAGACAGGGTGGGGAGGGAGGGGAGGGCTTGCAGGATCAGTGAGACAGTATTGTCATGTCTAAGCAGGGAGAAGAAGATGGTCTTTGGGCCAGGGAGGGGCAGAGTTCAGGAGCAGAGTTTCCACCAGAAATACCATGAAGATCTGAAGGATGTGTGATATAAGCAGATATAATATATGAAGGGAGAGGTGAATGATGAAGCAAGTGGTTTGGATAAGAGAAAGAACCAGAAAAAAATCTACATCGTCTTCATGGCTGTGGTGGCAAATGGTGGCCTGATGACCAGTACCTTGGAGCTTAGGGGGTCACAAAAAAGAGGGGAAAGACAGAAGGAAAAAGGCAAGGACTGTCTTCCCCTCCCCACACACTCGTTGCTGGTGGTGGTTTCTCACTCGTGGTGCCCCCAGTAGCGTAGGAGGAGACATGAGGCTGGCAAAGAGCGCCGGCTTCTACTCTGTGCTGCATCTGCTGCCTGAGCATACCCCATCTAACTCAGCTCCCATCTAACTCAGCTCGCAGAAGCAGCAGGCTGGGGCAACGAGCAGGAGGGATGTGCTGACAAGAGTCTGCCCCTTCTACACTGCCCCACCTTTCCCACATCACCGTCAGCTTTGGCTGGAGTGAGGCTGACTCTAGAAGCTCTCTCTGCTTGCCATGGTGTTTTTTCTGCAGGGGAGAAGCTCCTCTCTCGGCTCTCTGACAGGCTTGTTTCCCAAAGGCATGGTGTGGGGTGCAGACAGACAGGGTCTTGGTGCAGCTGGTAGGGAGAGCAGGGCCCCCCCCACCCCCTCTCCTTTCTCCCTGGCATTCAGCTGTATTGGACGGTGTCTGTTTTTAGCAAAAGTCGCAGATTCAACAGCTGAGCTGATTTTCCAAAGGGACATATAAAACAAACAGCCTGCCATCTGCTCTATTGTCCTGGAATAGCGGCTTGGAGAGTGGGGGAGAGGGAAGGAGGAGAATGAGAGGAATGAGAAAGGGATTGGGGGGAAGAGGGTGGGAAGGAGGGGGAGCAGAAGAGAAGAAAAGGCAGAAAGGGGAAGCAGGGAGGGGAGGCTGAAGGTGAAGGTGGAGGCTGAGGGAAGAGAGAGGAAGAAGGACATAAAAAGGGGAGCTGTGTGGAAGTGGGGATTTGTTGAGGGGAGAGGACCAGAGACAGGCATGGGGGCAAACAGCCCCGTGAGCCACAGAGGCAGGCACTTTGAGCACCCCTGTCCTTGCTAAGGCAGAGTCTGACAGCAGAGGAAACAAACTGGACATGGTGGCCTGGGTAATCACTCCCACCCACTCAGCCCTGCCTGCTGCACACCCCCACCTCTGCACTGGCTTTTATTGAGTGCCGCAGGGCAGGGATTGAACTCCAGGTTTGGCAGCAGAGTAAATAACAGCAACATTGGTCTCTCTGGCCCGGGAGGGAGGAGGGCTGGTTTTAATCAAAGGTAAATAACAGTCAGTATTGTCTGACCCTTAATCCAATTTCCCAGAACTGAAGAATAATGTTCCAACTTAAACATGTGGCACTGGCCCACTGGAGAGAGATGGCTACTCAGCCAGTGAGCTACTGGGCACTGGACAGCTGAGGAGAGCAGGGCTGGGGGAGATGCCACAAGGCAGGTAATTAATCCTGGCTGACCTGGGACTGTGCTGTTCTGTTCTGATTCTTCCTGGTTTATTTTCCTGGCTTCAGTCACCCCAAAATACAGGGCTGGCTTGCTGACAGGCAGCACATCCTCATGTAATGTGGGCCCAGTTGATTAAAAGCTCCCTGAATTGCTCGGTTCACAGGAGAGTTGGGAGCCAGATGATGCCCTGCATCTGCATCCCTGGAGGTCATTCTGCCTCTTACGGTGACCTGGAGAAAGGTGCTTATAGAGTTGTGTTACATGGACATGTAACATGGTTGCTGTTACATGGACATGGCACGAATCATGTTCATGCCATGTCAAGTTCCTGCTACATGTGAAGTATGAGCAAGATTTCAGTGTTGGAAGGAAGTGTTTGTGTTGTTATTAATCTGGTAGCACAACAATCTGTGTGACTGGAAAGTGTGCACTCTGACTTGGTCACAGAATCACAGAGAATGAGCGAGGTGCCGAGGTATCAGGAGGTTATCTAATCCTGCAGCAGGGCCAGCCACCTTATACCACTTATACCACTCAGATGCTTGTCCAGCTGGCTCTTAAAACACATTGTTCTGGTCCAGACTACCGGTGCTAGAATTGAAAACCTGGTTGCTGGTAGCGAGGCACTGCTACTGGGTTGATGGTGAAGACAGGTTTGTTCTGCAACTCTGTGCCAACACCATTTGTAGATGCCCATTGAGCAGCTTCGTCAGGGTCCTGGGCACTGCTTTCTCCTCTGTGAGGCAGCTGATCTGCAGTTCTCTGGAACAAAAATGGCCTGGTGAGGCCAGGATGTGTTTGGGAAGAGGCAGAGACGCATCCTGGAGCTGAGGGCAGAGGAGGCTGAGCTCCATCCCAGCCCTTTCATCTTTCGAAATGACTTGGCAGTCCACAGTCACAGCTCAAACTGCTGTGTGGGCAGAGCAGCTGTCCACCTGTGGGTGGACCGCAGTTTTAAGACCTCTTTTCAGACTAAGCCTTTTGTAAGCATCAAGGCCATGGAGTGAAACCTCCTCACCAAGAGCTCCCTGGTGGCAAATGTGGCCCAACACACACAGCACTTGTGTGACTGCCAATTCCTGGTCATGTAATCTGGACAGATCAGGTGCAGGTGGGATAGCTGTGAGTTCATCCTCCCACCTCAATCTCTGACAACCTGGGATACAGCAGCAATAGGGACAGAGGGCACCCAGATGCATCCAGGGCAACACAGGCTAGCTCAATGAGGAGTGAGGGCTGTCCTTCACGGAGAGGATGCCCAATCCATACAATGACCTATCCATACAGGTCCGAAATGCAGCTCTAGAGGTGCCTTATGCTCATTCACTTCCCCAGCCACGAGCATATACTTTACTGCTGGTCACCCAGTCCTGCCCTGAGAAAGCCCAGCCCCGCTGCTGGAATTACTGGCAGGAGAGAGGAATGGGGAGAATATCTTTTATTTCTAGCTGACTGTGTGTTTCTTTCCCCGCGGCTCAGCTCGCTCCGGGAAGCACCCTGCTTTTGTCTGCCCGCAGTCCCCAGAGCGGCCCCTGCCCTCTGGGACGGGAAGGGGCAGGAGGCGAGAGCGGGCCGGGTCAGGGGTGGCGGGCTCTGGTCAGCACCCTGGACAGGGACGGACCCGCCGCCCCTGCTCGCCCTTGCCTTGTCTGTCTGTCTTTCTTTCCCTTGCCTTGCCTTCCCTTGTCTTGGTCCAGGCTGATGAGCAGCCTGGGATGGGCAGCCTCCTGGTGTGGCACGACCCTGCTTTTCCTCGCAACCTGCACCAGCTCATTTTTGCTCTTACTTAAGAGCAAATAGTGCTGTGGCTGTGTACGCAGCTGCTCTGAAGCTGTGGCTTAGATCTGGGTTATTTTTGCAGATAAATCCTCTTTTCTATCAGATTTGACATCAGGCAATCCCTCCAGATCCCTCCCTCTCTCCCTCTCTGACTCCCCCCTTCCCTTCCGTGCCCTGTGTTCTCTTTCCTTGCATCTGTGCTCTCCCCTCTATGTGCCTCCCTCCCCTTGTCTTTCCCTATAGCCAGGTCTCTGTGAATATCATTTCATCTGCTCACTTTCTGCTGCTCTGCATCTCCGCATTGCTCTTTGTGCTTTCCCTGCCCTCAAATGTGTGCATTTTTCTGATTTCCCTTTTGTATCTCTTTTTTTCATTCCCTCTCCTCGTTGTTTCTCTGTGGTTATTTCCACAATGCTGTGAGTTTCTCTGAGAGCCCTCTGTGCCCTGGAGTGCCGCGTGTTGAGATCAGGTGCAAAATACCTGGAGTGTTCTTGTTTTTCGGAGCCCTGGTACGGCTGATGGAGCTTGGCATCCTCAGCAGGGGAGTTAACTACTTCAGACACTGCCCCGTGCCTTCCACCTGATCTAAGAAGGAACTTCCAGGGTGGTGAAGGCAGGAAGCATTCATGGAGAAGGAATTAAAGCAGTCTGGCAGACAGTGGGAGTCACTGACTAATGGATGGGTGGATTGGGTAGAGCTCTGCTAAAAAGCATTTCCCGAATCTCAGAAGAATTCTGGTCTTTATTTCCCACACGGTCTGCGCCAACAGAGAACAACCAGTCTGGGAGTGGGGCAGAAGGCCACAGAGACCTTGAGGGAAAGAAGCTTGCAGAGAGTTGTAGTCAGGGCTGGTTCCAGGACTTCAGTGTGGATTTCTGTCTCCCAGCTCTTCTCCCGATAGTCCGGTTTTGATGGCACAGGAATCATCACAGGCATCTTCCCCCTGGGAACTTTCCAAACCCTGAGGTGTCCCTGAAGCTGTTCCCCACCATGGCTGCAGGACACCAGTGAAGTGTATTGACTTACTTGGGAGGAGCTGGTACCTAGCCGGTGAGAAAACAGGCTGAAGGCTTCTGTGCTACTTGGACATGATCCAGTTTGGGATAATGGGATCTCAATTTCAGTTGCAGAAAATCATTTTCATTTAGAGGAGCCCAGGGAACTCCCAGCCTGACACCACTTTGGTTGGGATTTATCCAGGGGACCATGGAGAATGGGATCCATGCCAACATCTTAGGGATCTGAATTTGTCTGGTGTGGAGAAAGGAAGGAGGTCTTGGCTGCCTTTCACTGTTTTTTGGTGCTTTTTTAAAACGGGAGCCCTTGTGGCAGTGACAGGCCCAGCCAGTGACAAATAAATGGACTGCAGATGGAGATTGAGTAGATAGGTCTGGAAAAATAGCAGTTGTGTTCCACCTTGCTTGCTTAACAAGCCACAGCATAGCACCCAAAAGAGCTCACAAAGTGTTTGGAAGAGGCGATGGATTTTCTGTCAAACTGTAGTTGTCCTCTGTAAAGTGACATTTACATTTATACCAGGAAAAGTAGTTTTTCTGCCCTGCAATTCTTCCAGCACTTTGGGTTAATAGGAGCAGAGGTTGGCTCCTCATTGTCTGTGGCTTGACATTTAGATGACTATCAGACAGGGAGAGAGGGCAATGGTTCCAGCAGTGCTTAATGAAAAGCTGAGGGAAAGGGAAGTTTTTACCTCACCTTGGATGCTGTCAGCTTATTTTTCACATTACTCTAATGGAGGCCAGGAAAGAGTGGCCTCCACTCATAGCTCCCTCCCTGGCAGAGAGCTGCCATGCGTGGCATTTCAAGACCACAAGCAGTCCTAGTGAGGGTGGCAATGCTGCATGTGAGTCCCGTGATGAAGGCTTTTGATGTGCTGCATATCTAAGCAATTTCAGTGTTTTCTTCCAGTGCAGGGCACAGCACTGTTCCACTTGATGAGGCTGCAGGACACCTTTTATCCTCTTTTAAAAACCCTCCTTCCACTGCATATGATTTTTTTTTCTGTCACTGTTTTGTAATATTTATAAAGAGCAGTTCCTGATGGAAGTTCTTGCAGGGCTCAGCTGCCTACCCATGACATGTGGGAGGAAGTTTCTCCTCAGGGATTCTCCTCTAGGGCTCCTCTGGGACTCCTCTCTGCTCTGTCAGGCCCACTTGTTACTGGCATGTTCAGCACCTCGCTGCATCTCTCCCTCAGAGGACCTCGTCACACCATGCCCAGACCCAAACTCAAGTCATCTCCCTGGATAACCAGTCTCCATCACCTCTTTCCAGCTAACAATTGCCCTGAACAGTAACTAGAGCTGGTATTCAGCATTTCTGCAGCACCTGAGCTTGGAAGGAGCCTGAGAAGAGCACTGCTAATTAGCTCACCTCTTATCTGTCAGGTCAGTGCGATCCCTGCTTACGTGGCTTACATGCCGAAGCACCAAGTGACGAGCTCCAGAGAGGGACCTGAGCTCCTTGGATTGTCACCTCGCTCTCTCCTTTTCCCCACTCCTGAGAGCAACTGAGAGCACCTCTGTAGTTCCAGAGCCCAGAGACAGCATGTCAGGTTTTCTGCTGGTGTAGACCAGCATTGACCCACAGGGACTTCAGGCCCCCACTCTGTGCACACAGTCTTGGGAGCTTTCTTAGCATAACTCGGGAATCCACGGGTGGGTCTGAACCTAGGTGTCCTGGGTGCAGGCAGAATGATTCCAGTTTTCCTTGCCAGTTTCACCGTCGAAGATTGGGATAGTCGAAACACTAGGAGTTGTCCCTGCAGGAAAATTTGGCGTAAAGAATAAGAGAATAAGATGCGTGCACATCCCAGTGTGACGGAAGCTCCCAACCACCTGGAACAGGTAAATGGTCAGGATGTTTTGCCCCAGCTCTGTGGAGACTCATTCACAGGGTCAACCATTTGAATGGCACCAAGCCTAAAGGGAGAGAGAGTGCTCCTCCTCTGCCCCTTTCACCACAACTCTCATTTTCTTGCCTCTTGGGGCTAAGGAGGAGGGGATGGACTTTTCCTCCCACTTAATGGGGCACATATCCCAAAGGCCACTGGGAGTCTCTGCCACATCTCCGCCACAGCACCTGGTAAGCAGGAGAGTGATCTCTGGCTTACAATCATTTCTGTCCCTGCTTCCCCACCATGCTGGCTCCTCTGGGGCTGTGGCCCAGCACTGGCAGCGCTCTGTGTTGCCCAGGGGCTGGCTCGTGTGGCTGCTGGAGTGGTGCCCACCATGGCAGGGGTGCCAGGGCACGGTGGGGGCAAGCCGAGACCCAGCTTTCCAGGGCTACTGGGGGTGTGCGAGGCTTGGACAGGCCAAAGAGTCCGGAAATGGGGCCAGCAGAGGGCACTCCGATACCATCGCTCACCCACCAGACAGAGCCCTCAGATGGAGAACGGGGCCGCCCCCAAAACCCTACAGCCCTTTGGGGCTTTGCCCTGACTGAAGGAGGCGATGATGATGAAGTGCAGCAGCCTTGCAAGCCGTGTTTTCATCACTGCGGGAGGGGGAAGGAGAAAATGGGTGCGGAGGATGCAAGGGAGAGGTGTCTTAGGAATCTCCCATGTCTGTCTCCATCAGCTCACTTGGACACAGACATGGATGGGAGGTACAGCACACACAGCCCAGGGTTTTCCCCACCGACGCAGAGGGTGCAGCATGGCTCTGGCACAGGGCAGCTGCCTTTCACTCCTTGGAGCCTCAGGCTCAATAGTAGGAGCCTTCAGACCGCTTCCTTTCCCAGCTGCCTGTCCTGGTGATGTCCCTGTCGCTGTGATAGACCAGCTCTGGGCACACCCCAGCCATCCTCACCTTGCAGACAGTGTCAGCAGGACTGACTCGCAGGCGGGAAATGGTCAAGGCTAGTCCTTTGGCAAATGAGAGCATTGCCCTGAATGGAGAAGGCAGGAGCCATTTCAGCACTGCTGCTCATGGTACAGGGGAGCCATGGCCATGGAGAGAAGCCCTGATGGGTTGAGATTCCCTTGTGAGAGGTGCCTGGCAGCAGATTTTCTGGAGAAGTGTTTTGCACAGGCCGCAGTGCAGCAAAACCTTTCAGGAGACTTGCTGGCAAACCTCTCAGGAAGAGGATCACTGCGGTGAGCCCTCTCCTGCCTCCTCATCACCTGGACGCAGCTCAAGGAGTGCCGCACGCCAGTGCAGGAGGCACCTCGCGAGCTGCGCTCACGGCAGAAGTGAACAGCAGGATGCCTCACAGTCATCACTGGTCTGCAGCCACAAAATCAGAGGTGCCTGAGCTGGCCTCCTGCTCCTGCCCGAGGTCTGGACACTTTCCCCATCATAAAGTCAGTATGACAGCTACATGGGAAACTGGGATTCCCTGGAGCTCTGTGGGGTGGGGGGGGGTCCTCCCTGTCTCCTCTGCAGAGATGGCAGGAGCAGAGCACCTTCCGACGTGCTCTGAGAGCCTGAGTGCCTAGTGGTTTTGCTGCAATAAATCTGGAGCAGCTATAAATCTGGAGCAGCTGGCTTAAGTTCCTCCAGGGTTCAGAAGAAAACACATCCAGCCTGATGTGTTTTGTTTGCCCACTCACTGTGTTTCTAATTGGAATGTTTGTATCTTGGAAAATTGCTCCTTAGACTACAGTACCCACAGTCCTTCGTTGGCAGCTCGGCACAGCCTTTTAGGGCAAAGCAAGACCCAGACCTGAACTGGGGCTTTCCTTACCTGAGCCATGCAGGAAACAGGAGGTCTTCAGTCAAGCCTGGCTGACCAGCAGGCGCACCTACTCAATGAGCAAAGACTGGTGAGATCAGTGAGGGAGAAATGTGCTGTGGTTCCCCACCTTCCCTCAGAGGCCATTTCCAGACCCTGATCCTAGCAAGCAGGGTCTTCTGAGTTTATTTCTCCTCCATTTCTGCACAGCCCTGTCCAGAATTTTTTTCTAAATGAACCCCGAAGTCCGGTTTGAGTGAGCTCACAAGACAGAAACAACAAGCATAATGAGCCATATTTAAAATTATATTTTTTCTGCCTTTGGAGTTTGGTTAATTTATAATCTATAAAAGTCTCTGCATAATTGTATCTTGATTAAAATGGTATAATTAGGTGCTCTGGATCTCTTTCCCCTTTCCCTAAGATTATTTCTGTCTAATTGCTTTAATCTGTGTTTTCATGCACCCACTAGAAAATCAAAGCATGCTCCCATGAGGATGCGGGTGAGAGTGAATAAAGCTGACGACTCATTAAGTGCAGCAGAGAGAGGAAACTGCATCTAAATCACCACTACATTAACGAGGTAAAATAAAAAATCAAACTGAATAACTAACAAAAAAAAGAGGATAAAAAAAAAAAAAACCAAACCCACAACAAAACAACCCGACATATATTTTATTATTAATTAAGAACATACCGACTAGAAAATTGTCTGTTGTTAAAATAAAATTCCTCCATTGTTAGAGGCGAGCAAAAGGTCCTGGAATTTTAATTCTCCAGATCTGGAGGTCTTTTGTGGAGGGGGCAGAATGCAGCCCTGCTAGGGACAGAACAAAGTTCACTGGGCAGAGGCTGGAAGACCCGGATAGGAAGGGCATCAGTCCAATACAGCAGTTAAATAGCAGGGCCACAATTATCCTCAGTTTGAGTGAGAACTGGATTAGACTCCTGGGAGAAAGGTAACAACTGGCTAACTGCATTGCTAGGGAGGCTTGGCAAATCTCTCAGGAGTCGACAAAGTCAACTCACTGTCCTAAGACCAGACCTCTCCCTTCCAAGTGACTTTCTGTCTTATTATTGATGATGTTCAGGTACAGACTCTGCCAACTAGCTCCAGTAACATACAAACATGTCACTTATTTCCTTCTAAATGAGAAGTCAGGCAAACCAGTTGTTTTTTAAAATACTCTGGCTGTGTATATGTTTTATTAATATCTGCTCTAGTCTCCTGAGAAGACCAAGGTAGTGCTGCCCTCTGGTCTCCTATTGCCAGGGGGACTAACTGTGCTGTTTGCTCTTTGCCTAGCTCAAGTGTAATTCCCACCCACTGCAGTGCAGGGAGGCTGATTTGTGCCCCAGATGTGACTGAAGAACTTTGTCACCAAGCTGTGCACAGCACTGTTTACTTTCAGTAGTGCTGAGCAGCCCAGACAGGGCACTCTACTGGTGCAGCCACTTTCTTTGGTGACCTGGAGCTCTGCACTGTGTGGCACAGATGTGGTTGGTGATCCAGCTGCCCAAGACATGGGTGAGTACAATAACTTCCTGCATGGCAGCTGATGGGATAACACTGAAAAAGAAAGGAGGATGAGCTGCTTTCAGCCCTTGAGTTCAAGAAGAGCCTAATCTAATTAAGTGGAGACCACTATCAAATTACCAGCTCTCTTTTAACGTAGCCATTTTAAGTGGTTTGGTGTATTTATAGCAGGCAAGTTAGGGAGGGCTTTTCTCCCTTGAGGTTATACTTGTGTGTAAGGGAGAGATGTATAACGTTAAGACTCCTGCTTTGAATTACTTCTCATCCCTAGCCTAGAAAACATTTTGCTCAAGGTTTAAGGCACCAAAATCTGATCCCAGCCAGCCTCTTCCTATGCCTATGACTGGAACATCTGCCTGGCCTGTTCCTGAATCTTGCCACAAGCCAGCAGCACAGAAGTTTCCTTTGGGGATTAAGCTTTCCTTAAAGCAAATCCTTGTGATCTATCTTGGGTCAGTCGACAGCCTCAAAAGGGCAAGAGGAGGGGCAGACTTGCTATGGTCAGAAGTCAGCAGCTTTTTCCTGCTGAACTTTGATGGGAGTGGCATGGACCTGTCCCCAGTCATTAGAGAGTGAGTGGGGAGGCTCTCGGCCCCACAGCCCGGCGCGTTGCTGGTTGATAGAGTGGCCCCAATTTGTTTTCCCCTGATTAGTGTCTCTGGCAGCCTGCAGCCCTCTCCCTTAATTCCATCTCTGGGGGAGCTCCTGTGTGGCAGGATCTGTGTCAGATGATCCCCCAGGCTCACAGGAGGGAGGAGATGGGAAATGCTCGTTAGGAGTTGTTTCCATGCACAACAACAGTAATAATCCTTAGCCTTTTATCTAAAGCTTTTATGGATGTTAATTCATTAACCTCTCTCCATCACCCTGTGAGGTGAGGATTGTTATCCATGGGATTGGACAGATGGGAGAAGCTGAGATGTGGAGTGCCCAGCCTGAGGCTGTGGGACAAGTCAGTCAGTGCCACCAGGTCCTCCTTTGCCCTCCAAAAACTTGTCTCTCCTCTCCCAATGAGGGTCGGGCTGGCTTCCACAGGTCACCCCGTCTCTGACAAGAGAAAACCTGTCTGGTAATGTTTGCTGTTTGTCTCTCTGGCTGCAGAAGAGCTTTTCAAGATGAGCTGGGGCACTGAGCCTTGTGCCGGTGGGTCACTGCCAACTGTCACCCAAGGGAGGGCTTGACCTGCACCACACCTAGGTCATGGCACTGCCCTTTCTCTGGGTGCTGAGGCCCCCAGTGCCAGGTCACCTTTTTATTGCTTGTAAGCAGAGAGGAAAAAGGAAGGAGGGGAGAGACATAGAGAAAGGGAACAAGGCAGAAGGCTTGAAAGTAAGAGGACTTTTTGTCTCCTTCACCATCCCCATCTCCCTTCCAACTGGGATTTCTTCTATTCTTAATGATGTGTCTCATTCTTGATGTGAGAGATTAAAAACCAAGAGATTAAAAGATTACACAAAGTGGATGAGATGGACTTTGCTGCCTCCCTCCCTCTTGCTGGGACAGACCACTGGGAAGCCTCTCTCTCCTGCTTTTCCTGTCTTGATTCCCCTCCTTTCCCCTCCTACACCTTGATCTTTGCAGATCAAAGGCCCTTGACTTCTGACGGTTTGAGCTATGCTGGCCACCTTCAAGGCCACTCTCTGGTGCTTGCTCAGGGGCAGGTGGAGAGAAAGGATATATGTGAGCTTGGGGGAGCCCAATGACACAGTGCTTTAGCTGTCTGTCTTCAGACATTTGTCCTCTGAGGATCACTCCTTCCCTAGGCGGTCTATATTGCTGGAGAGCTCTGGAATAAAGCAGGAGAAAGCTCCAAGGCATCCTGAACCCATTGCAGTGAAAGTACTACCCATGGTGATGTGAAGCCCGCCTTGGGAGGTGTGTGTGTGGGAAGAAGGCTGAACAGACCAAACTGGTGTTGGGTTCCTTTGGCTACTCCTCCTCTTGCAGAGCAGGTGCCAGCACGGGTGAGGGGCTCTCTGAGTAGATCTTCAGTTCTGACAAAGGTATTTTTTCAGAAGCAAGTCTGATAGAGCTGATATTTGCTCCTATTCATTCCTGAGGTGTTGGGGGTGCAGAGAGGAACATTTGTTGAGCTTTGGTTGGTCCCTTTGTTCTCTGCTCTTCTGCCTCCAGACTGCTTGACCAGTCTGGCTTGAACTGTTCCAGACCAGAGCTGGAAAAACCCAACACCTTTCTGTCCTTTGGTTTTGTTGCTTCATCCTTGCTTGAGTTCACTGTTGCTCTTCTTGATGGCACAAGAACCAGGAGAGTTAGGACTGGCTTTCCCTGGGCAACGTCTACAATATGCACAGCCAGGAGAGGGAAGAAGGTTAATTCCATGCTGGAGGTGCTTCCTCATTCCAGGAGAACCTCATATCTGTGGCATGCTCCGAGACCTCTCAGCCTAATGGAGACAGCAGCTGCACAGCCCTTGCCCCCTCCTCTGCATCCACAGCTGTAAGAGGAGAACCTGAACTCCCTTCCAGGTTCCGTAAGGAGTCCGTAAGCAGATTAGTGTCCAACGCACTCGTGGATTGAGTGCACTGTTATATTCAAACATGCTGCCTGTCTACTGAATCCTGGGCCCTCCTCCATGGGGGAAAGATCGGGGCATTGTCGTAGCAGAGCAGGAACTGTTCGTGCTGTGCAGTGCCTTCGCAGTCCTTGCTGTCTCCCACAGCCACTGCAACATGCATCTACCCATGTAGAAGGAGTCTCATGTCTTTATTCCTGACAGATGTCAGTTCCTGGAAAACAATCTCTTCCCTCCCTCCTCCTGGAGTCCCAAAGCCAGGCTGGGAGCACATGAGCAGGGAAGGAAACCTGCCAACTTCGTGTTTCTCCCTGTCGCTCCCTCTTTAGCTGCCTGTGAGCGAGGTTGCAGTAAAATAATGAAATAAAAGCCAAGGACCAGAGAAAGCTGATTCATCCACAGCCCAGGGCCAGCGGCCGGCTGCAAGCAGAGCTGTAAAATCAATCTGTCACTGCTCACCGCAGTATAGATCAGTGGAGAGATTCTGACTGCAAGGAGGGCAGAGCCCAGCCTTCTCCCTCGGCCTGTTTTCCCCATCCGTGGGACCCAGTTGCACCCTAGTGGGAGATGGGCACATGGGCAGGGGAAGAGGCAGAGAGGGAGAAGGGCTGGTCTGCCGGCTCCGTGAGCTGGAAACGCTGCCAGCAAGGCTCCCATCCCTGGCAGCACACACCGAAGGTAGTGCAGGCAGCCTGCGTGGCTGCCTTCCCTGCCTGGCCCTGCCCTCCTCGGGGGGGTACATGGCACAGGCTGAGGGGCGAGAGGGGGATGGCTGGCTGCACTCCCAGCCCCTACTCCCTACACGGACCATAGGTACTGTCCTCATTGAACTGATAATCTCCAGGCTGGGCACAGAGGGTTAAAAAATCAGTTTTATCATCGCTTTTGTGATTCCCGGATTCTGGGCTATTCTAGGACTTAACAGCTCCCTGGCATATGTTGGAATAACACTAGGGAATTGCTCTAATAAGGTCAGCTCCCTTGTTCACCCCTAACAGCATCTCCAGTCTTAGAGGATGTGGCAGCCCAACAGAACAGGAGCTGAGCAGAAAAGTATAAACCAAAGTGTTTTTTGGGGCTGTTTTCATCCCCATTAAGGAGGCAGAGAGGTCAGGCCTGACTGTACGTAGTGGTCTCAGAGACATGGGCGCAAATGAATTAGAAGGTGATTCTTCTTCTATACTGCTGGACACAGGGAATGAGGCACCTCTGCAGCTGACTTAAAGTATCTATGACGTCTTTAGGAGGTTTTTTTTTCTCTCTTGGTGATTTTTTTTTTTTTTTTATTTGTGAAGTAAAAAACAACAGAATCTTTCCAGGGCTTTTGGCAAGGTCAGAGCCTCTGCAAAATAAACACGGGGGTGAGCTTCTGTACCCTCTAGATCATCTGCAATGGGACAAATAGGCATAAATTAGATTGAGGACCCAAATGTCCCACACTGCTGGAGATGTGGTACTTGCTTCTGCTTGTCTTTTGGGGCACCTCTGTTCTGCTGGAGTTAAGTGTTGTTCCTGGGTCAGTGGGAGTATGAGCAAATACCATTCGACCCCCAGAGGCCCTGGTAGTACAAGGATCCTGCCCCAGCACTTCTGAGTCCTGAAGGGATGTGTGCCAGCAGGAGAGCCTCTGGGAGACTCATCACAAACAGACTGCAAGATGATCCTGGAGGAACTCAAGCAGGAACAAATCCTGCATTAATTTGGAGTTGGAAACCTTTTCTCCTACTTCAACACCCTCCAAAATTAGATACTGTCTGTCCTTGGAGGAAGTAGAGAGAGATGGAAGCAAGTCTCTGTTCCTTTGGCTTTTAGCTTCAAAAGAGCTTGGAGGAAATACCCCACAGTCATAACACCCCAAAGTGATAAAGGCAAGGAGACTTGAGTCTCTAGTTGCCAAGCTTCCTTCTCTGATTCCGGGAGGTGTGAGTAGTTTTGGCATTTAATCCACTGGGAACAGATATCTACAGATGGTCCAGGGAACATCCAGAAGTGTCCTCAGAGCTGCATGCCTGTCTCCCTGAGGAGTGTGTGTGTGTCTCTTGGTGTGTATTTTTGTGTCTGGGTGTTTTTTCCCACTTGGGTTTGCAGGTTTGGAGTACAAGAGGGCACAACAAGCTTCCTATGTGTCATTTTCAACAGGATTGATGACCCTGTGTGTTTGTGTCTAGTGGGCCATCTTGTTTCTTTGTGCCATCCAGCTGGTGTGCGTGATCCTGGGCCTGCTTTTGTAGATGGGTTCTTTGTGTTTGCCTGTGTTTTGAGGGAGCCAACCCATGCCCTTAGGGCTATTTATTGTGTGCCTCCCCATGCAGAGGTTTGTTGGTTTGGTGTTCTGGCCATAAAGCTCTTGCATGCATGTGAGAAGATCAGGGGCAGTCATCTGCTTGCTGGGGTTGGGTTTACATGAGATTATTTCTCTTCCAACAGAGAAAAAAAATGTGCAGGGGAGTCAAAGGAGCTCACCTTCCCTCTATAAAGCTGCAGGTGTGAGGTAGATGGGGCAATTACATTGTTCTGTGCTCATATATTAACTAGCAGGATGGGGAGGTGGGCCACAGGTCAGCTTCTTTAGAATAGAATAGCCTATCCTGGATTGGAAGGGATCCACAAGAAACATTGAGTCCAGCTCCTGGTTCTGCACAAGACAACCCGAAAATCACACCATGTGCCTCACAGTATTGCTCAAATGCCTCTTGAACTCTGTCAGGCTGATGCTGTGACCACTTCCCTGGGGAGCCTGTTCAAGTGTCAACCACCCTCTGGGTGAAAAATCTTTTCCTAATATCCAACCTAAACCTCCCCTGATGCATTTTCATGCCATTAATAGAATACAATTAATAACAATGCTGCTTGCATGGTGTGTGTGTGTGTGTCAGCCTAATTCCTCTTCAGTTTTTGGACTGCATGAAGGAAGTCATTAGTTTCCCATCAGAGGTTATGCATGTTTGTAAATTTTGTACCTGAGTGCACGTGAGTGCTGTGGGTGGCAGGGTTTACCCAGGAGCTCTTGCAAGCATGTTGGTATTTATGCTGAGGGGAATGTCCTCACCCAGCTGTTGTGTGTGTGTTGTGTGCATTGTGTTTGTGTGAAGCAGGGGTGCAGGAGGTGTCTGTTCAGGTGGGAGTGGAGGTTTCAGAGCACTTCCATCTGTTCTTGCAACCTCTCTGCGTGCCTGTGTGAAGAACATGGTCAGCTGGCCCAGGAACATGTGGGTTTGAACTGGGCCTGGGTAAATGCAGATGTTGGGGCAGGCTTCTATCTTCAAGGTGGCTTCTGAGCAGGAAGAAAATAGTCTCAGTACTCAGATGGACCTTGAGACCTTTCTGAGCAAGACTGTATGATGTGGTTGCCTGGAATAGCAGGACACTGGATTGTACATCCCAGGAAGCCAGCTCCCATCCAATGTCCCGAAGTTTTTTCAGCTGTTGCATGTGTGCATGTGTCTGAGTGAGACAGGCAGTCCCTCCACTGCTGTGGTGAGTGTGAGGGGTGCATCGTGTCCCTTTGGTGGTCTTGCAAGTCTGTGCAGAGATTATTTATGTCCGTCACATGTGCTTCTGCTTTCTGTCAAGGGACTGGGGAATAATTTCTTAAGAGCGACCCTGTGTTTGGTAACGTGGTTTCCTAGCAGGTATTGCCTGTGTGAAGTATTTGGGGGCCAAGCTGTGGCTGAGTCCCCAGCAGCTGGTGTACATGGATGCTTGTTTCTGACTGTGAGCAAGATCTCCCTTGGCGATGGCACATGTGGGTTTGGGGAGAGGGAGCTGGAAGGTCTTCCAGATGTACACGAGGGTATGTGGTTCCAGGTGCTTTCTGAGGAGCTGTTGCATTTCTGTGGTGGTGATTTGAGGAGGTGTATGATAAACAATCTCCCCAGAGCAGTCACATGTGTGTGTTTGTGCGTGGATGAAAGGTTTTCTCCACCTCCTGTTACGTTTTTATGTGTCAAAATTTTTTTAGCGAACACCACAGGGGCTTGCTTGTATCCAGGTGTGGTTTCCCATGGCTATTGCACATACCTGTGTCAGCAGGTATATAGCTGGGGTGTGTGTGTATGTGTGTAGCTCCTCAGGAGCTGTTGCTTGTAGCTGTGTGTTGCTGGCAGCTGTTGTATTTTCATGTGGGTGACTTAATCGTGAGAAGCTGTAGCCTCTGTGTGTGTGTTTGTGTGTGTATGTGAGATTGCCCAGCAGCTGTTGTTTGTGTGTATTCCTGGGAAGCTGTCGTGTGTTGTGTGTAGCTGCTGAGGAGCTGTTGTGGGGAACTGTGTGTGTGTGTTTGTGTGTGTGTGCAGTTCCCAGCAGCTGTTGCATGCGTGTGCTCATGTCTCCGGTGGAGGCCCACCCCTTTCCGCCTGCACCGGAGCCGTGGCTGTGCAGTGGAGGAGAGCTCGGAACTGGCTCCATGGGAGAGGGTCCTTTGCCTGTCAGAGCCTTCCCAGCCGGGAGAAGCAGTGCCGCCGGCTCTGGTCCCAGAGCCCTATCAGCCGAGCCTGTGGCGAATTAATCACTTGTGTTTTAAATGCCAATACAGCCCTTTCTGCCTTCTTCCCCCAGTGATGCGGATGCGGCGAAGGCAGCAAATCCTCCGGCTGTGCGTGCCCTCCCCGGACTGCTGCTCCATCCCCGCCTGTCGTGCTCGCGCGTGTGCATGGCTGGGAGCGCTGCCTAGGTGCGGCCGGGAATGAGACAGCTGCGGGGCAAGGAACGGTACAGCTCCAAGGGGTGACACGAGTGGGGGACATCCCCCCGCAAACACAGATCTGCAGGGCTGCAAGTTGCTTGAGGACCGGGGTCTTTTGTGCCTCCACTTCATCTCTGTCATGCCCCGTATGGAAGCTGGGAGCAGTCGCCCCTCCAGAAGCAGGTACGTGTGTGTGTGTGTGCGTGTGACACGTTTTTGTGTGCAGTCCTTGTGCTGCTGCCTCGCGTGTCCTCGGCTCCCGGCTGCCGTCCGTGTTGCCTCTCGGAGAAGCAGCTGAGATTGGAAAAGGGGGAGAAGGGCAGGATGCATGGATTGCCCTTTTCCTCCAGCTTGTGCACGCACTCCCTGGGGGTTGGATGCCTCTGATCTGAGGATGAAGGCAAGGGGTGAGTGCAAAGGAGATGGGGAAGTGGCCCAGGGTGTATGTGTGTGTATGTGGGGAGATTATGCCTACAAGGGGTGATGGGAGGGAGAGAGGCTTGGAGACAGGTCCAGTGTATGTGTGTGTGTGTGTCTATGTGTGTGTGTTTGTGTGTGTGTGCTCTTGCTTGGGACCGGGATGCTGAATAGGTTCAGGGCTTGCTGCACACAGCTGGGTTTGACCTGTCTGCAT
Organism: Corvus moneduloides; assembly: GCF_009650955.1. Classification (NCBI taxonomy): domain Eukaryota; kingdom Metazoa; phylum Chordata; class Aves; order Passeriformes; family Corvidae; genus Corvus; species Corvus moneduloides. Next base: position 23,350,701 of record NC_045479.1, on the reverse strand, counting down.
CTATTCAGACCTTGCAGAAGGAGGGGATATATGCATATCTACATATATCTGTATCTTTATCCATATGTAAATGTGTGTGTCTCCTTGTGTGTATCCATGTATACGTACAGGTATAGCTATAGGTGCATGTATATACCCCCCCACATACACGCATGTGCATGTACAGACAGACAGACAGACCTCTCTGTGTATTGCCTGCAGTTATGGGACGGAGAAGGAGCCAGTCTCATCCCTCAGCTGCCTGCTCCCCGCCTCTCTGCAAACTTTGTCAGGGAGCCTCTGCAGACAGTGCTGTGTCTGTGTCTGTGTGTCTGTCCGTGTGCAGTGTGGGAATATTCTCCTGGTTTGCATGCAAGGGAGGGAGTAAATCTCTCCTCTGCTCTTGCACTGCTCTGCTGGGAGACTGTCATTGCGTGGTGTCTGTCGGGTGTGTGAATGTGTCTGTGGTGGTGGAGTGAGCCGGGTATTTATGTAGGGCCCAGGACAGCTACTCGAATGTGTATGTAAGTGTATATGGATTGCCTGCAGGGTGTCTGCATGCCCGTTTATTCCACCAGAGAAAGCATGCCCACATTTTTATGCATAAGGATCTTCCTGCTTTGGGGCATGGGATGGCGGGGAGGAGAAGCTGAATGAATGAATGGGAGCAAAAGGAGGGGGAAGGAGGAGGGGTGGGGATGGGGGAGAGAGACGAACAGGCGCATCCTATTCTCATCCCAGGACAGGCAGGAGTGCACAGCTGCTGCTGCTCCCATTCCAGAGCTTGGAGTGGCTGGGGAAAGGCAGCATAAATCAGCTAATGCTGCAGGAGGCAGCATATTCAGGAGCTGCTGTGCGTAATGCCCTCTCGCGTGTGTGTGCTGGTGTGCCCCAGCCCTGCGCGCCTGCATGCAGCACACGCGTGCGTGTCCCGTGTCCGAGTGTGCACAGAGCCGGGCTGGCTGTACATAAACACCGAACATCCTCGCCAGCGCCCGGGGAAGGGCTTGTCTGTGATGGGGAGGAGAGCATCGCTCCTGTGCTGCGGGCGAATACATCTTGCACGGCCCGCGGTCCTTTGGCACCCGCTCTGGGCTCACGCGAGCACGGTGGGAGCTAACAAAAGGGGTGCACGCGTGCAGGCCAGACTTAGGAGTTGCTCCCCTTCCTTCCCCCTAAAGGCTGGAGAGCAGGAGCCTTCCCCCCGGTCTGGAGGTACAGAGCTATAAACCAAGCTGTGGAGCAGGGAGAGGATTGCTGAGATTGGAGCGGGGGGGGGTAAGGATTATGTAGGGAGCGGAGGGGGGCATCATGCCACTGGAGGGGGCCTGGGGACTGGGGAGCCTGGCTGCATTGCATGCTGCGAGCCAAGGAATTTGTCATGCACAGAGAGGTGGGAGGGAGTGGGAGTGTGTGTAATGTGGGGGAGCTGGGATGGAGGGGGAGGAAGGAGGCTGTGCTGGGGTGTGAGGGAATTTCTGGTGAGCCCTACCTCCCCACACCCCCCTTCCGGGTCCCCACACATCCCGTCACTCCTGGGTCCCAAGAAGCGCAGCCTGACAGCATCGCTAATGTAATATTCAAAGGCAGCTTCATTTGCATGGAACATGCATTATTAATATATTTAAATACAGCCCCCCTCTCGCCTCCCCGCTCTGTGCAGACCGTACCGGCAGCAGTGAGGAAGCTGCAGGGAGTGGAAGGGTGCCGATGCAGTGCCGGGGTGAGAAGCAGACTCTTCAATCCCACTGATTTCCCCACTCTAGAAACCTTTTCCCCACTCCCAACCCCTTCCCCATCTGCCCCCCTCCTCACCCCATTATTTTCCTTGGGGGGTGATTGGCTTTCAGGGCACCCATCCCACAAGCACGCAGATCTGTCGGCATGAAGCAAACTGCTTTCATTGCTTTTCCCCCACCAAAACCTACGACACCAAGGGAAGAACTGTGGATGCATGGCCTTTCCCGCTCCTCACCCAGCTCCAGGCAAAGTGGGTATTTGGGAATATGCTGTCTGATCCACTGCACTGGTGCAAAGCTACACTGTGGAGCAGAAGCCACTTGGAGGGTAGAGAGGGCATTTGGGAAAGGGGGGCATACAGAGGTGTAGTTTTTGCTGGGGGGCAGCTTGTGGTTAAAATGGGAAAGGTAAAAATCGCAGGGAAGGCAGAAGGGAGGAAAGCATAGCTGCGATGATGGCCGCGATGTTTGTTCTTACCTGGGTCATGTCGGAAGCCAGATGCAGCTCCAGGCAGAGTGCAGCTGCCTCATCTGACCCTGTTGAAGAGTGGTGAAGAGCTTTGCCCACCTGGGAAGAAAGCTACTGGTCATATCAGGGCCTGTTGAAACCTCCCAATGCTGTTATCAGCTGTGTCAGAAAATATCAGCACATTTGCTGAGGGAGAGAGACCTGGCTGCTCTCTCCTTCATCCTAAATACTGTGGGTTTTTTCCCTTGGTCCCCTGTAAGCATGGACCTGGGCTAAGTTGTTTCTTTTATTAGTGTGAGGGAGGGCAGAGGACATGCAGGGAACACCTCTGTCCTCACACTCCTGTGAGCTCGTGAGGGCCTCCTTGCTCTGGTAAAGGGATGTGATGTCCCAAAAAAAACTTGCAGCCCTTGCCCATGCCTGCACACCAGAGTAGGATGGGAGCAGCTTAGGTGCAGAGCAAATGTGTTCCAGCAAAATATCCCCTTTTCTGGGAACAGAGGAGGTTTTGCATTCCTCCTTCACGGAGGAGCAGAGCTACCCTGAGCAGTGAAGGATCCCAGGCTGCTGGCAGCTGTGGGGAAAGCTGGAGTTTGCCTGGTAGCTCTGCAGGTTCTGCAGGTCAGGATTGCCCAGACTGGAGTTAGAGCAGGTGCTTGAGCAGTTCTGGAAGGAGCAGAGCTCAGTGTCCCCCAGTGCCTTTCAATGTGGGAAGAGGGTGAGGGAGGACATGGAATGAGCCACTGAAGGGGAGGCAAGCTGAATGCATGGGAGCCACCTCCTGTGCCAAGGTAGCGGGGGGCTGACATCCCTTTTATGGGCTGGAAGGGGAGAAAGCAGAACTCAGGGAGCAGACCAAGGGGCTGTGACTCACCTCCAGCCCTGCCCTTTCTCTCTGCTGGGTCAGGATGGGTTTCTCACAGCTGTGAAACAGATGAGTGGTGTATTTAAATCCCCAGATGAGTCAAGCTTGACACTTTGGACGTGACAATGACTGTGGGAATGCTGTTGTGTTTGCTTCAGTGGTGAGATGGTCTGGCAGCAGTTACAGCCTCACGTTAGCAGCACTGCATTTGTGCCCTGACTTTCCTGTGCCCCCCAGCTGGTGCTGGTTTTGTGCCTTGCTTCGCCCTGACCTCCTCTTTAAGGGTCTCCTGGGTAGCTCAGGGGTACACAGCCATTGCCTGAGATGAACCGCTTTCCTCACCAAATAATTTTCTGTCACTGAGGAGAAATGACCTCATTTTCTCAACATTCATAAGCCAAGAGGAAACCCAGTTCCAGCTGACCAGCTGAGGTACAGAAGGAGGGAAGGGCAGTTGTCACTCTTCCCACAGCACTTTAAGAGGTGGGAAACAAGCTACCAGGAGTCAGGTTGAGGTGAATGACTTGATGAGTTCTGTCCCCAGATGTTGCCACTTGCAGGGAGTCTTTAAAGATCCCCACACATCACTGGTTTGGGGAGTCTCAGTAGCTACATGGTGCCCTATAACACAGCATCAGATGCCATGGACATAGGCATGGGATCAAAACCCCACAGGTGAGTCTGTTCTGCTGTTGAAGGTGAAGCCTGTTCTGTGCTGACCTGGCTGATGTGCTGGGGCTGTTCTTTCCTGTCTGCAGTCGCTCTGGGGAGTGCATCTCCAGCTTTTCAGCCCTTTAGCACAGAATTTCATTCCAAGTGATGCTCTGGGGAGCTGATGGTGCAGTATGAATTTCACAGAGGTGAGAAGCTGTGTCTGGGGGCCAAGAATTCGTGTTCTTCTCTATACACTGACACTCACAAAATGTTAATACCCGTCTGGTTTTGGTAAGCTGTAGGGGAAAGACTGTTTGCAAGAAACTGTGGGTGCTTTTGACTCCTGTGGATGTCTGATAGCAGAGAGATGGAGCAAATACATCCTTGTGAGGAAGTATCATCAGTAACATGACTCAGGGAGGGGGTCACAGAGTAGGGGGAGGGATCCCTAGCTCTGCCACAACTGCCCCGTAGAGAGTCCCTTTCTTCCCCTCTGTGCTCCTCAGCTTTCACCTCACTTCTGAATAGCTTTGGTGATAATGTAGTCACCATGGAAGGGTCTGTAGATATGAAGACTGTCTCAGTATGATGCATGTGCTACCAGTTGCCTTAAGGCAAGGTGTCATATGTTTGTATTCATTCTTTCCATGGCTCATAGGCTCAATCTGCAGACCAGATGGGTCAGAGCTGCCTGTGTATTTTTAGGCTACTATGAGGGCTCCATGAGCTGCTCTCTTTCCTCTGGGAGCATTGGTTTATGCATGAGAACATGTATGTTTGTGAGCAGGGAGAGCACCATTTTCTGCTAGACTTTGTCCTGTCCTCTTGTATGCACAGGTTACTTGTGCACGCCCAGAGTCTCCATGCACGTGTGTGTCATTCTTGTCTCCTGGTGTTATCCCTGTGTGTGTGTTCCTGTGTGCACTCATGTGTGATGCAGGTGATTGTATGGGGGTTTATTTGTGGGGTGAGCACGTGTGTGTTTATGTGTGTGTGCATATGTACCCTTTCCACATCCAGGACTTGATGCCTCTTCTCAAGGTGTGCAAGTATGTAAGGATTTGTAGTCATGTCCCTTGGTCAGCTGCAGGACATCTGTCCCATCTGTCCACATGTCTTCCTCTCCCCACCTCTCATGAACCTGCTTCTTCCTCTCCCTGGGGAGACAGCCTCGAGTTGTAATACCTGGTGCCACATGTATGAAGCGAGGCAGCTTTCCTGATATCCAAATACTCAAGTACACCCAGAGACATCAAACCTTGAAGCACAAGGGAGACAGAATTCATGTTATTTCCAAGGCCTTAGTAAGATCAGTCTGGAAAACCCAGCATGCAAACTTGGGTGCTGTGCTAGATGAAGGAGGGTGATAAATTGGAGGGAATTCAGAGAAGAGCAGTAAAAATTGTGAAAGGGCTGAAGGTACTTATTTATGAGGAGAGATTAAAAGAATAAAATATGTAGAGCTTGACTAAACGATGATATGTAACAGTTTGTGTGTATTGAGGACTGTAAACGCCAAGGAAAGGAGGAGACTGTTCAAGGTGGCAAAAAATGGGCAAAGTCAGAGGCATGGATGAAGCTGAGCAAAGAGGAGAAATATTTGTCTCTGGAGGATACATGCAAGCTTGCTGTTGTGAGGGCTCAAGCCATCTATGAAATAGAGTGGCAGGTTCATGGAGATGCAACTGCTGGCAGCAAGGAAACGTGGTGGTGGGAAGGGATGGAGGGAACAGGCTGCACTCGGCCAGTGGTGGAAGTGGAGTGAGTTGCAAGGCCTCCTCTTTATATGTAGCATTGCCAGGGAAATTTTGAGAGATGTTTGATTGTCTTTCACCTTTTATTGATTCTTCCCTGTGTCGTGGCTGGGAAGAACCCCCAGACACCGTTGTTGAGGGAGCAGAGAGGTGATACAGGGGGAATAAGTAAACAGTCTGATGGAGGTGGAGGACGTTATTCCCTCCACCCTCTCTGGCTGGAGAGGCAGTCTAGGAAGCAATCTTGTAGGAAGTGCCTGTAAGTGAAAAGGGGTTTTTCCACAACAACTTTCTAGGACAGTACAAACTGAACCTCCCAAAGCAAGGGGTTGACAGTGAGGTCAGGAGGATCAGACTTCCCTCCTCTGAATTCCTAGTCACAGATGGCCCAGAATTGGGACAACAAGGTTAGAAGGATTAATACCCCTCCTTTTTTTCCTCACTGCAGTCATAGGCCAGAAAAATTGAGTGAGATCATAATAAAAGGATTACTGTGGGGAGGCTGCCATGAATTGTGTGATAGACAGGTCAGGGAAATGGAAGGGAATTCAAGGGGGTTGGACCTGTTACAGATGGTCTGTTTAAAGGGCTCTGTGTTTATCAACAGGGAAGGGGAATTTGGTCTTAGAAAAATCTGGAAATAGGCATTGAGGGAGCTAGGGCTCAAGCAGAGATGTTATTCCCAGCAAGGATCTGTACTGGAATGTCTGGTTTAAAGGATATGTGACCTCCTTCCAGCTTTAGGTCATGGAAAAAAAAAAGTCTTTCTTGGAATGAGCTCTGTTGTTTGCTGCCTTGTCCATCCATCTCCAAAATGATCTAGTGCACCAAAATTATACCATTACTCAGAGCTACTCTTTGCCCATGACTTCTGGGTCAGCCTGGCTATGGAAAGCCATAGGGAATACAAAAAAGACCTTACCGAGCCAGGTCTGTGATCCTTCCAGTGCGATATCTCCAGCTGTAGGTGAAAGAGGGAAGAGCATACAGGCAGGACAATTCCTCTGAACACCCTTTCAGCCTCCAGTGATGTGTGCCTGAGGGACCTGGTGCTGGAAGATCTGTTGTGCACCTTTTAGTTCTCGGTGGATTTGTTTCTTCCCTGAATTTGTCCAGCCAGTCCTTGAGGTCAGGTAAAGTTTTAGCATCCTCAGAATCTCACAGTAGGAAGTTGTGCAGCACAGACATGCAGTTTGTCTTGAACCTGTAGCTTTCTGGTTTAATTTCCTGACCCTTGATTTTTGAGAGGGAAGAGGCTGTTAGCACCTCTTTCCTCTACCCTTCCTGTGTCATCTGTGGTTTTATAGACCTGTCTCATTTTACGGTCTCTGTTGTCCCTTTTCCAGTATCCCTTCACTTTTCATCTCTCTGCATCTATCAGCTGCCTCTTTCTTGGCTACAGTGGTGTAGCTTTTAGCAACAGGACATGGGGCATTGCTGGGTGGGAAGTGACATTGCAGCGATGAGCTGCACCAGGTCCCACACAGGTGAGAACGGGGTCAGCTGCAGTGCCCACACATCCACACATGGTATAGGAGGAGCTGAAGAAGCTGGGCAAAGATTCTGAAACCAGTTGAAGGTGCCCTTGGCCATCGAGACAGAAATGGACAGGCTCTGAGGAGGCTTGAAAAATAAGAAGGGGATCTTCCATGATCTTCCCAGGCACAGAAGCGAGGCTGACAGGTTGGTAGCTCCCAGGGTTCTCCGTCCTACCCTTTTTAAAGATGGGTACAGTGCTTCCCTTTTCCCAGTCACCTGGAACTTCATTTTACTGCCATGACTTTTCCAATATCATGGAGAGTGGCTTGGCAACTATATTGGACAATTCCTTTAGGGCTCTGGGATGCATCTTGTCAGACTTATGTATGTTCAGGTTCCTCAGGTGCTCATGAACCTGAACTTAGAGTGGGAAGCACTTTGCTCTCCAAGTGCCCAGCCACTCAAGAGGTGTGGGAAGAAATGTTGCCACTGAAGACTGAGGCAAAAAAGTTGAGTACTTTAGCCTTCTCCTCGCCCATTGTTATCAGTTTTTCAGCATTGCTTACGAATGCAATAACCTTCTTTTAACTTTCCTTTTCTGGTTAACATACCTGTAAAAGAAGAATGAAAAGGAAACATCAGCCATCTTGTGATGATCTTGAAACAGAATAGGTAAAGAGGGAGGAAACAGGCCCATGCCAGGGAGTAAAGAGCCCTTGTGGGGTGCAACAGATGTTGGAGGATACAGGGAAAGAAGAAGGTGCCCTCGCTAGTCCTTATGACATTTCCTACAGAGGAAAATTGTTCTGAGTGACCTTCGAGTGAAGGGCTGTGGGGGACTGAGGTGGGTGGTGGGAGGTCTGCTTAGATGCTGTCAAATGTGACCTGGGCCAGGACAGGCAGCAAGGAGAGTGAGGGACACTACTGTCAGGAAGGGGAGATGAGGCAAGTGGTCTGATGTGAAGGAAGGGTCAAGGGGTGGAGGAAGAAAGGTCTGAACCATGTCATAAGGAGAGATATTGATAATGATCTCTTTAGCAGGCACTTGCGCCTTGGGATTTCAGTCAGGTACCCCACAGGATGCTTCTGATGGGGCAAGGAGCTCCTCTGCAGTCCCAGCACCCTGTCCCCAGCTTGGTCACATGGACAGTGCAGTTGCCTTGCTCTTCCTTACAGACCAAGGAAGGTGGTGGGACATGTTGTATAGCATCATGAGTGTACAAAGCTTTTCTACCAATAGTAAAGTGTGGAGATGGCGAGGGAGAAGTTATTTTTTCTTCCTCCCCTCTCACTTTCTGTCCTTTCTTTTGTTGTGTCTCCTCCTCTATGCTGGTTGTAACCTTTCTCCCCTCCCTGTCTGCTCACCTAGCACTAGCAGCATCCTGCATCTCTGTTTGTTTTCCTTTAATCCACGCAATGGATCAGTGACAGACCCCCACTGTAATTTTTTAAATCAAAGCCCTTTATCTTGAATTGAGCAAGGTCAGGGGAAGCTTCTTAAGGCATCTTTGTATTTTTCTATCTTTGCCTCAGAGCAACTTAAAGGATGGCTCAACAGGATTAGTAGAAAGCGCAAGATTGGACAAATGGATTTGGCAGGGGCTGGCTGGTGGGCCTGAGGGAGTGGGAACTTGCTGTGCTGGAAAGTGGAAGAGCTGGGCTCTGCTCAGGGCCTCCACTGTTGTCTGCTGCACCTCTGGGCACGCGAAGGCAGCTGGGCTGATGCTGAGTGCTGCCCTGGGAGAGAGCAGCCCAGCCCGAGGCACTGCTCCCTGCTAAGCAAGGCTACTTAGCACTGGCCAAGTGCTCCAGGGCCAAGGCACAGGGATATCACTCTGTGCTTCAGGGATCCTTGCTCTCAGTGCAAGCCCTTCTGCAAAGCCTGGAGGGGCACACTGAGCACAATGGAGACGTGCTGGAACAGCATGGGTCAGACCTCAGGAGCAAGCTAGGAAGCCGCTCCCTGCAGTTGCAGGTCCCTGAGACACGCTTCTCTCTTCGTCCCTATTCTGCTGGGTGCTGCTGGAAGAGAATTAGCAGTCCAGAGGTCCTGTCATTAGGCTCTGCTTCCTTGGCTTAGCTGCTTCTGCTTCTCTCCTCCCCTCTTTTGCCTTATGGTTTTGCAAGTGCTTGTACTAGAAGAAAGTGTCAGGCTTGCAATGTCTCCTGGCTGACACCCAGTGCATCCCTGACCCTTTGCTGCCCCAGCCCCTCACTGCTGCTGGCAGCACCAGTCCTCCCCTCCTCTCCTCTAGCCTGTGCTGGCACTGCCTGGGCTGGGAGAGGGTCTGCCCCAGGCTGCCCGTTCACGTGTGATGACCAAGCTGATTTGACCAGCCACCTGCACAGCCAGCCACCAGCCTGTCTGGAAAGGGACCTGTCTCTTCCCCACCACATGGTCAATCTGCACCAAGCTGGAACCCCCATCCATTTGTTCTCTGGTCCCCCAAGTGAGTGCTTCTCTCATTCAGCTGAAGCCCCTCTGTCCTGTCCTGTATTCTCAGTGTACTGGGGCTCAGTGGTCAGAAAGGAGAGTCATGAGGAGCATTTTGCACAGCTGCAGCCGGTTCCTACAGCCTGTTCCCCCTCAGACAGACACCTCCTGCTTGGTGTTCCAGCCCGTCCACCCAGTGTGTTATCCTATGTGCACGCACACGGCAGCGTGAATTGAACGTGCAAGGGAATAGAGATTCACACAACCTTGGCCTTGCTTCCCCAAGCCTCCCAGAAAGATGGGATGGCTGGATTAGCCAGGGACATGACTGCTCCTTCCCAGTGCAAGGATTTGCCTCACAGGACTTGCCACACTGTGGTCTTCCCATTATCAGCCCCTCTTCTCCCAAGCAGATGAAGGGTCTCTCTGGGATCTCGTTTCCTCCCCACCACCTTCCTGCAGCAGCCTGGCTGTATGCCCCAGGATTTGTCTTTGGTCTGGGGCACCCCAGCCCCTCACGTGTGCTGCTCCTGGGGGAAGCTCACGCTGTTTCTGCACAGAAGAGGATTTGCATGCATGGTGGGGGAGAGACAGCCCAGCCTGTTTATTCTTAATGCTCCATATTATCTCCATTAATAATGCCACCTCTGCCTCACATGCTAATTAAGGCTCAAGATTGTTAATGTAATAGGGAATTTGGGCAGAGACCACACAAGACTGGCTGGATTAAGTTAACTTTATGGACTGTTAATGGATATCCTGGAGGGGCATTTCAGCCTAATGAGAATCCAGCTCGAAGGGTAATCAGGGGCTCACTCTCTGTATGCCTGGTGGGGCCTGTAAAGCTGGCAGGGCTGCAGGGCAGGATGCAGGAAAGGCATCGGCAAGAGCTGCTCTTGAAGCTGAGCAGGGAAGAGAAGGATGCAGGGCTGGAGGGAAAGACCTCAGTGTGAGGGAAGAATTGGAGTAGCCATGCTGTGGTGCTGCACAGAGGAGAGCCCAAAACAGGTACTGAGGCTGGTTCCATGCTTTTCATGGTGGACATTTAAATATTAGCACAAAGGGCTATTTTCCTGATTGTGTTTGCCAGCAGTGAAAAGGTCACCCAAACTGTCTAAGCCATGCACAGGGCTCCTCTGTAGGGGAAAAAAAACCCCTGGCAAATCCTGTCCTGGAGACCTGCACTGTGGGTTGTGACTGCCACTATGCAGTGGATCAGAGAGCCAGGCTTTCCCAGTCTGTCCTCTTGGATGGTGTGGAGAAAACATCAGAGAAGGGATCGGGTACTGAGCACTCTTATGTGTAAAGTGAAAGGCTGGGTTCAGAAGAAGACTGGAGACAAATTAAAGGGTTCAAAATGGAGCTTAGAAGTGAGGATTGCAGTGCATGGGGTTGGGTGAAGTTTGGGGATACCACAGATTCAGGATTGCAGTTAAGATAAAACCAAATGATGCTTAAGTGTTAAGGCTTCATTTCATGGCAAAACTGTATGTTTGTGGTCCTGGGTGAAACTGGGTCTTACTGGGAGCCCATGAAGTCTTCCAGGGAAGGTGTGCATATTTTCACAAGTGGCTCCTGTGTGCTAGTTCTGTCCTCCAGAGGGAATAGGTGCAAAGTGGGATATAGGGCAAATGCAAAGCCTGAAATGGAGGCCAGTTGTTTGCATTTCAGTTTGGGGAGTTGGGTAATTTAGATCAGCCTCAGCACAAACCAGCATTGCTCTGGGTAGGGTGTTTGGGAGGAAGGTAGTAATCTGCAGAATTGGCTAAAGAAATAAAGAAACGTCTTTGGGGTTTTCTTCTTGCTCAAGTCCCACTGCCCCAGGAGGTGCTCCAAGTGGACAGGCTCTGTGCTTTGGAACCCAGCCTGGAAGTTCCCCTGGAAGCAGGATCTGGCTGAAGGTTTAGCCTTCTGATAGGAGCAATAACAGAGCAGCTAAGACATATTGCTTTGGCTCCAGAAGTGTGAGTTTGAGCCGTGCTGACTGCAATCCCTGCATAAAATTTCTTACTCCAGCCCCAGCTATGGGTGATTCTGGCTGGGGAGCTGAGAGTCAGACAGGTATGGCTGCAGCTGCAGGAGCCTCTCCATATTCCCAGCTTCAGGGACTGCTCTCTCCTAACTCTGTTACCTTGAGTTGCCCTACCTGAGCTGTGTCAGCCTGGTCTGGCCCGTGGCTCGGATGTGAGCTGAGTCTGGTTTGTAGTGTTTGGGGCTTGGAGGTGGAAGTTTGTGGGTTTGGGTGAAAGTCTGTGAGTTTGTAATGTGGTTCCTGTGGGTTAAAAAGGGGGATAAGGACATGGAAAGAGAATAGGTCCAGTTCAGGTTGCCCACTGAGTTTTTTTCTTCACTTTCTGGCTCTCGATACGGGAAAATACCAGGGAACTGCTAAGAAAGGAGTTCCCTCCCTGTGTGGTGAGTGGGAGTTGGTTCCCAGGGCAGAGCATGCTGCTGCCAGTGAGCAAGGGGAGCTGAGGGAAGGCGAGAAAGGAAAAGTGGAGACCAGGAGGAGAGGCAGTGCAGCAGCCAGACGGACTGTTCCACCCAGAGAGGGGATACCATCCCTGCAAACCTGGATGCTACCAGGGGTGCTTTCCAGCACATGCACACTGCCACGGTTTTGTGCTGCTGCACTGCACTGCTTTCCCAAGGCTCTGCAGGTGTGCAGGAGCACACTGGTGTCTCTCAGAGGTGAAGGCTGCCATGCACACACAAGGCAGCCCACAGGGGACCCACCGCTCCCTGTGACACCTCACAGATGTGCCGGTGTTGTCAGCAAGGAACAGCCTCACACACAGCCGCTGGTCACCCTGCAGTGCAGCACTTGATGCACACTTCCCAGACATCCATACCTGGCATCCACTGCCCACAGCAGGCACATGCACAGCACCAACACACAGGTGCTCACCAGAGGCCACGCATTCCTGCACACCCACCTGCACACGTGGCACCACACTGTCCATGCTTCCCCCTTTCAGCATTATCCCATGCGAATGGGCTCGCTCAGGGCAACACTGACAGACGTGTTTGTATCTTCCAGGTCCTCCTGCATGCCACCACAAAACTGAGATGTGGCATCTCTTTGAGATGAACACCGATATGCATGTGCAAACACGCATTTACATCCCACTCAGCTCCTGTTTGCTGTGCTTTCTCAATCCCTTTTCCTCTGCTTAGCCAGTCATGGTACTTCTTCCATGCCTCTGAAGCACAGGAGCAGATGGTTTTTAGGTCAGTTTAGGATGATGGTTCCCTTTTCCACTAGTGGCTCTCTTCAGCTACTTAGGCCAGTGCTAAGCGTCTCAGAGATGAAGATCCTCCTTGCTCATCCACACAACACCTCTGTGTCACTCTCAGCACCTATTAGAAATTCTGAGTCCAAATGCCTCTTTAAATTGCCCTCATGACCGTGCTTTAACCCAAGTAGCACTTCAGGTCACAGTGGCTTTTCTAGGTTTAGCAGCATCTGCTAGCTTTGACCAAATGAGGCAACTCCATCTCCACTCTGCTTTGTACATGTGCCTTGCTGAGACCCAAAAGACTCTCTCATTCGTCCCCTTTCAGCCTAAATTATTCATCTGCTGTAATGCACAATGGATGTTTGTGGGAAGAGGTACGCAGGTACAACTGAGCACAGTGCCGAGGCACTGACGTTCCTAGCAAGCTGAAATCGCCTGGCTGCACAGGCCAAGCTTAGCTGAGAGAGAATTTCTGCTCCTTCAGAGCACTTCAGAAAAGCAAATGGTGGTGGCACTGGTGAAGGCAGAGGGGAAGAGGGGCTGTTTGGGGCTGAGGTGGCAGTGGGGGCTTCCCCACATGCTTCTTCTGGCTCCTCTGGTGCTGCCACACGAACATGGATGTGGTGCGAGCATGGGGAGGTGGGAGCGCGCTGAAGCAGGCGGCTTTAGGGAGTGGAGAGTTGGCATGCCTGAGTAATGGTGTGGAAAGAGTACATGCACTGGGAAGGGGCTGAGGCTGCTGGGGCAGGTAACGTGTGTGAGGGCAGAGAGCTCCTAAAGAGGCCATTGCAGGGTACGCTCTGCTGACCTACACTGAGGTGTATCTATACATGCTGGAAGCCCGCGCTGTCCAAGAGCGGGACAAGAGCTAATGGGATTCCTTTCGCATTTCCTCCCTGTGGCTGGGGCCAGACCCGACTCCAACCCCTGCATTGCCTGTGTCTAAGCCACGCCTATGCCAGCCGTTCTTCTGCCTGCGAGCTCTTCCTTTTTTATCTGTGCCACCACTGCTCCAGTGATGCCAGTGCAGCCACGGACCCCTGCACCACATAACCTACAGTTGCACCCCCACCCAGCTGCTCTTCTCCGCTGCAAAGCCCATGCTTTGCCTTTCCTCTCCCATCTCCCGGGGGCACACAGGTATGCTTGCTTGCCCTGATGCCGAACCCTGATTGCTGTCCGTCATCGCTGGCAGCATCACGCTGTGACACTGCTGAGCTTGTTAAAGAAGCGTGGCTGAGCGCTCGCTGTGCTGTCCCTGGTGCTGGGCCGATCTCCCTTCATTCCCTTGCCCCTTCTTACCCACCTCGTGTATCTCCTTGTCTTTCCTGGGGACCGGGGGAAGCCGGCGCCTTCCTGGCCAAACCTCCGCTTCCCATAAGGGTTTATGTACTTCTTCGCCACGCTTAGGTTTTGCAGTCACGTCCCCTGATGCCACTATCAGCCAATTTCAGAGCACTCGGGGCTGGTGGGACTGCACACTCTTCTTTGCATGCAAATTATGCACATCTAACACCAGAACGGAGGGAAAGAGAAGGGATGAGTGTGGATGAGCTGTTATAGGCTTTCTGCTACAGAGACTTTGCCCCCCAGAGTGGCAACATGGACGGACACATGGGAGATTGCAGAATGGGCAGAATTAGAGAAAGTGCAAAAAAAGAACAAGGGAAAGTCTTGGAGACAGAGAGAGTTAAAGCAGATTTGGTGTGGCAGTGAAGAGAGTGTGTGTGCATATGCACCTGTGCACTTGCACAGAATAATACAGCTGTCTCCAAAGTGAGTTCCAGCTTCATAACTTTCAAGAATGTCTTTTTTTCTTTTTTTTTCTTTCTTTCGGGCAAGTGATGCTGGCTGTCTGTGTTTCATGTCTGGTTTGTGTTTGTCTGCCTGTGTTGGATGTTGATGAGTATTTGTGTTTTCCATGTGACAGAATATGTCTGGTGGTTGCTGGGGCTAACGTTTAGCATCCAGAAGGATGCTCTGCCACTGTGTGGGCTGAGTTTAGGTAGGTAACAGTATCTGATACGATCAGTTTGTATGCTGCAGGCAATTCATAAGCAGAGTATATTTGTGTGTGATGTACAGCCACTGGTGCTTGCTTGACTTATGTTCCTGAGTTCATGGGGATGTTTTATGTGCCCTCATTTTCTTACAGATACGTAATTTGCTGGTGTGGCATTTGCACTGATATGGATGTGTTCATGGCACTTTTTCTGGTCTCTGCTGTGGGAGTGGGCTCATTAAACACTGTTTGTGCAGTGACAGTTTTGTATCAGGGGTCAGGAGCTGGTGTGTGGTAGACATGTTTGGATATTCCATGTGCATTTGTGCAGGGATCACTATTCGCTGTGCTGTATGAAAATGTTTTTGCTGTGTACTCATAGGAGTGGTGGAATAGGCTGGGTGGAGCTGATGTGGTGTTGTGTGATGGTTGTCTGAATTATCACGTGTGCATCTTAATACAGATGTGCAACCTTGTAGGTAGGTGCAGGGTGTATGTGAAGAAGAGAAGTACCTCATCCTTTAGAGGAGCTCTGAGTTCTTAGGGGGTTGTATGCAAGGCGGTGCACGGTGGTGTGGAAAGACCCGGGAGTAAATGTGTGTGTGTGTTTGTGTCCAGCATGTGTGTCCCGAGTGTCCTTGCAGGGGGCATGCCTGGGTGACTGTGTGGGCAGGGAGGTGGCGTGCGTGCGTGCGTGCGGCCGTGAGTGTAGGCACACTTCACCTTCTCCCGGTGCAGCTCCGTCAGCACCTTGCCCTGTGCTGGGTCAGGTGCTCTCTCCTTTTGTGTGCAGTGGGACAGCCAGGCTCTTAGCATAAAGGCCAACCTCTTTCCATCCTTTCAGTCTCTTTCCATCTGGCTGTCTGTCTGCTCTGCTGCCCATGTCCAGTTGTCTGTTCCCATAATCACCGATATGCCTTGACTAGCTCACACCCTCCACTGCCTGTGGACTCAGCAGCTGTGCATCTCTCCGTCCCTCCCACACACACACACATTCACACGCACACACACACACACCCTGGATCTTCATCTGTGGCATATTCAGTTGCCATTGGAAACCTAAGAAAGAAGTGAATCTACCCTCCAAGTCTTAAGCTGGTGGTTTTTTTCCTTTTTTTTTCCCTCCCCTTTCCTCCTCTCCTCACAGAAGGCGAAGTCGTTCGCAATGAATCCATGGCAGCTTCGATCGAGCGGTGAGCTGGAGCACCTACTCACAGGCCACTCCTTCATGTGACTGAACAGAGACCTTTCCCAGCACTTGCCAAGGAGAGCAGAGCCCTGGATTTACCTCCTGCGCACCCGGGCACCCCCAGCGCAGGCACTGTGAGGTAAGCCAACCTCGGCACCTCTGTCTGTGCCTCTCTTCATCCCGCCCTCCCTCCCTCGCTCTCGTTGCTTGTTCCCCAGAGGTGTGAGGGAGGAGAAGGGCAGGGGTTTCTGCTATGCTGTGAATAAAATCTAGGCTTTCATCAGCGCCCTCCCCACAACGAAGGGCTGCTCCGTCCCCTCTGAGCCCCTTCCCTTGCGGCTCTGCATGCGTGTGCAGGGAGGGGCTGTTTGCAGAGCAGCCGGGGGAAGCGCTGCGGGCCCCCTGCACGCAGTCCCGAGTGCATTCCGCCCCTTTCCCATCCCTCCCTGGGCACACACCTGTCTGCTCTTCTCCATTCGTCATTTCCCTCCACCTCCCCTATTTCTCGGCAGAAGGGGCAGCCAGGCTGACTCTGCTGCAGCCTGGCCAGCAGCAAGGCTGGGCTCCGCAGCCCTGGTCCGGGTCACCTCAGGGATGCAGCTTGCAGCAGAGCAGGAGTGGGCATCATGCTACCGGGAGTGGGGCACAGAGGGGAGGATTCCCCCTCCCTCCTCATCTCATGGATATTTTGGGGATTCCAATTCCCCACGGAAGATGCTGGCCTCCATTTCCTAGCCAGGTACCTCCTCTGAATACCCAGCCCAGCCTGCCACAGCTTTTGGGGTGATGGGCATGCTCTTTGTCACTGCTTATCTGCTGTCCCCTGGTGCTCCTTCTCAGCTGGAAGGGATGTTTTCCTACTGGAGACAGTGTGTTTCATAAGCTGGGAACGCCGTGTGCCCTGCACAGGCAGTGAAGGGGCCCTGTGCCGAGCCTGACCCATTTTGGGGCGCAAAGCTCTTGGGAGCACCTGAAAGGGCCTCCTGCCACCTGGGGCTGCCCTCAGTGCCCCTTTCCTCAGCTCCTCTGCAGGGAAGGCAGGAAGATCAGCTGCACTATTTCCACGCCATGTCTCCGTGCTGCTGGGGCTGCTGTGGTGTGGGGATGGGAGGGGAGTGGGAGCAGCTGTTTCTCCCAGTGCCTGGGCAGGCCCAGACGTGCTGCCAGTCCTCGAGGAGCACGAACGTGCCTGGAGATGCCTTTCCCCAAAATAGACCCTAAAGAAATGAGCTGCTGGCAAAGCAGTGGGTAACCTTAGAGGAGTGGATTTTAAAGGGGAGGTTTGGGAGTTTTTGCAACCTCCCAGGCTGTGGTTTCAGGCTCTCCACAGACTCTGGCAGAGACCAGGGTTTTCTGAGTCAGATTTTGGGGGCTGTTGTGTTTCTCTGAGGGGAAGGGACTGTCAGGATCTGTGCTACTGTACAGTCCCAACAGTGGTGCTGGTGTGGTGTCCCCTGAAGGAGGTGATGGGTCACTCCCCTCCTGCCCAGGGTGATGCTGACAAGGAGGGCACATCTTCCACTGCATCTTCCAGTGCATCTCTCTGCTGCCACTGCAGAACCTTGCCATCAGCTTTCCCCATCTGCAGCTCCTCAATGCCCCCTGACCCACTGCTCCAATACCTACCTTTCTACATGAACTGCTACCCTCAACTTCTCTGTGGTTCCTCTTGCTGTTTTCTTCCTTCTTTGGCGTACCCCAAGCCCTTCTTTTCCTTCTTTCAGTACCCGTTCCTCACTTCTCCTCCTTTGTGACCCCCATGCCGGGCAGGAGCAGCTCTGGTCAGCCTTGGGAAGGGCTGGCACTGCCCAGTGGGGTTGTTTCTGGATGCTGCTGCCAGCTGATGACCCTGTGAAGTGCTCTTTCCCCCTGAGGGTCACTCTCTCCGGTGCGCGTGCGTTGTGGGTGACGAGTGACTGTGGTGTTGTTGATGTGTCGCTCTTCCTCTTGGCCGGAGCCTGGCAGGGAGTGTGCCCATGCAGTCGCACACGGTGTCATTGTTGGAGAGTTTGCAGAAAGCAAGCTCTTCCCATATGGAGCCTCCAAAGTAATTTGGCATTGGTTAAATTCCTCAGTCCTCTCAGGACGTGGCTTTGGCACTGACTCGGAGTGGACAAGACAATAAATCCAGCTCTAGGGAGCTTGGTACTGGGTCAAAACTGCTGCAGCTACGTGGTAGAAAATGCTGATCCAGTATGAATTCACTCTGTTTGAGATTTGTTTAGAAAACAATGTTGGCTTAACTCTGTACTGGCAAGACTTATGTTGTGTTGGGTATTATCTGTCTGCACAACCCCGTCTTGGTGCTGGCTCGAGTGTTGTTTCTGTGCCACATCTGGCACATGCTCTGGATCGTGCGTGCTCCGGCTAATCTGACAGATGTAATTACACAGTGCAGCCAGCCTGGTTCAGTCCCTCCTGTCGGGCAAGACAATCTGAAAGAGGGTTAAATTACAGTCTGGGAGCAAGCCTTGTCCCACACCAGGCAGATGCTGGAGAGGATGGCATTGGCTGGGAGGAGGGCAGGCATCGCGCCGGAGAGGAAGGGGAGGGAAGCATTATCTCAGCAGGGGGATGTTGTTCTCCAGCCCTGACCACTGCACAGGTCAGTGCACAAGGTCCAGGAGAGGCATTATCATTCCTCATGGGATCATGTTGTCAGAAAAGCGGGCTGAACCATGGATGGAGGCCGAGCCAGCTCCACTGGAGGCAGGTGCTCGTTTGGGACAGAGTATGAGTGCAAACCCTCACTGTTATGCTGCGGGGACATTTTCCAGGTCTGTCACTCAGGTGCTTGTCCTGCTGAGGGAGGTAATTTTGTTTGTCCTGAAGGGCCAAAGGGCAGGAAGTGAGGTGAGGGGTATTTTGCCTCATGCTTTTGTGTGGATATGTGCAAGTCTCCGGTGATTAGGAGGAGAATTTGTTGACCAGGTTTAGCAGTCTGAAGTCAGTTTTACTTTAAATCCCAGCAAAATGAGCTTTTAGAGGTTAAAGTCAAGAGGTGACACTGTCTACCAAACCTTGTTGCTAAGGATCCTAATCCTAGCAAACTTTCTCACTGGTCACCATGCTGTGCCTCAGTTTCCCCTACCTTTACGTGGAACAGGCAGTTGCCACACACACTGTGGAAGAGGAGGAGGGGGTTGGGGAGTAGGGATGTGAAGGAACAACACTTCAGGCTGCACAGAGAGATGCTGTGGGGAAAGGGAAGTTCAGCCTGTGGACTCTGCTGACATGGCTGAGTGCTGTCATTCGCAGGGGGCTGGATGCCGGAGGAGAATCCGTAATTACCAGGGGGCTGCGTGCCAGGGCGGAGGCAGCTATTCACTCAAGCCTCTGTTTGTTTGGGAGGAGAAAGGGAGTTTGTGGCTTGTCACTTGGGAAACAGAGTAGAGATTCAGTGGAGAAGGACAGGCTTCTCGGCTGGGCCTCCCCCAGCAGCCGTGCCACGTGCCTGTGTGTGTCAGGGGACTAAGGGGACCCTGGTACAGGCCATGACCGGCAGCTGGCCATCCCCAGCCCCTGTCCTTTCACCTCCCCCTTGCACCCTCTGCACAGCCACCGCCGAGCGGCTGAGGACAGCCCTGAGATACACACACATGACAGATCAGTGCATGTGAGGAGAGGGAGACAAGTTAAAAGCCTCACTAGAAGAGCAGCTGGATGGGATTCATGCTACCTCCCTGCCTGGTTTATGCCCTGTGCAGTAGAACAGCATCTGTGCAAGTGTCCATGTTGCTTCATCCCAGCCCAAACAGACACCTTCAGCAGGGCTGTGTCTGGTGCGTGGGGAGTCGTGTTGGGCTGAGTCAGGGCATGAAGAAGACCTTTTTCTTCCCCAAGTTCCTTCTCTGTCTCATCCCAGTGTGAGCCCTCTCTTCCTTTGTGGAGGTGGAGACCTGCAGGCAGTGGAGGGAGCTGCTGCAGAGGGAAGGGGGATTGCGAGACACACAGGGGTATGGAGGGGATGCAGACACTGAGATGAGAAAGAGGGAGGACCTGAGAGCAAAAGGACAGAAGCAGCAAAGGAAGAAAGGGGTGGAGAGGGAGGCAGAAAAAGAGGAGCATGTTCCTGCAGTGACAATATGCTATGGAAGTATCTTACATTGATATCACAGACTAGGGTCTGACCTGACCATGTTTGTACTGGGCAGGGATGTGGTCTCAAAAGCTCTGTGGCAGGAGGACCATCTCTGCACAATAAACTGCTCATCTTCTATCCACCTCCTTAATTAAGGGGATAGCCAGCCTGATACCATCCTGCTTTGAGATGCCTTCTGCTGTGCATGTTTGTCTGCTCCCGATATGGAGGAGGGAACACGGCTGAGAAACCCCTCCTTGTGTTCTCTGTCCTCCTGGCCCTTGCCCCACGTAGCCAGAGGAAGTGAAGGTGCTGCCCAGCACTGCTGAGAATTGCCTTGCTCTGTACTGGAGGGATGTTGATGAGGTCTTAGAGGGAGCCACAGACTTGCCTTTAGATGGTTCCCCAGAAAAAATTATGGCCACATTACCCCACATAGGCAGTGTCTGCAGGAAATGAATTCAACAAGCTACATGAGGCAGAATTTTTTCTGCCCCATCAACATGTCCCATAAGAACTGAACAGCAGCAATTAGATTAGAGGGATTTATGGAAATTTCTCTTCCTCTTTTATGAAATATACTTGAGTACGTGTCCGTCGGGTAAGGTAGCCATGCCAGGTCTGTCACAGGGTAGGTAGATTTCATACAGATGTTCTCAGTGACACTTTTGATGGGGGTGTGATGGTTTCCAGAAGCTGGAATGCCAGGGCTGGCTTGCAGGCAGGTTGACAGGTGAGCGTGTATCCACAGCTGGTCGTGTGTTCATTGTGACAGAAACCTGCGGGTGCTTCTTTTCCACCTCAAGCTTCCCCCCTGACTCCCTGTTGCAGGACTGGTGGAAGGTGTGGCTTAAAGTGAGTGGCACATCAGGGCCACCGGGCTGTGCCCCATCTTAACTGCCATGCCTTTTAAAGCCAGCCAGCATGGTGAAATCTATCGAGATTTGTCTGGCACAAAGGGAGAAACACTCATAGAATGGGGCTACTTATTTGAGTTCTCCAGCATTGCCCATTACATTTCATGTTTTGTGGCTGATGCAGTTGAAAGGCAATCACTGGAGCTAACAGCCCAGCATTGTTCTGCTCACCTTCTGATTTACTTCCTTTCATCCTCACTGGGTTTCATCTCCTCCCAGGTTCATGCATCCCCCAGCACTGAGGTCACTTTCTTTTCATCACACCTTAGGCTGTATATAATCAAGCTAGCACTGTTCCTGCCCTGAATCTTCTGGGGTCAAGATGGAAATCACTATTCAGCAAGAGACCCAAACAAATGAGCAAAACTAGCCTGGTTGGTCAGAACAGGGTGGAAGTTTTCCAAGCAAACTCACATTGATCAATTCCAGTCACCTCCTGTGCTTAAAGTGACTCAGTATCTCCATTTTTAGGATGTTGCCGGGGAGCTGAATTCTCTTATGATTTCTCTTGTATCAGCTGTCCCTACCAACGGTATTTGTGAGATTCTTTTCCTATATCTACTTAGATGAGAATCTGTTGGGAAATATGCTGGTAGAATAATGGGTGCTGGGACAAAGCAACTCATAAAAAACCCACAAACACAGTGAAAAAACCCCAACAACCACAAAACCTCCGCCCCCCTTTCCCTGAACAATAAGTTATCAAGTCCAGATGGTTAAATCCGAGAGTTTGGAAGGAGCTTAAGTGATTGAGCTGCTAACAAAAATATGCAATCTCTTGTGAAAAAAAAAAAGCTACTGATTCGGGGAATTGGAGAAGACCAAATGTTGTACCTATATTTAAAAAAAGGCTTCAGTGATGATCCGGGGAATTAAAGATCAGTAGGCTTTGCATCTGTATCTGGTAAACTGGTGGGAATGATAATTAAAAAGCAGTGCTTGAAGACATCTGGAAGATTGTAGTCTGACAGGGCCTATCTAGTGTGGGTTCTGCAGGGGAAAACTGCATCGTGCTAATTTCCTACAACTTTTTGAATGTGTCAATAACGCAGTGGATAAAGGAGAACCAATTGATATAATGTATTTAGACTTCCAAAAGGCTTTTCAAAGATCCTGCACTTGAGCTGCTAAAGAAGCTAAGTAGTCAGTGAGAAACAAAATATTGACATAGATCAAAAACTGAGGAGACTGAAAGAATGAAGGGATTAAACAGTCAAGTTTCACCATGGCAAAAGGTTAATGTGGCCTCCAGGTTCTCTTCTAAATCCCTTGTGATTTACCTTATTGTTTAATGAATTGGAAAGGTGGGAGGAGAGATACGCTGTATGGAAATCAGCAGATGAGACAAAGTTATTATGTGGACAGAAAGGGCTGTGGGAAATGCCTGGGAAAGAGAATTAAGTTAAATGAACGCACCATGCTCTGGTGAGTGAAACTGAATGTTGGTATGTTCAAAGTAATGTGTGTTGCAGGGCAGACTTGGAACTCTTTAGATACCCAAAAGATCCTGAATCAAGAGTATCAGCCAAATGAAAGGGAGGGTGAATGTCTTTGCAGAGCTCTGCCCCATGCTGTGATGCCCTTGAGCAGGCAAATCAGCTGTTTGGATGCAGAGGCAGTCGGTGGAGAGGGCTCTGGAAGAGCTCTTGGTACACCTGCAGTGCTGCTTCATTTGGAATTGCGTGCCAAACCCGGGTCAGCCTGTTTCTGAAGGGATGCTGGAGAACTGAAGGGCCTCTCAGGTGAAACAGAAAGCCTGTGAATGCCCCCAAGTGAAGACATGGAGGAGACAGAGGTTGTTGGTGTCAGACAGCAGACTGGAGTGGATGGTGGGAGGAAATAAAATTATGAGACATAGGAGGATATCTGTCCTTCCTTTCCTCATCACCTAGGAGTGAGAGTGAAATGAAAATGTATGGGATTCATGTTCACAGCATTGAACTGTGGTGGTCTAGGACATGAGAATTTGTCAGGTCCAAGAGTTTAGAAATGTTCATAGTGGGCTCGTGTTTTGTGGAGAACAAGAGTACCTCAATGAGCTTTAACTAAGGATGAGCCCAGTTTTGGAGCCTGAACTTGCAGGTTCAGTCTTCAGAGCCTATATAACCTGCAACTCATAGCAGCAAATAAGAAAATTGAGATAGGAGCGCATTGTCCCTCATTTGTCTGCTTTGATGTTTTTCCACCTTTTCTCCCCAAAATTCCAATGATGTTTTTCCTGAGAGCCAGTGTGGACATCTCTCTGACCTGGAGTGGTTGTTCCCTAGTGTACATCTTCCCTGCTGGGACATGAACAGTGAAATTCTGTTTATGTCTGATCACATTGAAGTCCACAGTATGAAGGAGGAATTTCAGCCTCTGAGCTGGTTCTGGGGAAAACGAAATCCCAGCCCTGCCACAGAAAAGGTGCAAGCCCACCTAAACTATTGCCTCAGATCAGAAACCTAACCTGCAGAGTTCCCAGACCTGCCTGGGAGATTGCCCATGCTTCCATCTTCCACCTGAGCTATGGATATGGGAATCAGTGCCAGGATAACAGGGTATCTAGCAAACCTTCCAATTTCTAGGCCAAGCTGGAGCCCAGAATTAAAAATCTCCTGGGGATGAAGAGAAAAGAGAAATCCCTGAACCTATGGAAACTCTGAAACCTTATTTGATTACTTTCTTCTCTCTTCAGTGTAAGGATCTGAGTCTACAAACATATCCTCCCTGTCCAATAGCATTCCCTACCCAAGGAGCACGGTCCCGGTTCTCAGGTTTTTTTTTTTTTCTGAGTCCATGGCATAGGGTGCTGAAATCTTCAACAGCTTGGCTAACTGAGCCTGTTTGATTTCTAGCTATTTGAGTGTAGCCACAAATGTGTGTGTAGCTACACACAAATCCCAGACTCCTTGTCAGTATGTCTCCTTCCTGGACAGCCCATGAGGTGGGAGCAGAGTGACTGCTTGCACGGGGAAATATTTTTAAGCTAGATAAAGAAACACTGGGGATCATGTTTGCATGCTGCTCTTTGCTGGATCTCTGAGCTCTCTTGTATTCTTAGAGCTGTGATTTGTTTTGGTGGGTAGCTTGGAGCTGCATCCACTGCAGCTGATGTGGATAGAGTGGGAGCAGCCAGGCTTGTGCCCCAGTGCCAAGAGACCTGGGGTCAGTATCACACCTTTCCACGTGGTTAAAAGTTCCTGTGAGGCCAGAGGGAACTTTGGCAGTGTGTCAAAGCTGACATCAGCACAGCCCCTGCAAACCTCTGGGGTGGAAGCAACATCTTCAACACCTCTCCTGGAATCCAGGAGCTGGGGACTGTGGGGGCTGAGAGACACTGACGTCACCCACGCTGCGCGCCAGCAACCCCAAGGCTTGGGAGATGGCTTGATCATCACTACTCTATTATGGCACCTAAAAAGACCTCTGGGATCAAAAGATGATTACATTTCTGTGCTCTATTACAGCAGCCAATGAACCTCCAGGGCCAAAGGATAAATGCACCATCTCTGGAGTATTATAGCATTTAGAAACCTCACTCACTGACTCACAGCTGTCTGACCCCTCCACCACAACCACTTTCAATTTGTCTCGGCACCCAGCCACCTTCTCTGCCGAGGTAGCTGGATAATCCCTGTGCTTTTACAGCGCCTGCCTGTGTGCAGCACTGAGGTGAGAGCACACTCTTCTCACTTATTATGGCACTGGGGAGCACCGGTGGTGGGATGCATTTGCCAGACCTTTGCTCTGTGAATGCAGCAAGGAAGCACTGCACGAAACCATTTCCCTTTAACACAGCACCTGTAAACCTCTGGTCCTGCTGTGCTGCGGCAAGTGATCTGTTCTTGCCTGGTACAGGGAGGAGGCCCTTCTCAGACTGTTAAAGGTGTTTCAGAAGACAGCTCAGCCCCTGGCAAGGGCCGTGTTGTACCAGCAACTCGAGCTTGCTAATGGCAAGAGGGATACTTTGAATGTCTGGTCAGTGATCCTGGCATTTGGAAAGCATGAATTAATTTCTCAGACACCCTAGAGAGGTGGAGTTCTGTCATGTTATGAACCTGACTTGTAGATTCTGGGGAAAATCCTAAAAGCTTTTGGTAATAGAGGTTTTAGTGAGTTTAATGCCGATGGAATTAAAAGTCTCTAGGCACTCGTTGTGAATGGATTTACATCGGGGAGATTAGAAAAGGGAAAACATTATTGGTGTCCAGGAAACTCAGGAGAGCAGCTGTCAGCTGGTTTAGATGGAAAGCTCCCCCGTGGGCAGGCGCCCTGGCAGCCAGACAACGCACACGGACACCCTGTGGGGCCGGCTCGCACGCTCACGGCCTGGGGACACGTCCCAGGGCCCACTGTGGGCACGTCATGTGTGAACATTCACAGTAGATGTTTGCACTCACCGGTTTCACAGACACATAAACATGATTTAATGCAGGAGTAGTCTCTTCACTTTGGCTGGCATCTCTTACACAAAGACCCATGTGCCTTTACTCAAGTGCTGCTGGCTTTCCCCAGCATGCTCATTACTGTTCACTCCTGCTGAGGAGCATGGAGAAGAAATACCTGCCCTCCTCCCTGCCTACAGACACACCACGTCGTGCAAAGCAGTCTCTCCCTTCACGGATAGGCCTTTTACAGCCCCCTTTCTTCCCAACAGCAAAGCACCTGGTGTGTAGCTGTGAAGTGTAACAATGAAGCACAGTTAAAGTGAACACTGGGCAGGATCCTTGTGGAATAATTTTGTGAGGTTTAATAATTTTGTAGTAAATTTTGGCCAACTCACAAAATCCACCACTTTCAACTTGTCTGGGAGGCTTGGGGAGGCACCTCTATATTGGCCAACTTCTGCTCGTTTTTCCTAGGCCTCAGTGTTTGCCACTGCTGGAGAAATCCTGGAGGCAGATGGTCCTTGCCTGTGCCCTTAGATAAGTAAGGCATGATCCTGGAGGGTTTGGCCTTTCTTGGACTTCCCTGTGGAGGCTGGGTTGCTGAGGCCATGCTCTTTGCTCAGGGATCAGAGAGGAAACAGAAGAAAAGACACTAAGAGACCTATGGGGAGAATGAGAAAGGTTACAGCCTTAAGTACATGAGCTGGTTATGCTCCTCTCGGGAAGTCTCCAAGAGTTATTTCTCTCCAAAGTCCTCATCACTTGTTGGTGCACCTTTTTGAGAGCAAAGATCAGGGTTCATCCACCCTGGCCTTCTTTTTAAGTGGTACATCATCACGCTGAGGACTCAATTCAAATCCTGTTTCAAAGATCTCTATTTCCTCTTCCACACAGGAGAACTCGCTGGGTGATCAGGCTTTGTTAAAGCAGAGAGCTCCTTGCCCCAGGGAAGATGGGCAGGCAGGAGAGCTGGTGCCTTGCCAGACCTGACTTTATCAACTGAGTGCCCACAATCAAGCCAAGGGCAGAGTTACACTTCCTTTGTAGGATGAAGATAATGCCCTGTCCACACACAGAGCAGGGTGCTGGGATTCATGGCATCCCTTTTCTTCCAGCACAGCATGGATCACTGCCTGTTGACTTTGGGGCACTGGGTGGGAGGGAAAGGCTGCAGGAATGGTTGTCAGTGTCCTCAAAACAAGGTGTCAGATGTTGAGTACCAGGGGCAGGGAAGACATGATGTCTTTGGTGCCCCTCCCAGTGAGTGGGTAGGTGGCCCCAGGGTGTCCACACACAGGGAGGAGGCAATGGGAGAGAGGAAACAGCTATGAAAGAGGGTGAGCACTCTTAGTGCCTCCCCAGGTGGCCCTTCTTGTGCTGGCAAGAGCTGGTGGAAGTCAGGGAAGGAAGGCAGGGAGGGGTGATGCTCTGCTGGCAGGCTGGCACCCCTCAAAGTGGTGGGGAGCCAGCAAGCATTGTGGTAGTCAGCCCTTGTCCCTGGGCTCCCATTCATCAGCTGGGAGATGCAGCTTGGAGAGAAGGGGGGTTTTAAGTAAAGGATGGAAGCAAAGCTAATAATATGGTAACTGTGGCTATGGCAATGCATGGTGAGCGCTCAGCAGTGATGTTTATGCAGGAACTGGAGCTGCCCCTGGAGCTGTGGGCCTAACCTGTGGTGGGAAGAGGAGAAATCTGTTGCTGTGATTGCTGATCCCGGGAGGGTGCCTGACCTGGCACTCCTGATATTCCACTTGTCCTGCAAATATGTTGCATCTGAGCCGCTGGGCATGCAGGCACCTGCCTTTGGATGGGTGCAGAGCCAGGCTGGGCTCACTCCTGCTCAGGCTGCACTGGCACTGACAGGACCTGTGGATGTCAGCAAGGAGAGCCACTCCAGAATCCGCTTTGCAACTGGCACTGCAAAAATGTTTTCGTCCTTTCTGCATCCTGGGCGAAAGAGCTTCTGTCCCACCACCACCTTTCCTGAGGCATCTCTGTTTCTGTCAATTTATCCACAAGTACAAAGAGAACACGGGTGCAGGTCTCCCCCCCCGTGCCAGACAGCCGTGGTGGCTGCTGTAATAAGCTCATTCAGGCAGGATGTGTTCACCCCCTCTAAACAGTAGTCATTGTCTATTCCCAGGCAGAACGGTGCTTCTGGAGGACATCTAGCACAACTAACTCATCATGACAACCAGCAGCAACTTCAGGCTGCTTTCACAGAGCTGTTTGTGGAATCACCTCAGCCCTTTAGCACAAGATGTACACTTGCAGCAAGCCCTGCCTCTACAGAAGAGAGAGGCTTCTGTTTCCTGTGAGTCGTGTGTCCCTGGCAAATGCTAGTCCAGGACTAACGTGTTCATTGCTGACAGGTCAGCATGAGATGGGAGAAAGGGGATCTTCATCTCAGTGGGATTGCTGAGAGCAAAAGGGCTTTGCAGAAGTAACGATGTGATGAAGCTGTCAGCTGCAAAAGACTGTCTGTGGTCTTAAGGCCCTAGATGGGGGCAGGCTCGTAAACACATGATGGGGCACACTCAAAGCTTTCCTGGAGATGGGAAAAGTTATTTGAGGGCAGCCCCTAGGATTTTCAGGATCTATCAGTTGCTTTCTGGTGATGAGAGCACCTGGCATGTTCCTGTTGGGACTGAGATTCCCAAGTCCTTAATTTGCATGATTAGCAGTGTTTGTGCTCACTATTTTTTCAGGGACTGTCCCATGTGTGAAACTGTAGCCTCGCCACAGATCACTGGGCTGAAGAGAGTGTAGTGGAGGCTGAGTGCACCTGTGATTTATGGGAAGATTACAACCTTGCCTGCAAATCCACGTGGATGTCAGCATGGTTTATATTATCTGCACCACGGGGGCATGTTACATTCTCACAGCATGTGGAGGGTGAGAAGGGGCAGACTTTTCAGAGGGAGCTGCCTCTGGGCATTGCTTTTTTTTACTTCATCCTCAGAGTTGGTGAGCCTGGTAGTGTTGCAGGGTGACATGTATGAAGAAACCTGACACCAAGCTGGAGGACCCATGAGGCTGTATCATGATACAGCCAACAAAGTGAGCTGGTTCCTGTTGCTTTGATGTGATCATATGACAGTTTGATGCTTTATTCAAAGCACTGGTTACAACTTCCTTACCCTTCATTCCCAAGCACTTCGAGGCCAACTAATTTATTAATAAATTAGAGGGATTAAAATAAACAGTGCTTTGAAAATCATTAGGCATCCCAAATGCCTGGAAACAAACAGCAGTTGAAGTAAAAATACAAAATGCAAATAGGCTAAGAACTGGGCCATAAAATATTGTATCCTAGCCCTGGGGCAGCTCTGGAAAGAAAAACTGTGTTTTTTTCCAAGTCTCTTTGGGTTCGGACAGAGAAAATAGCACTGGGGTTCTGTGAATGAGGAATGGTCCCTGCCCCAATTCCTGCAGTGGCCTGCCCCACCAGCAGCTTTACCGACTGCAGAACAGAGATGTGGGGAGATGAGGCCACAAGCACCAGCCACGGGGCTGGAGCTAAGGCAAGATCTGAAGGCTACAGACTGGGGACCATCTGGGTGAGCAGCTGTCCTAGGCAGCTCCTTCTGCTACTCTTGGTCCTGACCCTCACCCTCCAGGCACTGCATACCCAATTCTTTCCCCCTCTCAGCTCGCTGCCTTTCTCCAAGTTCAGCTCCTCTTTCCCTCTCTGAAGACCCAGGGACTGACACAGCCAATTCATGCAGCATCCTGTCCATCTTCCCTCAGTGGTACCAAAGCTGGGCCCCTGCACTGGTGGCCACATAAGCAGGAATTCTGCTGCTGCCAGAGCAATGAGAGACCACATTACACAATGACCTTTCCTCATTCTGCATCCTGGCTGGGGTGATTTATTTTTGCCAGCTGCCTGTTTCTCGTCAATCCATGCCAGTTCACAGACATGCTCTAACACCACAGTCCCAGTGAGGAAACACAGTCCCCAAGGACATCACAAAGGCTACAAACAGTGGATGAGGGTATGGGTGATTATCTGATTGCTGTGGTGTTTTGGGTGATGTTTGTATGGGGATTACTTGGAAAAGGAAGTGTTTGAAAAATGCATCAGAGCAACATATATGTCTTTGATGTGTTTAAAAACTGGTGTGGTCCTGCTTAAGAAGTGGAAGTAATGAGGGCAATCAGTCTCGGCTCAGTAGGATGATTTTTAGGCCAGAGAAATGTGAAGGAATCACAACTGACTGATGTTCCTGCCCAGCAGAGAACAAGGAGATCCAGTTTTCCAGGCAGTTGCTGGAGGTCCTGGGTTGGTGAATGAGACATTCACCACCTTCAAGACTGAACATTCTATCCATACTTGGAGAAGACTGTGTATTTGTGAGGAGGAGGAGGGGTTCCACTGTGAGAAGTCTGCCTGATTAAGGAATTGCCTGGACCATCTTGAGTTTCTCTTGCGTGACAGACTTCTCAGGCATCACTGGCCAGGGAGAAAGCAGTCAGACAATGAAAGAAAGCTGGCCTAGGAAAAGGCAGAGCCTGTCTGATAATTGAATCCTTCTCCCTGCCTGGCCAGCATGCTGCGAGTGGAAGGCATCGGGAGGCCAAGTGCCTGCCACTGCCAAGGGACTTTTCCCCTCCACACAGCCACTGGGATTTCTAATCCAGGCTCTATAGGACAATGCTGTCATGTTAGTAATGGTATAACTCTCTTAGCAGTCTACTGGTGTGACAGAGTCACAAAGAGAACAGTGTAGGCTGAATATGCACTCATGCTTGCTAAGCCTGTAATCCCAGCTTTGATTTTCTCTCCCTCTTTTCATGTTTTTCACTTTTTTCTTTTTTTTTTTTAATAATAAGTTCAAACTTAATAAGAGTGATTCACTAGTTGCCTGTTTGTCTTTGCATGGCATCCAATTTGGATTGCACAGGGCAGAAAGGTGAGGTGAGGGGGGAGAAGGAAGAACTGGGAGATGAAGGGGGAAAGCTGGAGAGTGTTGCTGTTTCCTCTCTCGATGGAAACTAAGGCTGGTGTCTTTCTGAGAACCTGAATGTCTCGGCTGGTTTTTCCCCTATGGTCAGAAGAGGCTGGTGATCACAGCTCTGTTCTCCTGTTTGATTTAGATCTTTTGTGGCTTTCTTTGTAAAGGTTCAGCAGCTGTTAGCAGCTGATGGGAAGTGTTTGGTGGTCTGTGGGATGGGAGGAGGCAGCACACGAGTGCCCTGGACTTGTCTGCCCTGTGCCATGGCTGTTGTGCTTGGATGAGGCAAGAGTCAGTGATGGAGCTAAGCCCTTCCAAGGCTGTGTCTTGCAATTGCATCTGAGACTGTGTCTGTACCTTCTTGAGGTGGATCTCTTTTCTCTGCAGATCCTAGCAGACCCCAGATGTTCCTCTGCCCAGGCAGTTGCAAGACCTGCTGTAGGGCTGATTCTAGCACCATAATGTGTTTCTGCATCCAACCCCCTTTTGATTCTGCCTGCCTAGGAACCTGATCACCTCTTCTCAGAAGCCGCTTGGGCTGGGCAGCAACATTCACCATTGGGCAGTAGTAAGGAAAAGCAGGGAACTGGTGGATATGCATGTGAAGGCTGTTGCCCAAGAGCTGCTGCTAAGAACTGCCTTGCACTGTTCTTCTTGCTCTGGGCAGTCACTGGCCTCAGTCACACCTCAGCCAGTTTCACCCCAGGTGCTTCTTCCACAGTGAGCCTCCTCCCTCCTTGTCTCCAGTGGCAGGCACAGCCCTGCTGAACTGCTCTGGGCTGCAGGTGGCCGTGCTTTTGGCTGGGTGACACTGAACATAGGAGACATGGAGCAGGTCATCCGGAATAAGCAGTTAAATGTGGGCTGGTGCATAGGAGGACAGTGAACAGGAGAGGGCAGAAAGGTTAGAAAAACGAAAGGTTTGGACAACTGTGGAGAAGCGTTAGAGTAGTACTGAAAGCCTTCTGCTTCACCATGGTTAAATAATGTGTTCTCGTGGTTCACCGTGGCAGGACTGGTCCTGACTCCCAAAGAGCTGTGTCCAGGTGACCCATGTGTGGTGCTGAGACTGCCTGGCATAGAGAAGACAGCTTTGTCTGAAACCAAGGGAAGCTGTGGGGCATTCTGGCAGCTTGTGGGGTGGTGAGTGATGGCAGGCAACATGCTGTCGTGCAGGATCAGCGAAGCACTGCTCATCTCTCAAGCTGTCTGCTTCTCTTGCTCTTTGTGAGTCTCTTCTCACTTCTCCTTTTCATGTGCTCGTATCACCTCTCTTTTCTTTCCCTCACTTTCTCTCTCTGTGTGGTGCATGGCCCAGTGACTATAATCCATA
The DNA here is from genome assembly GCF_009650955.1 of Corvus moneduloides. Classification (NCBI taxonomy): domain Eukaryota; kingdom Metazoa; phylum Chordata; class Aves; order Passeriformes; family Corvidae; genus Corvus; species Corvus moneduloides. The sequence continues at coordinate 23,319,239 of NC_045479.1, read as the reverse complement.
GATAACCCTCTGTTCTCTCTTTTCTCTTCCTCACCACCTTTCTCACTCATCCTTTCTTCCTGTCTCTCACTAACACTCTGTTGCTCTCCCTGCCAATTTATTCTTCTCTTTCCTCCCACACTCTGTCCCCGTTTAATCAATCTCAGCACAGTCCTGTTTTTCACCAGAGCTGCTGTTTCATGTTTACTCCTGTGCAGGGAGGGTGGGCAGGTGTGAGGGTAAGGTAACAGGTAGGAAGCGGGAGAGCTGAGCTGAGACCTCCTTTGGTGACCATGGCTGAGTCACATCAGCCGTTCTGTGGCTTGGCTCCTTTGCTTTGACACAGGAACGCTCAGATACGAGTGAATCTGCAATGCTTAGAGGTTGTAGGGCCAAGGTCTGTGAAGCTCCTGGAAGTGGGCTAGAGCTCTTTGGGTGCCTGTGCAGTTTGTGTTTGTCTCTGGTGCCCAGCTAAGCCCTTGTGCCCAGACTGACACGATGAAGGCATGTTCCCAGCCCTACTCATTGCCCTATTCAGAAAATCGGCCCTACCCACACTTTCATAAGAAATAACCCCATGGGATGAAGTTGACAAGGCTCAGCTATGGAGTTTTGATCTGCAGCGATCCAGAGCTTTGTCCCTGCAAATCCCTGGAGACTAATGGCAACTCCTGTTACTCTAGCTGCTACCTTTGTAAACGAATCACACCGATTTGCCTCCCCAATTCCACCTTTTTCTTCTTTTCTTCCTTTCTGCCATGCCGCTTTTCCACCTTTGCATACCGGAGCCTGCCTTGCCTGCTGGCTGCTGAGGGCTTGCCCGGAGCTGCCAGATGCTTGCACCTTCTTAGCTCTCACGGGTAGGAGTTGCTATGGGAGACAGCGAGAAAGAAAAAGTGCCTTCCCCAGCAGCCCTAGGAGCCAGAAGCCTTCCATTGAGTGGAGAACACCCCCCTCTTGTGCTCCTTCCTCCCCCTCAGCCCCCCTTTAGAGAGCACTCTGCAGAAAGCCGCCTTTGAAGCCCCTTAATTAGTGTCCCGTGTGTCCTGAACGGAGCCCTTCATTACCACCAGCAAGAGGCACAAATTGGCATGTGTTTCAGGTTTGGGCTCCGTGCCAGAATTTTGTTCCAGTCCCCTCCCTCCAAACCTCTCCAGCTTCCCCCCTCCTCGACACACATGCGTGCACACACACATTGACTCTCTCTCAGAAAAACACACACACACACATGCACACACAAGGGATCCTGCCAAAAAGGAGACGTCCCCTTTCCATCATCCCAGATTTCAGAGAAAAAAACCGAATGACAGAGGTCGCTCTGTTCCCTGCCTCCCCACGGCTTGCTCTTGGCTCTGCTGACCCTTCAGCATATGCAACTGCAGGTTGGGGGTCATTATCAGCCCCAGAGTATCTCTCACAGCCTGTGGATGTGCTCAGAGGGTGCTAATTAGTGAGAGAAGGGCTGATTAGGTTAGAAATTAAGTGTTTATTTCTCCTTTTTTTTTTTTTTTTTTTGTATGTGTATGTGTGTAAAAATAGTGAGGCCAGATGGAGTCAGGAAAAATGGGAGAAAAGGCAGCCAGGAGTCAAGGGGGGTGAATCTGTATCCTGTCTCACCTCTCCTGCACACCCTGGCTGGACAGGCGTTCTGCAAACTCCCAGCATTCCTGCAGCACACCAGCAGCCACCACACATTCCCTGTGGCTGTCCTCGTCGGGATCGAGCTGGACATCTCCTCTCTGCACATTGTTCTGTAGAAGCTTTTCATGCCTGCAGAGCCTCTCATCTCCATCACCTCATCTTTTCCAGCTCAACCTTAGTGCCTCTGCTTCCCCCCAGCACCACTTTGTTTTATGTCAGTGTCACTATTGGCTGCAGCCAACAGGTTACAGGCATCACCAGCCTTTCAGTGGCACCCCTTGTCTTTGCTGGTGGCTCACCCCAAGCGTGCTGTCCTCACAGAGACATTCTGCCCCACGGGCTCTGAGCAAATTCAGTCTATCTCTGCCATGGACTCTGTCTCTCCTTGGCAAAACTTGCAACACAGGACCGCCGAAGCTGATTAGGAGTCTGATTTCCAGGAACTCCAAAGTCTCTATGCCTGAGTAAACCATGTCTTTGTCCTGATATCAGGCCATTCTTCCCTGCACCCATGCTAGCTTCAGCCTGTTAGGGACTGTGGGATAAGGAAGAACAGCTCATGGTATGGCTGAATAGCAACTTTGTCTTGCTGCAAGGCTATTCTGTGCTTCCAGCTCTGCAGCTTTGGGGCTGTGAGGAACAGCTGAAAAATAATTTCCTTCCTTTCACTTAACCTAAAGGAGGTCTCTGGGGCCAGTATTTTGGATGCACTGGACATGGAGCCTTTCTCCAGAGGCTGAGGATATCCAGGGTCTAGCAGGCTGGAGAAGAGGGAAGGAAAGGTATTTAACTGTGCTCTACAGCTTGCTTTCCGGGGTGGGAACTGTGCTAGCAGACTCCTGAGTTCGTACAGTTGGAGGCTGGTCTCTGCAGCAGGCCAATTTATGCGACCTGAGGGCTCACTCTGATGTGGGGAATGAAGGCCATCTCTCCCAACTGGGGATATGACTGTCGAGAAAGGGCTGAGTTTGTTTTGTTGATCAGCTTGGGGAGTGTGTGTGTGGGGGGGAAGGTAAGAACTTGTCACTACAATGTGCTGGAGGAGTATTTGCTCAGTAACCAACGGGGGGATTGTGGTCCCTTAGAATCACAGCTAACTGTGATGTGTGGGTCCCACAGCAGAGGAGATTCTCTTGCTGACACCAGCTGGGCCCTGGACTCTTAGCTGCATTTCAAAGCCCATCTACAAAGTGTCTGGTGCAGAGGGGCTTTGTAGCTATGAAAGAAGAAGTCTGGCTTCTTTTGAGAGTGGGAGAGCAGCTGGGGACCCCCGGCTCCAGGGGTGTATTTGTGGTGGGAAGAGAGGCCACGTGTGTGCTGGTGTTCCTCGGGCTGTGTGCTGTCAGTAGGGCTGCATGCATGACTGTTTGGCTATGGCATGAGAGGAGGGTGTATTTGTGTGGGTACAATTCAGACCTCATTCCCTTTTCATCGCGACGGTGCTTTTTTACCATGTGGCTCCTGCAAACAGCCAAACAAACAAACAAACAAACACACATGGGAATCCAAACTCCCTATTACCACCACATTGCAGATGCAGCCTGGTTTGGCCTGTATTTCTCCCGTTGCCACAGCAACGGTAAGCCAGGGAGTAAATCAGAATATCCTCTCTGGTGCTCAACACCCCCACATGGCAAAATAAATGACACTGTGGAAAGCCTGGTCTGTCTCCCCTACCTGTCCTTCCCAACTCCAATTCAGCAGAGACTCTCCAGAGACCTCTCATATGCCTGTCAGACCCCAAGGAGATCACAGGCCTCCTCCAGAGGGGATGAGGGAACACCACCTCTGCTGTGACCAGCAATCCCCCTTATTCCCTCCTCCACTTGGTGTGCCTCCTGTGGAGGGTGATCAGGTCTGAATCAATGTTCACTGTTCATGGTCTCAGCTCAGCTGGCTTTTAACAAGATGAGTCCCATCAGCTCCACTAAGGACCAAACAGCATCCAAACCAGGCTTAGCAACCTGCTTCTTGCTTCAGCGAACTCTGCTTACAGCTGGGAGAAACAGAGCCTTTAGAGAGGAGCGAAGCAATCAAAGCACATTTAGGACCAGGACTCCTGTCCAGCTGAGCTCAGAAATATGCTCGCTGGGACAGCTGCCAAAAGGGCTCCACCAGCTATGCTTTGTGTTGGCCTTGGGCACTTCCAAAGTCAGCAATGTGCTTAGGAGAGAGACCTGTCTGCCCAGAAACAGGAGTCCTTGGGAGGAGAGGAGGGACAGTCCCCTAGAAGCAGGCGAGAAACTGGACTCACATTTTCTACAGCAGCTCTTTCCATGTGCATTCTAGTTTGGATAATTCTAGGTGCTACTAAAGCCGTGGAGGATGACCTGGATCCCCTTTCATTCCAGCGGCCGATTAGAGCGTATCCGTCACTTGTGCCTCCCCCAGCTTTGGCCGTGACTACCTTCATTAGGAATCTCACTCTGCTCTTTGGCTGGATTTCCCCTGAGAATCCGATTTATGGCTCCCCAGTGATTGCTAATGTGTAAATACAGTGTGCTTCAGTATGGCAATGTGAATGCCTTGGTGCATTGGAACTGTTAACCCTCCAGCAGCTGAAGGGATGCTCTCTCTCCCCGTTGTGAGAGCTGCCTTGTTGGACAGGGAGAATCCCAGCCTGGGATCATGGGATCCCAGCGTGGCTCTAGGCATGCTTACGGATCAGTGCCGGTGGGTGAACCCACAGGCCTCCTCAGGTTTCTGTGGAGGGGAAAGGATGAGGCAGGAGCAGCCCAAAGAGAAGGCAAAAAGGGCCATTTCATGATTAAATGCTAGAGCACAGCAGCAGTGTAAAAATATACATATATCACAAGCCTTAATTAACACAGGCGAAGGGAAAAGGAGAAAAAAAGCCACTTTTTAAAGGTTTCACAGAGACTATAAACTGGCAGCACAGAAAAAAAAATGTAATACATGCAAATTAATGGCATAAATTTAGGGTTACTTAACTTCACAAATGTTAACAAGCTCATAAAAAAAAAGTTATTCTTTCTCAGTTTCCTGTCGCTGTTTGTTTAATTCTCTCTCTCGCTCTCTTTTTTAACTCTGTTGAGAAGATTATGTTTTCAGTATATTCCTCCTAAATTAATTCTGGCTCTCTCTCTTCCTTCTCCCTTCCTCCCTCCCTCCCTCCCTCGTCTCCGTCTCTTTCTCTGTACCTACCTCTGTCTGTTTGCCTTCCTTCCCTGCCTATCTATCATATTCTTAATGTCCCCATCATCATAGTATCTACTCTTGGATACAGTACTGTCTCATTTCTCTCCCTATTTCCTCGCCTGCCTCTCCCCCGTTCACACCCCACCCTTCTCCACAGCTCTCAGCCTGCTCCCCTCTTCTGCTTCTTTTTTTTTTTGTTTTGTTTTGATTTTTCCTGGGGTTTTTTCTTTTTTTTTTTTTTGGGGGGGGGAGGGGGTTGGTTTTTTTTTTTTTTGGTCGGCTGGTTGGTTTTGGTGGTTTTTTTTTTCTTTTTTTGGTTGTTGGGGTTTGTTTTTGTTTTGGTTTGGTTTCTTTGGGGGGGGGGGCGGGGGGAAGTATGGCTTTTTTTGTTTGGTTATGTTTTGTTTTTTCCTGTAGCAGTCTAGCAGCCAGTACAACTCCAGCCTGGTAATGCTATATGCAACACTTCCAATTTCCAAACATACTTTTTTTTCCCCCTGCCACTGGCAGACAAAGAAGGCAAGGAGCAAATTGAGTGGTCTGGGGCTGAACTGCTCGTTTATCAAGCGCTTGAATGGCTGTTTGTGGCTGCGTGGCTGGAGGCAGAGGTACGAGTGGGCGGGCAGGCTGCGCTGGGACGCCCCAGCCCCGCTTTGAAAAAGCTGTCACAGCTCCCCCGACACCGTCCCCTTTATTCGAGGCTCTGCCTCCGCACCATGGTGGGTAATAAAGGGCGCGGCAGCTCCTTGCTGAGCCTAGGGAGTCACGAGCCCCTGAGGTCACCGTGTCTCTGCTTCCCGCGCGTTTCTTGCTTTGCTTACAGATAAAACTAAGTTTAGAAAACTCAGGCAATTGCCAGTTTAGCTCTGCCAAAACTCATTTCTCCGGAAAGAGGACATATGCCTTTTGTTCTGCTTCTTTTAAAGCCACCAAGGACACCCCAAGCTGCATTACTCGTGACGTAGCTTGTCCTGTCCGTGATGCTACAGTGTTCTGTTCTTAGGCTCTTGTTCTCATTGCTTAAAGGGAGGATGGGTAAAAAAAAAAAATCGTATTTTGACTTATGGACCAGACTGAGTCATAGGAAGACATCATTAAAAAAAAAGAGGGGGTGGATATCATCATTTTTGGCCACAAGCCATCCTTGGAGCTTTCAAAGTCGCCTGTAAATATTACTGCCAGCTCTGTTTCAGTATCAGAGACAGCAGTCCCGGCCAATAGCTTTTCTCCTCAGTGGCCCAATTCGGTATTTCAGAATGCTGGAGAGAAGAGGGGGAAGTCAGTGTTTTATTCAACATAGCAATCTCAGGAACAGGGAGGTGAAATTACAAGCTGGAGTCCCCGGGCAGCAGTGAAAATAAGAAAATCCAAACAAGCAAAGGGAAAAAAAAGGGAAAAAACTGAATTTCTCAAAGCAAGAGGAAGGATGTTGGTGAGTGGGTAACAGAGAGGTTAGGAAGAGGAAGCACGGAGGGAGAATCTGTTGTGTTTGGAAGATGTGGGAACCATCAACACAGATGTTGCAGAAGAAAGCAATTGAGAAGCTGAATGGGACTTGCATGGGTTTACAGTTGGGTGCATGCTTAAGTGTGTTGCTAAATGGAGACCTGAATGAGTGAGAACAAGAAATAATCATGCGGGAGTCCCCGTGCAGAATCAGTCTCTGTCCAGATTGACATCACAGGCTTTCCCACTGATATAAATCGTTGCTTTTCCTGGGTAGGAAATGAGTCAGGGTGACTCCGGAGCTTAGGGTTTGGCCTATGCAGATTAAGGGGAGTAGTAAGGAATAAATAAAACATGGCATATACAAGGGTGACTAAGGACTCGAACAGAAGCAAAGAACTGTTGGGGGAAGGAATAGGGCCACGATGAGGAAGTAGGAGGGACTGCCAGATTAATGGCTTTCTAGGGCTACCTGGAGAGAGATTTAGAGATTTTATATTTAGATATAGCATCATTCCCTGGCCATGAGGCATATATTACCTGGGTTAGTGGGTAAGACATTTACGTGCCCCTATTAGCTGAGTAACGCTCCCTTATTTTGGTCCTTTCAGCCCAGAAACAGTCTGAAGCAAAGTCTGTTTCTCACTGAAAATATCTTCAGCACCTACAAAATCAGAGGCCCAATAACAATTGCAGCCTCCACGTACTCTGCTACTGGCAGCATCGGAAGAGGCAGAGCAGAGAATAGGTGGGGAAAAAAGATGGAAAACGGGACTGAGCAAGAAAAAAATAAAGGGTGGAGTGTTTCTTAAATTGAGCTGTCCCCTATTTTTGATTGCATCATAGCTTGAATTAGCTTTGGCCTACATAATTAAAAAGAAGGATGTCAAGGTACCAGGAGGAAAAATTATTTTGCTGGGTTATTTGCACAGATCATCTGTTCACTGCACAGCTGCTGTAGGAAATGCAACGCCATGAGTAGACATATATAATTGTAGAGATGGGGAATGAATAAACGTGTTTCAAAGAACAAGGAGAATTCTAAATGTCAGCAAAGGGGTATATGACTCACTCATTGGGAAAATACTATTATTGGATACGTAAGTAGGACTGCACAAAGCACTCAGAGGAGGGATGCTACTAGAAAAAAGAATTAATAAATGAAGGTAACATTTGGGTAAGTGACAGTGAATGAATGAGGAGATGTGCTGTAAGTGCCATGAGCTATCACAGGGCCTGCAGTGAAAGCAGAGAGAAAATGTGGGGCTGAGGATGGCAAAGGATGAAAAGAGAGAGATCATGGACAACGAGGAGAAGCACTACTGGAGACTGCTGAAATACAATGGAACGGATGAGTGTTTGTTATAAAACTACTTGGCTTTTGGCAGAATAATGGTGACAAAGAGTTTCTGTTCTACCGAGTTGGGATTAAGGAAATAAATGAGGTGGAACTCCATGGGAGGAGAGGAAATGGCTGTACTGAGGAGGCAGGAAGAGGCCCAGGACCCAGCTGGAACTGGCTTCTGCAGAGGTGTGTTAGGCTGTGATGGACACATCATATGGAGGAATCCCTCCCTATTTTTCAAAAGCAAAAAGCAGTGTTTAAGTGTAACAAATGAGATTGTATAGATTACAGACGTGGCTGAAATAAGCAGTGCAGGACCAGGGCACTTTGCATGAGTTCAAGCCGGGCATTGAGAATAATTAACTAATGCTCCTGGTGCAGTCAACAACAAAGTTGCAGACTTCTTGAGTCCAGAACATAATGAACTTGAAACCTTTCAGTTGCCAAATCCAGGACACCATTCCAACAGACCCATCCCACACGTCTGGCTGGTCATCCTCACAGCCTGAAACACTGTGTGCTAGCACTTCTGCCCAAGCAGAGACCAAGGGGTCCAGCCACTTCTGTGAATTGATCAGTCCCATTTACAGCTAGGGCCAGGGGATCTCTAGTCCTGGAGGAGGAGATTTCCAGAGCCTCTAATTTGGGTCCAGCTGAGAGCAGTTCTTATTTTGGTTTTGAAACCCTGAATTCCCAGCAAGCTGCTTTTCTGGCTGTCTTGGCTTGATTGAGTCGGTAGAGAGACAGATGTAGGTGGATAATGGGAAAGGGGGTGGTAAGTGGCAGAGCTATTGCCTGAGCGAGAGGGAAGGATGCCGTGTAAGTACTGCCAGTCCCCATTCAGTGAGCAAGTGGTGAGTCAGGGGCAGGTACTGAGTCAGCAAGAAGGCGGACGGGTAGTGGGTGGGTAGCACACCCCGGCTAGCTCAGTGCAAACCACTCAGCTGCACCGTTGCACTCAGCTCCCTGTGGGAAAGTTGCATGCAGTGGTTCGGACTAGTGCATCCCAGTTTCTCCCCTCCCCATGAAATTCCCTGGGCTGCTTTTCTGAACCAGTGGGGCTTCAGAGAGGGGCCCTGACCGTTGCCTCTGGTGGGCACGTATTTTTCTGACATGTTTATGAACCTACCTGCAAGCACTGCTTCTCTGTGAGATGTGGTAGTAAAAGAAGGGGGATGAAAACAGCTGATGAACGCAGAGAGAGCCCTTCAGCCTGTCTCATCCCAAAGATACTGCTCATGCAGTCAGGGAGCTGGTGGAATGTAGGAGGGAGGAGAGAGAAAAGAAAGAAAGAAAAATAGAAATAAGGTAGAAACGAGAGTGAGAGAGAGAAAATATTTGAGAGATGAAAAGAAATTACCATACAGCAGGATCCTGTTATTCAACCTAATTTTCAAAGGACTGCAGCTGTCGCACTGAGATAATCTGTTAATTATAACAGTCATTGTGTTTTGGCAATGGAAGAAAAAAACAGGCTCTAAACAAGGCAAGGTAGTGGGGAAAAGAGAGGGGAGGCACGGTTGTGTCAAAATGCATGTCAGATGCTAGCTTGAAATATAGGTGGGCGAGCCGGCCGGGAGGAGGGTCCCTCCCCAGCGGGGCTGAGCTGTGCCATTGCCTGCGGGTGGAGGATGGAAGGAAGGTGGAAGCATCCACCTGGAAACATAATGCCCTGTCCAGTCTGGGGCTACCCCCCTTGCTGAATCCAGGCGTGTATTGACCAGAGGAAGAGCTTTGAGGGGCTAAGGGTCGCACTGCCAGTGAGGGAACCTCTCTCAGGCAGCCGCCCAGGGCAAGGTTGGCTGGAAGGCGAGAGAACGTTGAAGGGTGCTGGAATGCCAGTGCCTGTGCCCTGCAGGAGTTTGCAGGCCTGGAGGTGTCCTACACAGGGCAAATGGCTGCCAGTGCACCTCAGGAAGTGACTGCTACTCCAGGACATGTGTGATTCCTTAGGCTCTGAGTTCCTCCCCGTAAGCGACAGTAGCATGCTGTAATTCAAGGACCATGCCCTTTTCCTGCCCTATCTGCAGGGTAGCATGTTTGGGGACACTCTGAACTGGCACTGTTGGGTTGCTGGGGATGTATTTAACATCCAGAAATACTGGAAGTGTGCTTGGTTTGAGTGAGAGCATCTCTCAAACAGCTTGTGATCCTGCTATTCACAGTCAGACTGGTGAAAGCCAGGACTTGTTGAAGGAAATAGGACAGCAAGGCCAGCACAGGACAGCAGAGGCACCACAATGATATCACATACAGCCCAAGGATCTCTCCTGGCCTCATGCCGAACATGCTGCATGGGAGCACACAACAGCACCAGTGCTCCCACCCTGCTCCCTCCATGCTCCCAGAGCCCCCACTCCTGGCCTGTTACCTGCAGCAGCTCACACATACGCTCCCGCAGAGCTGCCGTTCCTGTCCCTTTACCCCTCAATAGCTCCCAGACAGCAGAGACCATTCCTTGTCCCCTGGTGCAGCTCCTTCCCACGTGCACGAGCACATGCACAGAGCCCGCCCTCACACCCTGCTCCCTACCGTGATTCACATCAGGGGACACACACAGGAGGAGCGTTCCCACCCCTTTCCCTACAGACCTTCTCCCAAACACACACTGGTTGTCTCCCTTGATCCCTGCACGCCCACGTGCAGCCTGCACTCCCACCCCGTCCCCTGCAGCGCCTCTCACACAGCCAAACACTCCCACCCCTTTCTCCGCGGTGCTTGCTTCGTGCAAACACACATGCACACACACAAACACTCACTAACAGCACTTTGCCTGGTTCTCCATGGCAATTCCTCCCTCCCCAGGAGCCAGCACTCCTTCTCTGCTTCACGGAGTGACTAAACCACATCCACCCCCAGCCCACACATCCACCTCATCACCTACAGCGACTCCTCCGCACACACAGCCCCTCCACCTCGCACTCCTGGAGCCGACAGTGCCACCTCTTTCTCTACAGTGACTCACACCCATACCAGTGCACCGGGCACAGCCGGGCTTGCTGTCACACCGCCTGTGGCAGGTCCCTACAGAGTCACACAGAGCCATGCTCCCTCCCCATGCCAGCAGGAATTATTTCTAAGCTTCTCTGCTGCCTCATGTCTGGGCTCATGGGATGACAAGGGGAATATGTTTCCCAGTCCCACTTCCCTGCTCTGGAGGGAGAGTACTGTAGGCGGCCGTATTGCTGATAATATTTTTTGTGGCACCTCTAATCTCTTGACATGCTCTTCTACCTGGAGAAGGCTGTTTCCAAAGCCTACCCCCATATACACGCTTCTGTGGATTCCTGCTGAAGGCTGTCTGGGTGGAGCTGGCTTAATGCAAATCTGCCTTAATCTTCAATAATCATATTAATATAAAAGGTAGCCATTTCACTTTGGAAAACAAAAGTGGCTTTCTGGCCTGCCAGGGAACCACAGATGTATGAAAGACCTTTCTGCCAGTATTTATCCCTCTAAAATAAGATTCATGCTTCTAAAGCTCTCTCTTTCATGCTTCTGAGCTGCTTCATTTTTCTCCCTTGAGCCTTCCCATTCTCTCTCTCTTGCTGCCTAACAAATTAGGCATCTAATCGCTGTTGGGGAGGCACGATGGGAGAGCAGGGGTTTTATATACAGCAACGTGTTGGGTTTTTTTCATGGTTAGTCTTTAAGCTGTTTGTCCCAGCAAAGGTTTGGAGTCAATGGCAGTGTGTTTGCTTGAGCCTGGGTGTGTGCATTCTTCCTTCTGAATTTTTCCTTCTGAATTCTTCCCTCTTGTGCCCCGTACTGGCCAAAGGGCAAGACCGCAGAGCAGCATGTCCTTGGGGCAGTACTACAGCCTGTATTTCAGCCCTTTTCCCTTCCTCTCTGCAGGGTCCCATCCTTGCTGGCTGGAATTTGAGCTTTGTGAGTATCCTTGCAGTGGTGTCCTGTGAGAAGCAGCTGGGATCTTGTTTGTTTCTATGGGCTTCCTCACTGCAGTGTCCTGCTGGGATCCTAGTGATTTGGGCTTCCCCATGTCAGGGACAGGTGGAGTTGGGGAGCTGCAATCTTCCTCCCCACTTATGACAGGGTCAGCCCAGCTTTCAGAGGAATGATTTTTCTACCCACAGGCACTGTAAATTTGTATAGAGCTGAAGCATGAGATTTCTCTTGCAGCAGCACTCTGCCAAATTCACAGAGCCTCTAAGGTTGAGTGGACACCCTTCAGCAGGACTTGTTGAAATCAGTTCAACTCCTGTAGGGGATGAAGGCTTTGTCTGGTTAGTGACATGGGAACACCTTTTGTTGCATGACTTTCTAGTGTGGCTGTACAGCTCCTTTGACCTCTGGATTTTTGAAGCTACAGGGCTGATTTCAAGCAAATGTAATATTGGGGTGGAACAGAGAGATGTTGAGATCTTACATCTTCCATGAAAATAGGGGATAAATTAGAGAAGAGAGAACCTGAAAAGGAAACCTTCACTGAGACCCATTAAAGGAAGGAGTGTTGTGTGAGCTCAACCCTTGGTGAATATCAGAGAATCTGCAGTAGAAGGCATTCTCTCTCTTTCTCTCTCTCTCACGCACTCACAAATGTCTTCCATGCCAAAAAACCACAGGTCATCAGGCTTCCTGATCCCTCTTGTCTTGGTCCCAGACTTCTCAGAGCTTCTGGAGCACCTCTGGGCACAGTCACATGTTCTTTGCTGCGTGACTTGAAGGTAAGTCCTGCAATAATTCCGTGGAAGCAGGGCTGAGAGGGAAGGGACTGCTGTCGTGTAAGTGCCTCAGCTGTGCTGCAAGCTTCTCTCATGGCACTGTGCTTCCACTATAGCCAGGTGAAAAAGCAAGGACAATCTCTGGGTGGTGATTTGAGGTGGCTGCAGTGATGCTCAGAACACTGTGAATTACTGAAACTACCCAGCAGCTGTGGAGAGTCCCTTCAAGTAAGGCACCAATTCCTAGTGCCAAGCACCCCTGGGAAAGGCTCCTCTTTCAGAAAGTAGTTAGAGAAATCCTGGAAGGACCTTAAAGCCAAGAAGAGTCCCTTGGAGATGATGTTTGTGCCCAGAGGCCTGCCAGGAGCAGGCACCACACTGAGCTGGGAGGAGGGATGATGCTCAGCTGCAGCACGAAGCTTAAGAAAGCAGCAGGAGCTTTGGCCTGATTTCGGGGTGTCCCCAGAGGAGTCAAGAGTGTTTGGCAGGTTTTTAATGCATGCATTTCTAATGGGAGGCTCTTAGCACCGTTTAAGCAATGGCAGAATTAAGTGCTGGCTTTTCCAGTGCATGGGGCCCCAGGAGGACAAGGTTGACAAGGTCAGAATTTTAGGCCCAAATTGCTGTTGTATGTGACTTTTCTGGTTGCTTTGTATTCTCCCTCAGTTTTGGTCCTTCCACTCCCTCAGGCCCCAGTTTGCCTCTGTGCCTCCTATCCTGCCTGTCCATACTTTCTCTGGCTGTATTTTATGCTGCTATCTCACTAGTGACCTCAGTCCTGTGTCATCCCCTGTGCTACCTTGAGCTCCAAGTCAAAGGTGTGTCTGTGGCCATCGACACCTTCCTCCTGACTCAATGTGGGACTCTCCGCCCTCTGTTTCACCTTCCCTTCTCTTTTCTTTCCTCTGAACAATGGAACCATCCCTGTGGCCTTCTGCTCTTCTCCAGACAAAGTGGTGCAAATAAATGTCAACAACATTGAGGCATCCATTAATAGAGAATAAAGAAGAGGGAAATCACTGGGAGCTGATAGGCTCTTTGTGCCAGCCAGGGAGAGCACAGCCTTTCACGGGTGCAATGTCACTACTGTTCCTTGATGTTCACACGTACATGAGGATGGCCAGGAGCCAAGGGCTTGTTGTAAATCTTGGGTGACACTGAAGAGTGTTGGAACCCTACAGCTGGGTAAGCCCAGCACAAGGAGGTGGTTACCTTGTACCTTCCCTGTAAAACACGTCCTGTGTCCTAACTTTTCCTCTTGCCCATAAGCTCTCCACAACTCTTGCATCCCCCTTCCTTGGCTCTCTGCTGTGCTGGACTTGCTTATTCTTGCTTTCCCTGCCCACACTCCATCCCTGTGCCTTCTTGCTCTGTTGCCTGAGAAGCAAGAGAGGGAAACAGCCAACTCCATTGTCAGCACCTTTCAGGCCAGCAAAAAGGACAGAGTGTAGCTTCCTTGTGCTATTGGACTCCAGTGCTGTGTGATTTATGCTCTTTTGGCTGTGGACAGTTAAAGGAGGGCATGGTGCTGCCCCTCATTCCTGGCCTCCCTTTGAATTGCCAGGGTCAGGGAGCAGCTGTTCCCTGAAGGACAGGGCATGGCTGTGGTAGAGCCGGAGACCAGCATTCCTGCAGCATTGCTGCAGCAGGGACTGATGGCATTTGGCTGAGCTGAAATGGGGTGCTGGGCCACAGGCAGGGGTGGAGTAGGCCACCAATTGGACTGGACTCAGGACCCTTAAAACCAGCATGATAGTGGGGAGAGAGGAACCATTGGGGGAAGAATGTCAAGGTCTGTGTATTTCTCATACATATTTACCTCGGGGACCTAAGGGGACCAATGAGTTTGGCTTGAGGAGTGGCTTGACCCTTCCTGTGGCCTGTGGCTGAGGCAAGGCTACACAGCCCTGTGGGAGGTAGACAGGGAGCAGGAATTTCTGCATGGTCATCTTGGTTTTGACAAATAGCGACGATAAACAGCACCTTCATTTCCATCTACGCCTAACCCACCCACCTCTTTCCTTTCCAGCCCACTAGAACATCTGCCCTTCCAAACCCTCTCTGTCCTGCCTGAGTGCAGCTTCTTGAGTGGGATGGGGTGGCTCTCAGTGATTGCTGGGGCTGCTGCAGAGGAACATGGTCCTAGCCTCAGAGTCTCTCTGTGCACCATGGACAAGCTACAGCAGGCAATGGTGACTTCAGCACACCTTTAGGAGCAGCCTGCCCTACCAGAAGAGGTCAAAGCAAGGGGGCTGGGATGTTCCTATATGGAGTTGGGTATTGTGCAGAGTATTTGGTGAGGTGAGACAGGCAGATCAGAACATAATGCTCAGAGAAGGATGCTGGCCAAAATCTCTAATCCCTAAAACTTTCCACTGCTTGCTGTGGGGCTCCCCCTCACCTCTGCCTGGGGTGGACATACTTTGGGCACCAATGTGCAAAAAGCATGATAGTATCTGCCATTCCTTTGTTCAGTGAAAGAAATCAAGCTAAGTGAAGAAGCATTAGAGAGGAAGGTAAAGGGACAGAGATGGCGTGGGGAAATGGCTGTGTCTCTGCACAGAGTCACCTCTGGAAATGGTGGAACAAGGCAGGGAACTGGCACTGAGGAGTATCAGAGGCCTGTGTGTCCCAACCTGTGGAGAGCCAGATGTGCCTCCTATCTGATGCATCTGGGGAACAGTGTCAGGAAATTATTTCTCATTGGATTACAAGGCTGAGAAACAAAGCAACAGACCTCAAAAACCTCTGCCTTCTGTTTTACTGCTGGCTGAGGCAAAGCTGAGGCAGCAGCTGAAGGCCATCATATGACAACCGTAAGTGACATGAGTTTGGTGGCCTCAGATGATGAGCTGTGGGGAATGGAGGCCTTCTCTCTCTCTTTTCCATTGGTCTAGCTCTTTTCCCCCTTCCCTTATCCATCTTGGCTTTACTTTTTGGATTATTGAATATTTAAGTGTTTCTCTGTGACACTATCTCTGATCCCTTAATCCAGCTGGCCTGGTAATTCCACAGACCCAAATCAGCTCAGATTTCTCCACAGACGTAAGCCTTGTTCCTCAAGGGTTCACTCCTCCTTCATTTATCTTCCTTCATTTTGTTTCTGCCCTTTGTGTCTCTGTGCTAGAAATTGGTTCAGCTTTTGCAGCAAAAGCTTCAGCGATTTCTTTAGTGAGCAGTCTCCCCCCAAAATAAAAGGGGCAAGAGGGGATCTTTATTTTTCATTAACCAAGAATCCTTTTTTTTTTTTAGTGTTTCTTTCTCCTCAAAATTAAAAAAAAAAAAAGAGGTAGCACAGTGCCCACATGTTTTATCTGCTGTATGGAATGATTTCCTCTGCGCTGTCTGAGGACACCCCTGCCAGGCTCCTGTCTCAGCACAGTGGGAGAAGGGTTGAAGCTGTAGCTGGAGAGAAAGGTGCTCCAGGCTGCGCTCTGCAGTCAGAACCAGGAGCTCATCCAGAGCCCAGAACTACATTTGTTGTGGTTTAACAAGCAAATGTCACTTTGCCTGCAAGGTGTGTTTTCTTACAAAGGGGCAGTGTTCATAGTCCCCAAGGAGAGGTCGTGGAGTACGAGGTGGAAACTGTGCAGCTCTCTTTGGTGGGGGGTAGATGGGTGATGTGCTTCAGATCAGGAGTGCTGGCGTTATTGGGTGAGAGACTGGAGGCTGGTATTTGACACAGTGCCTGCTCCCCACCCCCCCACTGGGCTCAAGCCAGACTGGTTCACCTCAACAGCCTTGTCCATGCACCAAGAGTCAGGAACAATTTTTAGAGCAGAAGTGGTTACACGTGGCTTGAATTATTTATTCCTCTTGCATCAAGGAAGGAAGGAAAGGGGAAAAAAAAATGTTTGGCTTTTTTTTGGGGTGGTAGGGGGGAGAAGCTTGTCTGCATTTTTCCAGCTTCATGCATACTGTATACATCATTTTCAGGCAGCTGAAAATTCATGGCTTTGGCTGTGCTTGGGGCTTGCCTTTGTTTACACTAGGGGTTTTGAGCCCCCGCAATAACAGCTTTATGTTTCCCACTCTCCTTTCCCTTCCCCTTCTACTCCCACACCACTGCCTTCCCCCAGGTCCCTGGCTGTGATCACACTACTTAGGGAGCCTGGATACCCTTCTGCATATCCCTGATATGACATTATACATCGTGAGGGTTCCCTCCTCAAAGGCTTATCAGCACGGCAGGCAGTACCACACCTCTCTTGCTTGCACCCCCCCTTAATGTGTCTCTTCCCCATCTCCCTCTTCTCATGAAACATTGCTGTCTATACTCTTATCTCCAAGACCCTTCCAAATGATGCCTCTTCTTGTCTCCTGTGTTTTCTTTTCCAGATTCCAGTGACAGATGGATCTCTCTCGTGCACACTTGCTCTTTCCCTCTCTGTATTTTTGTTTTCGACATGTTTGATCCAAAGCTCTGAAGCATCTCAGAGGGAACCCAGGAAAGAAGGAAGAGAAGGAGTAGAAACCAAGGGAGCGTGAGCGACGCAGGAGGCAGCCCTGCCTTGTTCTTCCAAATCACATTGTGGAGGGTTGGGGGAAGACTACAGGGGGGAGGACTTGGGTTTGTTTTGGGGTGGGTTTGGTGTGGGTGGGGGGTGGGTGGGGGGGACAAAAGTGGAAAAAGTGTGTGAGTCGCTCATGAGCATCAAAGAAGATTCATAATCCTCAACCTGAATTTTTGTTTAGAAAAGAAGCACAAGGTAGTTCTCTTCCAGACCAAACATCCGTGGTCATAGCTCTTGGGTGTTCCGCGAGAAGATTGCATGTGTTCCCCTTCCTCCATGCTCCTGGTTTGACCCAGAGGGCAAGAAGAAACAATGGTGATGACACCCAGTAGGACTGGGGTGCTCATTCCTTTCCATTGCTAAACCCCAGTTCCTGCCCCCTAGTTTCTTTTTGCTGTTGTCCTGAGATTTGGCATTGGTTTTTGTTGAGGATTTTTTTTCCCCCGTCCTGATGAGGGCACCACTGCAGACCATGCTGTGCCTGGGGTTGTGGGCAGCTGCCCTGCTCTGCTTGTTTTCCCCTGGCACCGTGCGAGGTGACTGCTGGCTGATTGAGGGGGACAAAGGGTATGTGTGGCTGGCCATCTGCAGCCAGAACCAGCCCCCGTATGAGACCATCCCCCAGCATATCAACAGCACGGTGCACGACTTGCGTTTGAATGAGAATAAGCTCAAAGTGGTGCTGTACTCCTCCCTCAACCGCTTCGGCAACCTGACTGATTTGAACCTGACCAAGAATGAGATCTCCTACATTGAGGATGGGGCTTTCATGGGTCAGTCAAACCTCCAGGTCTTACAGCTGGGCTACAACAAACTCACCAACCTGACAGAGGGCATGTTGCGGGGCATGGCCCGTCTCCAGTTCCTCTTTGTGCAGCATAACCTAATTGAGCTGGTCACCCCTACTGCCTTCTCCGAGTGCCCCAGCTTGATTAGCATTGACCTGTCATCCAACCGCCTCAGCCGTCTGGAGGGCAACACTTTCACCAGCCTGAGCAACCTGATGGTGTGCGAGCTGGCTGGCAACCCCTTCAACTGTGACTGTAGCCTCTACAGCTTTCTTAACTGGCTGGCTCTCTTCAACAACGTCACCAAGAACTATGACCGCCTCCAGTGTGAGACTCCACGGGAGTTTGCTGGGTATCCGCTTCTGGTGCCTCGGCCTCACCACAACCGCAATGCCATCACCATCTTCCAGTCCATGTGCAGAGGGGGCACCATCCCCTCCCTTTCCAGGGTCAACCCAACTCCTTACACCCCTGACTCCCAGCGAGACCTGGATGAGGGCTCAGCCATCAGCCCTGGGGATTTCCTCTCTGTCAAGCCTCCAGCCTCTTCCACCACTGACTCCTCCTTCAGTCCCAGCATCAAGCTACATGATGTCACCATCACTTCAGCCATCCTGATGGTCACCATCCCCATGCCCTACAGTAAGATGTATGTGCTGGTCCAATACAACAACAGCTACGTTTCTGACATAGCAACACTGAAGAGCAAGAAGGAATATGTCACTGTCAACAAGCTGAAGGCCCACACTGATTATACATTCTGTGTGGCCTCTATCCGCAACAACAGGCGTTACAACCATACTTGCCTGACCTTTGCAACTCGGAGCAAAGGCAGGGAGGACCCTATTTCCAGTACTTCCACCACTACACACTATATTATGACCACCCTGGGTTGCCTCTTTGGGATGGTCATTGTCCTGGGGGTGGTCTACTACTGCCTGCGGAAGCGGAGGATGCAGGAGGAGAAACAGAAATCGCTCAATGTCAAAAAGACCATTCTGGAAATGCGTTATGGATCAGATATTGATACCAGTACCATAGTCCATCCTTCCCAGAAGCTGGGTGAGCCACCTGTCATTCCTGTCTCACGGATGTCCTCCATCCCTTCCATGATTGGGGAGAAGTTGCCCCCATCAAAGTCAATGGAAGCTGGGATGGAGACTCCTAAAGTCACCACTAAAGGTAACTACATTGAAGTGCGGACTGGTGGTGGGGATGGGCTGGAGAGAACCCAGCGGGATGAGGACCTGAGGGAGCTTGACAATGGGCAAGGCTCAGCTGCTGAGATTTCTACTATAGCCAAGGAGGTAGACAAGGTCAACCAGATCATCAACAACTGTATTGATGCCCTCAAGCTGGACACAGCATCCTTCCTGGGTGGTGGGACTGGTGTTGACTCAGATATGGCCTTTGAGTGCCAGTCCATCCCAGCCGGGTCCTCGAGTGGGCTAGAGCGGCCCAGCTTTCTTTCCCCACCCTACAAGGAAAGCTCCCACCACCCTTTGCAGCGCCAGCTCAGTGCTGATGCTGCTGTGGCCAGAAAGACCTGCAGTGTCTCCTCTAGTGGCTCCATCAAGAGCGCCAAGGTCTTCAGCTTGGATGTGCCTGACCACCCACCACTCAGCAAGTCTGACTCCAAATACATTGAGAAGGGCAGCCCACTTAACAGCCCTTTGGATCGTCTTCCCTTGGTGTCTCCAAGTGCCATCCATCACTTGGAGGTCAAGCCTTCTTACCATTGCAGTGAGCACCGTCACTCCTTCCCGGCCCTCTACTATGAGGAAAGTGCTGACACCTTGAGCCAGCGGGTGTCATTCCTCAAGCCACTGTCCCGGTCCAAGCGAGACTCCACGTACTCCCAGCTCTCCCCCAGACACTACTTCTCGGGCTACTCCTCCAGCCCTGAGTACTCCTCAGAGAGCACCCACAAGATCTGGGAGCGATTCCGGCCTTACAAGAAGCATCACAGGGAGGAGGTTTACATGGCAGCTGGGCATGCCCTGCGGAAGAAAGTTCAATTTGCCAAGGACGAGGATCTGCATGACATCCTGGATTACTGGAAAGGAGTCTCTGCTCAGCAGAAGCTGTGACTCTTCCTCACAAGGAAACAATACAAACCAAGACCTCCCTCCAACAACCAGAAAAAAAAAGCCACTTGACTGTGAAAAATAAACCAACAACAAAATACTCCTGAGAAATACAAAACTGACAAAACCTTTTCTTAAAGTTTACAACAACTCTTACACACACAGACACACACACTGACACACACACACACACACACACACACACGCCGAATTGTCTCTACTGTGTTACGGGGACCATTGTTCTGCCCGCAGATGGCTGGTAGGAGTGTCCTGCTCTGACACTGTGGTAACAACGTTGGAGTGTGGGTGGGTGGGAATGGCCTGGGAGTGGGTGGCAGGAGAAGTGCAGGGATGGACACTCACTGGGCATGAAACTCAGCTGTGAACTATTCATCTTTCTGTTCCTGTTGAAGGCTGATTTTTCTTTTGGGTGAGAGGGAAGGACTTTGGTTTAGAAAGCTTCCTTGTCCACCTTGTATACCTGCTATGCCAAATCTTCCATCACTAACGTTTTCCCTCATTTTCTTTAGCAGTGGAGGCTTTTCTCTCTCTCCCGTCCCCTTCCAAGACAGGTGGAATTGCTGGAAGAAGTTATTTTCCTTTGCCCTTCCCTATCCCTCTCTGTTAAGGGTCCCTGGGCTTGAACTTTCTGTCTAGATACTTCACGAACCTCCATCCTTCTCAGAGGAAGGAGAGGAGATGTGAAGGACCAAGGCGGGTAGGACCTGCCATATAACAGGCTCTGTGCCCTTGCTGCTCTTCCTCCTTCCCTTCTCTTGCCATGTTGCTGCTGATGAACACCAGCAATTCTGGAGTGATAGGCATTCTCCAGACCTTCTCAGAGCCAGTTTTCTGCCAGTTGGTGGGGAGAAATGGGTTGTGAATGTTCTCGTTGTCATGGCAAGCCAGGTTGTCAAGGAGTGGTGGAGGAAAAGACAGGAAGGTCTGGTCTTTCAGAGGTGTATAGGGTTCCCATCTCTCCATGTTACAGGTCAGAGGTCCTCCCCTCCACACACGCCTATGCTCAGGCTGCCCTTGAGTAGTCAGTTTAATATTCTCTGTTTATGTCCTCCTTACTATGAGGAAGGGACCTGGAGAGGACCTCAGCAGAACAAGTTCTCCATGAAGCTTCTGCAGCTCTTCCCAACTGACTTCACCGTGGGCTGTGGGGTGGGTGTCCATGAGAAGAGCATCACCCAACCTCCTCACTTCCAGGTGTGTGTGAAGAACAGGATTTCAGTTGCTCATCTCACTGGGTTGGCCTCACAAAGAGTCTTTCTCTTGAATAGGCCGTGGACGTTCTGGCATGGATAGGGGACAGCCTAGGGCGAAGACAGGAGCATGGGGAACAAATGGGGTGTGAGAATGGGGCCTGGGAGTAGCCCAAAAAGGATGGCCTGGAAGAAGCTCCCTTTGTGTGCGCAGCCGCGCTGTGTGCGCTGGGATAGAAGAGGACACCAGCCTCTGGATGGCAGGGTTCCTTTGACTACTTAGAGGCCCTCATGAGAATCAGAGCAACATATCACCTCCTAAATCCTCCACCTCCTCACAGGTGTGACAAACTTTTCTTAGGGATCCTTTCATGTCTTGGCAAAATCCCAGTTGCACTTGCTAGGTCTCAACCTCTGTCTCTTGGGTAGAAGATCTGTCACAGAGTTGGGAATGAGCCTACTGCCCTCTTCACCTAGCCCCATTTCTGAGCAGCCCAACAAAGCACAATCTTGGCACCATCTCCCCCAAAGTTTTTCTGTCAGGCAGGAGTGCTGCCTGCTGAACATGTCTTTATGCAGCACAGTGAGCCTTCTCGCCACGATCTGCCCAAAACTTGACTGTTGTTCACCTCTACCAGGATGAGGGTGAGGGCCTATGTTGTGTTGGCTCTCCTTAAGTAGTTATTTCCTCTTTGAGGTGCTCCTTAGAAGACCCAGTGTTTTTGGGGGTCCTGGGAGAAGGATGAGGGTGTAGGAGCTTCTCTGGGAGGCATTTACATGCTGCATGCAGAGAACTTGCCTGTTATCTGCCAGGTAGTAGCACTGCTGTGACAATTTCACCTTCTGTAAGTGAGGGGGAGCAGTAGGCAGAGTCTGGTGCATGAAAACCAGAGCAGGTATCCCCAGAGTGTAAACCTATGAAGATCTGTGGAGTTTCTTCCTTGTAGGGATGCTGATGGTAACAATCCTATGCCAGGTCATGACCCCATTGCCTCAGACTTTTCACTGTCAGCCTGCTTTCCCACAGTCAAAGCATTGCTTGCCTTGAGTCCAGAGGTGTTCATGGGACTGACTCCACATGGTAAGAGCCCGTCCCACCCAGAGGAAGGGGTGTGTGTGCACACATGTGTGTGCACCTGTGTGCAGGAGGATGAAGGGAAGATACGAAGGGAAGTCACATCACTGCTGGCAGGCCTCCCTCCATGTTGGGACCATGTGGCAAACCAAGACAGGTAAATGCTGTGAGAGATGCTTAGGCACAACAGAGACCTCCCCAGGTACCACATGGAGCAGGCTCAGTGGTCTTCCAGCATGGCAACCATCCAAGCAGAAAAGACTAATGGCTGGGGCACAGAATTGAACTGGAAAAAGGGGATGACAGGCAAGGGGGGATGGAGTCTTGTTCCTCTCTGCAACTCTTCCCCCCCTGTGCTTCTCTGCTGTATGGTCTTGTAAACAGTTCTGCTCAGTCAATACTTTAAGGAGGAGCATTAACCTGTAAAGGTTTCTGCTTTCTCCCCTCAACACCTCAAAGAGGCAGAAAAGAAAGGTCAGGGATACAGCTCTCATCAGGCCCTTCTTTTTTCTGTGGTGAGGGTAAGGCTGGAGAGGAGGGAAAAGCCATTTCTCTCCCAGCTGTAGCCCCCCACTCCAAACCATTGGATGAAGTTTGCACAAGATGGACTGTTCTGTGGGAGGAAGAGGGCAAGGAAGGGGAACAAAGTGTCTCACCTTCCTTCCTCCTCCCTTCTTCTTTGTCCTGCTCCCTCCCTCAGGAAGAGGGCTCACAAAGTGATGCCAGCCCTGTTGGAGGAAAGCAGATTTAACGTTCTATTTGCATGACAATTTTACTGTATTTTTCTGAGCAAACACCTGTTGTGTATGTGCCAGTTTGTTGGAATTTAACCTCCTCCCTCAAAGTCTCTCCTGTCCTTGTCCCTGTTTTCTCTGCTCCTTTCATTCATCCCTGATGTGATTTTATGAGAGACTCCTATCAGTTTGAGAGGGAACATACCCCAAAGAGAACCCAAACCAATCACCCCATAAATGTCATTCCTTCTTCTTCCCAGTGTCCCCTTTGCCCTTACTCCAAATGCGGTCTCTCAGCTGCTTTTCATGGTCACGTGTGTAAAGGGGTATGTGTTATATACCAAAGGCCTGCTCTTCCTAGCGGCCGCCATTTCTCCTAGTTATTGAGGAACAGGAGTGAGGCCTGACAAGATCGATCTTGTAAGAGAAATGCTCACTACCCTCCCTTTGCCCTGGCTGCTGTTCCTCAAAAAGCAAGGTTGATCTTGAGGAAACATGGAGTGCTTTAGCTGAAGGGAAACCTCTGATACAGTGAAAACTTGATGTGGAGCTTGTTACAATCACTTAGAAGATCTCCCACCACCTTCCTCTCATTGATTGCATAGACCTCTGGATTAGGTCTGTCCTATGCATTCTCTCCCCTGGCTGGCCCTGCAGAGGGCAGGACATGATGAAACCTCAAAAGCTTCTTTGTTGGGAAAAAGTGTGGAGAGACTGCCTGAAGTTTCTAAGGCCTCTTTGGCTTGGCTTTGGCAAGTCCCTCAATGCTGCCTTCTCCCAGGGCAAAGTGGACTTCTAGGGCCGAAGCAAGACCAAACCCTTTCACACTTTATTTCTGGCTTGGTGAGTATTGGCAGAGAAAACAGGGGTTTAATTCACCTCACTGGAAATTGTGGAGGGTGAGGGATGAGGCTGGGCACAGACCTGCCCTCTAGCCCCAGGGATAGCCTTGGGGAGAAGCCTGGGCTGGGGTCCTGCACCCAGGAGACTGAAGGTGAGACTCTAGACATGCTGTTCCCATGAGACAGAGCTCTTTCCCGTATCTGCTGGTGCTGCCCCAGTTTATGCTGCGGTACCATGTTCCCTTCTCCCCTCCCCACTCTTCCATGCTGAATAAATCCCTCTTGAGGCAGGTGTGAAATATTCATGACTGACAAATGAAGAATTATGTCGGGCTGAGGAGGCCTCTGTGTGTTTGCAATGCTAATCAGCCTGCCTTGCTGGAGGAGGCTCTGCCTGGCAGGCTTGAAGGAAGGAGGGGAAGATGCAGGAGGAAGGTGGAAAAGGAGCTGAGACAGAGAGAGGAGGGGCAGACACAATAGGAGTGAATAAGGTATGGTGGGACCAAGGAGTCACCACTCCTTGGTAAGGAGGCAAGGAGGTAACAGGTAGAGGGAGATGGAGAAGGTGGAGGAAAGGGACAGGCTGGAAAGACCTGGAGAAGAGATGACCACAGTGGAAAGAATGGGATGATAAGGGACAAAGAGAACAGCAAGGAAAAGGGTTGAGTGCAGGGGTGAAGGCTCTCTGAGAGGAGGTGGGGAGTAAGTCAGCAGTGCCTGGAGAAAAAAATCTTGGCGGACTTCATGATGAGCTGTGACCCCTCTCTGTAGGGCAGAGCTCAGTGCTGCAGGGTGGGTAGCTGCTGTATGGCCAGGAGCTGGACCCAGGGCACCAAAAGCACATTTGCCATGCTTGTTGCTGACTGGAAAGCTCAGCTGTGTCAGGAAGGACACACAGCCTCCAGGAGCCTGGAGAAATCCCTTCCACCGTCACCACCTCCTTCCTCACAAGCTGCAGTCAAGAAGAGCCTCATGGAGCCGTGTCCTCTTGCTGGAGCCAGCCTGCTGCTGTCCCACCACCTGAGCAGGAGGGAGCCTCCTCAGGGTGGCTTGGTGTGGGACGGACACTTTGTGCCACCCCCCACCAGGCTATGGGGCTTTCTTGTAGGGCTGGCGGAGCCTGCCCCACCTCAGCCACGTCCTACCCACCCTGTCTGAGCAAGTGTTTTTTGGGTCCTTCCCTGAAGAAGGGGCAGAGGGGAGCGTCTGTTGCGTCCCCCTACACACGCACGCATTCCCAACCCTGTCCCTCAGCCGCTTTGGCCTTGTACTGTGAGGGGCGTTCTCGGTCTGCCTCCCCTTGACTGTCCCCCCACGCACCCTGGAGAGGTGTCTCCGTACATCTCCCTGGCCATCCTACTAGGGCAGCTCTCTGCAGGGCTGCCCCAACCCACCCCGTTCCTGAGTGGAGAGAGGGCATCCCTCTGCCTGGCTTCTCCTTCTCCCTCTTCTCCCGCTCCTTCTCCTCCCTGCCCCACCCGGGGTTAAACTCCCTCTTCCCCCCCTTACGGTCCCCCTCTGTATGCCCCTTCCTCGCGCGTTCGGCTTGGCCTTTGCCTCCCCCATAACTACCACCGCCACTGTGAGGCCTTGCTCTTGGGTGGCCTGTCCCTGCCGCCTGCTCTCCACCTTCCCTGGGGGGAAGAGGAAGAGTCTGTCCGGGTCAGGCCAGACCCTCCAGGGCTGGTACGGCTGGTCCATCCACAAGCACAGCATCTGGGGTGAGGGGGTGGGAAGGGGCGGGCAGCTGCCAGGCACAGAGAAGGGGGTGTCAGCCCTTGAATGTAAGGAAGGGCCTGGGAGGCAGCTGCTGGGACTGGCTCCTTGTGGCCTCTTTGGTGTTCCTCCTTCCGTAACAACCCTGTGACCCCCCCGGTTGTGTATGGACAAATTTAAGTTGGAGTTATGTTCTTTACTTTCTTCTTTTTTCTTCATTTCCTTTCTTTTCTTCTTTTAGATTTGTATTTCTTTCTTGTTCTTTTCTTTCTCTTTTTTTCTCTCTTTCCTTCTTTTCCTGTTTTAAAACTGAATGGCACGAAATCGTTTTTCCTCAACTCGGAGATTCCTGTATGGAGAAAATCAATTTCTATATTTGCAATAAATTTCTTATTTAAAAAAAAAAACAACAACAAAAAAAAAACCTAAAAAAAAAAAAAACAACAAGCAAAAACTATGAAAAGCTGCTTCTGAGTCCATTTGTTCTAGCCTTGTCTGGCAGAGGAGGTGGAATGGGGATAGGATGGGATGGGACGGGACGGGACGGGACGGGACGGGACGGGAGGAATCCGGGGATGGGCAAAACTGAGAGAGTTGGGTCAGGGCATGGGAAGATTCTCCCAGGCACACAGTGGTCACCTGCTTCCCCCAAACACACTGTTTCTCTGCCGTTGGCTATTGCCTGTTTTGGACACACCCTCATTTTTACCCAGCCATGGGTAACAGTGTTATCAGTTCTGTTGTGATACCAGCCCTTTCCTGCACCAATCAGCACCAGGGTTCTGCCCCACCCAGGGCAGGCAGACAGCACTCTCCGGGTGTAAGGCAGAGCTTCCTTGCCCGTTACCTACGCAGCAAATCCTCTGCCTGAGCTCCAGAGCTCTCTGGAGGAAGGCTATCCAAGGCAGGGGATCCAGCCGTGGGTAATGACTGAGCAATCTGTAGCCTAATCCACCAGCAGATATCCTGATCTCAGCTCTTCCTAAGCATCAATATTTAAAGTTAAGAATACAGCCAGCAAATCCATGCCTATTGGTGCATTTATACACATAATTAGGCCAATTTGTGTATGGTGACATAGCAGCCATTCTCTTACATGTTTTGTCTCTGCCTCCTGTTTCTTAATGTTTCTAGTTTCTCCTGAGAGTGGTATGGCTCCTTGGCTCTGAGGGTTTCTTTTTTTTTTTTGCTCTTGCACATGCAGCTTTGATTAGACTGATCTAGCCATGGCTTCTAGGCTTCCTTATTGAGTGTGCTGAGCTCACAGTCTCTGCTCCTTGTGTAGCAAAGGACAGGAATAAATGGTTCTAGGGAGTTACGAGTATGGACACAACAGCTCCTGGATATATATGCTGCAGTCGCTGATGACTCTTTATTAATGCTTGAATTGATTTGAGAGCAGTCCTAGGAGCAGATGCTACTACAGGCAGATGCTTCACAGTCTGACATGTTCTCCATTGGGCTTGGGAGGAATGATTGGGTGTGGGAAGGAATGGTGCTGGGCTGTGTATCTCTGGAGGATGGAGAATGGTGCATAACGAAGAGGAGCTCTTCTGGGGTTATTCAGAGCTTCATCTGCTTGGTGGAAAGCTGGATGTTTCAGTCAAAGTGATGTTCCTGGCATCTGCATCTTTGCAGTGCAGGGATACAGGCCTTCTGAGACAGGGCATTTCAGACCTTGGGAGGAATTAATGCATAAATTATAAAGAGGCGTAATCTAATCAGTAGAGAGCCCCCATGCTGTTTATTTTGTTGCTAAATTCGATTTTGTCTCCACAGTCCTTGCATTTCATTTGGTTGCTCTGCCACAGGGATGAGAAAGGACAAGATGTATTTGCAAATGCTGTCTAGGAGGAGCAGGAAGCTTTGGGAAGGGAAGACTGTCAGGGCTGAAGTCGTCATAAATGTCCTGAAGCCAGGTGAGGACTGTTGGGCTGAGGGGACATGGAGGCACTGTAGTCGGCCCTCTGGGCCAAAATGATTTGTGGTGAAAGAGTTAAGCAGTGCTTGTATTTGAGCAGCCTTTGGCTGATTCCAGTCAGAGACCTTAAGAGTCCTCTGCTCTGCACAGTGCTATGTGAGCTGGTGTGTGTCCAGGGAAGGGATGAGATGTGAGCTGTGTCTGTGAGTCTGCATTATTCTCTCGAGTGCCTCTGGACATAACTGTGCCCAACAGACTGCAGTTCCTGCAGCAAACCACACTGACCTCTGCCTCCAGAACCTGCTTGGTGGACCATGATGTATGCATCATGGAGAGAGAGAAGGGGCCATGGCTGTGCTGTGGACAGTGAAGTGGCTGCAGTGGGCAGTGTGAGGGTGGCCAGAGTGAGCTGGCCTGCAAAGCAAACCTACCCTGGAGAGGAACAGGGGTTCTTTGCACAGCCTCATGCTTGGCTGGCTGCAGACTCGGGAAGACCATTTTGTGTTTCCTTGTGGTTGGTTCATGCTGACGTGGTTCTTTTCCACCCTTGTGAAGTTCAGTGACTTATCCAAGCCGTAATGTGCTGCAGCACAGAAAGACCTAACTTAGCCACAGAGCCTTTTGCCGGAAGTCATACGGGACAGTTGTCATCTCTTTGCCTATGTGTGCATGTGGAAGTGCCTCTGTGTTGTGGTACCGACAGGCAAGTAGGCAACATTGCCCTCTTCTGGACTGACTGTAAGCACTGGAAGAGCGTCTCTGATGGAACGGCAGATGAATCCTGTTTCCACTGCAAAGGTAACAACCTTTCTGGGTCTTAATTTCCCATCCAAATCTTGGTGGCTTTTGCAATAGCCAGCTTGGATTAGAGGATGCTTCTCTGCAGCACTAAGTGCCCAGGCATCCTGAGCAATCATGACTCCTCAGGGTCAGGGCAAGCCTAAGAGAGCAGAGTGAGGAATCTCTCCTCTCCAGGTCATGTTGACTGCAATGGAACCAGTGACCAACAGCTCTGAAGGGCAATGAACAAATGGTTGAGGGTGTGAGGGTCATGCTGCTGACCTTTGTCCCGAGGGCTGTCTCTCAAGGGGATGAGAGCAGTGCAGGCTAGGGAATGGTGAGGCTAACATCTTTCCCCACGTCTTGGATGCATTTTCAATTAAAACAAAAAAAGTGTGTATTGTGCAGAGCTGGAGGACTGACTGAGAGCTACACAGAGCCCAAGGGGACTGGGGATTTTAAGTGAACAGGCCATGCTCACCCATAGCAGGGTAGCAGATTATGTCACTGAACAACCTCTATGCCTCCCTCCTGACCCCTGAAGGAAACACAAATGGAGAGAAATAAAACCCAAACAGCCTGCAAGTGAAGTATTTAGGGGTGAAAGGATAAGAAAGGTGAAACACAGACTCAAATACTTTTATACAGGTTCACATACACTGTTAAAATGATGGATAGCTCACTAGCACTGGTGCTCCCCTATAGGGAAAAACTTGAGGTTCTGCCACAGGTTTGGTGGGAGCATGGCAGGGTGCAGAACTGCTCCATTCCTTGGCTTCCCGAATATTCAACAGGGATCTGTGTCTTCCCTTCCCTTGTCAGGCTCCTTGGGACAGAGTCTGTCTCTCACAACATGGTTATGTGATACCTCTTACAGTAGGATTGCCAGGCTCTTCAGGGACTGGCAGTTAACATGCATTCCCATGAGGAGAAAGGAATGGCATCTAAAATGAGTCCGAGGAGCTGTATTGGTGACTCCTGCTAAGCAAGGCAGAAGTAAGCAGGTGCCCAGCCAATGCTACTGTGGAAAATGAATCAAAAACCTCATCACTTTTTAAATAAGAAACACTTCAAAAAAGAAAAGTATTCTGCTCCATTCCTCTGTATGCATTGCCAGAAAGGGCATCATTAAGAATTCATTGCAACTTCTGCACCCAATTTTCCAGCCCAGTGCCTTGTCCCACTTGTCTTGCTCCAGCTCCAAAGACAGTGCAGGCTCTGCCATGAGTATCGAGGGACAAAGGGGACCTGAATAATAAGATGAAACTTTCAGAATGGGTGGGGGGGATCTGGGGACCTCTGGGGCAAAGTGGCTGAAGGGGGAAAAGCACAGCCAGGCAAGAACCATGAGGAAGAGCCAGACTTGCCCACAGATTTGCAAGCAAATAGGCACAAACTTGCCCCAACTGCCTGCTGTTGCCAGATCACAACATGGGCCTGGGGATTTCTTTCTACTCTGTTCTTCCCCTTCCTGAACCTCTGGAGTTGATGACTGGGGATTCCTAAGGTCTGAAAATGGCCTTGCTGGACCGAGGTGCTGAGCTGCAAGATGGTGATGCAGCTGACAAAAGTGGCCAAGCCAAGCCAAACTGTCATAGGGTGGATTCATCAGGACAAGGAGGTGCAGGTTAAATCTATAAAGGCTGGAGTGGCTGTACCGCTGTGTATGAGCACCTTCAGATAAAGAAAGTGGCGGCTTAATGTCGTGATACCTGCTTGTCTGGAGGAAAAGGGGTTTCATTTTGGGCTTTGCTCAAACTGGGCATTGGGCCAGAAGATACATGAGATCCCAGGTTCTCATCCCTTTACAATAAGGTGGGGAGAGAGCTGCTGCCTCTGTTTCTCTGCTGTACATTTTCCTTCTTATGTCACTGTCATCCACAAGATTTCCTACCTGTGACACCTGGTTCTCTTTCTCTCCGCTTCTCGAGTGGCAGCCGGGGAGATAATTGGTATTTTTGACACTGTCTGTTGAGCCCTTTGTGGCAGGAGCTGCCAGACGAAGCTGTGAATTATATAATGAGGGTTAATTAGAGGCTTTTCAGGGCTGTATTACCATAATCCATGAGGATGGTGCCCTCTTTTTTGGGCCATTGTAGGAAATGATGCCTATGGGGGAGAAGAGCAAGGAGGTGTCAGTGGCATTGATGGTGGTTGTGGTGGCCCGGAAAAGGATGTCCTGGCTCCTTAGTGGCACTAGA
Organism: Corvus moneduloides; assembly: GCF_009650955.1. Lineage (NCBI taxonomy): Eukaryota > Metazoa > Chordata > Aves > Passeriformes > Corvidae > Corvus > Corvus moneduloides. Next base: position 23,289,118 of record NC_045479.1, on the reverse strand, counting down.
GGTGCTGGGGTGGAGCACGTAACTCAGGAGAGTGAGGAGCAAGGTCGGACACAGACTGATGGGGTGGAGGTGAAGGGTTTTTTAATTCCTATAGAGCTGTAGTCTGATGCTGGGGGGGGTAGCTGGGTGACAGATCCCTCACTGGTCCTCATTCCTCTCTCCACTGCTGCAGGGAGCTGAGCTGGAAGGTAGAACTTGCCAGGGAAATGTCCAGAGAAACCAAGGCTTGAGTGACCTCTGTAAAGCCCTCAACCACCCACGGCTGCCAGGTGACAACTCTGCTCTTGGTTGAGTAGAGTGCTTCTCTAAGGAGGCATCATGGGCCCATCCTGCCTCTCTAAGAAGGTTGTCCTACCTGTGACTGAGTGTGCAGCTGGGAGAGAGCACCAGTCCAGTGGTGGAGTGTGAGAAGGAGAGAGGGGATCCTCCAGGTTTTGCTGTTCCTATTGGCTCAGAGCTACTCTGTCTACACCTGCCTTCACTCTGCCTGTGCTGGGTTGTTTGACTTTGGGGTTGATGAGGAGACACTGCTCCCTTACCACCACCTAGATCTCGTACAGAGAAGGGGGCACTGATTTCTCCTGCCCTGTTGTGCAGTGTGTGTGCCTGAAGGTGAAACTGCCTGAGGCACGTTAGCCAGCCCAGAAAGAAGGTTTAGATGACAGATCTCCTTCCTGCTTTCAATTGTTGCTATGCAGGGATGCTTTGAAGCAGTTGGATTTGCCAGCACAGCCTCTCTACACCCCCATGCCCTCTCAGAGGAATTAGAAACTCATTGTTTGAAGGCCTTGGAGCGATCACTTCAGCATAGTATGGAGTCTTTCCACTGAAAAGTATAAGCTGCAAGGTCATTATATCTGTGAATTGACACAGTTACAGCACAACACACCATCCTGGGTCTGAAGAAACTGAAGAATTTCAGTTTCTGCCTTCTGGCTCTGGAGGAGGAATGGACTTGCCTGGGTCTCTTGGAAAGTGACATCCCTTGTCCCCCAGACGGAGTTCATGAAACACCTTTGGGAAATGGAAGAGATTTGTCTCCCTCACATCACTAAGTCCCAAATCTGGTCAGTGTGGTGGATGGAGGGAAACAGCACAGGATGGCAGCCAGACCTCTGGGCTTCTTCTGCCTGGCTACCTGTGAGAACCAACCAGTCACCCAAACACTGTCAGAGCAGAACACAGGTTCTCCTCTCACCTCTGCTTTATCTTCTAGGCCTCCTCCCTCCTCCTGTCTTGCAGATTATGCTTTCCTGACAATTTTTGACCACTCCCTTCATACTCTCCTTTTTTTCTTGTTTTCTCTGTTCTCCACCTTCCTTCACTGACCCTCACCTCTCTCTTCCCTAGGGAATAATGATTTTCTCTATCTCTTCTCCCCTTCTCTTTCTTGATGTTTTCTTTCACCATATTCCATCTGTTATCCTTTTCCCATTTCTCAGTTTCTTTCCTTCCATTCAATCCCCTCTGTCTCCTCCCAAGTCCACATATTTTCCCCTCTCATATACTGTCTAATATAATTCCTCACATCTTGAGTCATCCAAACCTGCAAGGAAGTGGTTTCCTGCAGGGAAACAGAATGTGAAAAATATCTTTGTTCACCAAAAATTAAATATTGACCATATGGGGTGGAAAAAAAGCCAACAAACTAGGCAAAAAAAAAAAAAAAAAAAAGCCAGCTCATTGCTCAGAAAGGGATGAGGAAAGGAAAAACTTGTCCGAGCAATATTCATCACTGGGTTTAGAGCATTTCTGCATCAGTGTGCTAAGGTTCTCAGGCAGACAGGCACTGCACAGGGCCAGACAGAAGGTGGGATCTGGGGGGAAGCTGAGATACAGTTGGTGTGTGAAACAAACTTAGTGTGTGAGTCAGTTGGATGTTCTCTGCTGCAGTCATTTCTGAGATGATGTCTCTGCCCAAATCATTCCAGTTGTGACTTCCAGAAATGGCTGTGATTGAGGGGTAGGAAGGGCAGGGGGCCTCTTCTAACACGATGCCACACCATCAGACAGGAACCTGGTGAACACTCAAAGCATCCCTGGAAAGGACTTCCAGGAGGGATCAAGCACCTTGCCCTACAGACACATTTCCCTGCCAGATCCCCAGATCTCTCCTGGCTCCTTATTGAATATTTTCAGCTGTAACCAGCTTTTTCCACACCTTGACCCCAGAGATGACCTACTGCAGTGCCTGAGCATCACCCATAGGCTGGAATTTCTTAACAAAGACCATAGTACAGAGGAAGTCAAATAGATTTGGGCAGGGGCATCACCTCAGAAATGACTGAAGGAGAGAAAGTAACATACTGTTCTTGCAGGCAGGGGACAGACTCAGCACCACACATAATGACTCAGAGAGCAGCTTTGGTGGGCAGAGAAAGAAAATCTCAATGAATCCCACAGACCTTTCTGTTTCAGTGAACTATTAAACAAACCATATCTCTATGTACAGCAAGTAGAGGCTTAATCCCATGTGATACTGGTATTTTTAGCAGCTTGCACATGGATAGGGTAACTGGGACTTTTTGCTTCAGTTACAGGAGCCCTGAAGCCAGACTCCAAATATTCCTAATAAATAGGTAGATCTCAGGTGAAAATCCAGGTCTGCAAGTGCTGCAGTGAGAGACACAAGATGTTTGATTACAAGAAAAATGTCTTGGGATCTGGCTGAACCAGCTGTTCTACAGCTGGATCTTAGGCTGATTCACTGTGTGACCCTGTTGGGATCCATGAAGATGGGGAGAGGTTGGAGAGGCTGGCATCTGCTTCCTCAGAGCTTGGGACAGACTGTTGTGCCGGGCTGGTGGGGCAGTGTTGGATCTTGATGCACAGTGCAGCTGCATACCAACAGGAGATTGGGAAAGGGACTGTGGCAGAGTGGTAGCAATGGAATGTGCCCTCTGACAGAGACCTTGGGAGTGTGTGGTGCTGCCCTGCAGGGCACCAGATCTCTCCCTTTTCCCAGTTTATCGCAGCCCAAGCTGAGTGGTCTGGTGTGGGGCAGAGTCTCCAAGCAGTGCAGAGGCTGTGATGGTGCTGCTGGTTTGTGATGGTCTGTACCATGACCAGGATCTGTAGCTGCAGCCGGGCTCCTCTGCTGTGTGATGTGGAGCATGTGCTTCCCACCTGCTGTTATAAATGAGGGGGTTTGGTGGGCAGGAAAGGATTCCCCTTATGGGTCAGCTCCTTCTACTGACACCACCTGGAACCATCTGGACAGAAGAGATTCCTTGGATCTGCACCAGGGTTCCTTGGACAGCACAGAAGGCTCTTGCCAGAAACATTCCCTGCAAACAGCTATGGCATCAGGGTTTCTCATCCTCCAGGTGGGGTAGCCCTCGTAGCTGGGATCTTGGGCAGGAAAAAGTCCCACTGGAAGAAGGCACATGTTTTCTGCTCTCTGTATGATCATCTCCAGGTGACCACCAGGCAGAAGCGGCCAATTTATCTTCCCAGGGATCATGGCCTTTCTTCCAAATGAAGGAAATATTTTGTGGAAAAGCAGCAGAAAAATTGCCATATCAGCATGAATCAAAGCAGTCTGCATCTTCTCCTCCACTGAGGATTCTAAAATTACAAATGGTCTGAAGAAGGCAAGCAGGACAAAAGTACTGGCTATTCCTTTCAAAGTGAGAACACAGAGTACCCTTGAAATGATTAAGCATCTGGTTTAAGAGAAAATTCAAGAAAAAATATCATAGTAAAGAAATAACTGATGAAATTCCTTGCCAAAAGGTTTAAACCAAATTTCTGAGAGTCTTTAAACTGCTGTTGGCCAGTATTAAGGAGACAGACAGAACACTGGAACAGATGGACCTTCATGACAATCCAGTACACCTGTTCTTCTGCATTATTTGACATCTTATCCAACCTCTGCCAGCCTTGTGCCAAGGTCTGCCCAGCAAGGCTGCTGCAATGGTCTGAAATGCCAGATAACTCTTAGCCTGATACTAAGATCATCTGACAGACCTGATGGGAAAAGAGCTGCATCTGAAACTTCCCAGCATTGCAGCAGTGAGACTCAGAACAGAGTTTCTGCAGCTGCTGTGTCCAGTCCTCCCAGCACACAGTGAGCACTTGCATAAAATTCAGGTCTTATAACTATTTGGCATGGACTGAAAGGGCAAAGGGGATGTGCAGGTAGGAAAAAGGTTAAATGTACACAGCAGCAATGAGACAAATGAACAGGAGAAGGAACAACATTTAGCTTGGGTTTCTCATTGAATGAAAACATAAACATATATGGCAGGACACCCCTGGAGACATGCTACCAGAGTGCTCATACAGGCAGGTGTTGTCACCAAGACCAGGCACATCAGATGACATGAGAGAGGGAGAGCCATGGCACCAGGGCGGTGGAATCCTTAAAGCTGCAAAATTCGCCTCATGACAAGAATGCTGATGTCAATGGTTGCTGACACAGGAGTGTGTATGGGAGGTGGTAGGATAGCAAAAACCCAGGATTTAGTCAGTGAAAATAGACAAGGAAAATGTTGAAACATATGGCTTCATGACCTAAACCCCTTCTGAACCAGGATAGGTCTTGAGACAGGAAAGTCCCTGTGGGATTGATCCTGGGAGGTGTAGGGCTGTACTAGACGTGATAATGACCTTGGGGGCAGTTGGCTTCAGGTCCTCTCTGGAGCAGATGGTAGGTACACTCTGCACTACTCACCTGTGGGACACAGTGCTGAGTGTCTCTGAGTTAACCTCCAGCTGAGTTCCCCATGACTGTCCAGAACCTTAAAGATCACAAAAATGCAAAAGTATGGAAGGCAAGGGGAAGACTTGGGAAATGCTGGCTGGCTGCTAAATGGGGCAGGTGCCCTGGTGAGACAGGGCATGGAAAACACTGAGGTATTTGAGTGGCTTCTCCAGATGTCTTTGGTGACAATACTGGCCTTCAGAAATGCCAGGCCCCAGAAACTGGGGGAAAATAGGGAGCAACTTAGCCTGTGTGGAAGAGGATCAGAAAATACTTAAGCAAAACAGACATGTGTAAGTCCATGGGCCCTGATGGGATGCATCCAGCAGTGCTAAGGGAGCTGGCTGGTGTCATTTCAAGGTCAATCCAAATAATCTTTGAACAGTCATGGTGAGTAGGAGAAGTGCCTGAGGACTGGAGGAATGCAAATGTCACTATGGAAGTCTCAGTTTATAGGAAGTCATGGGAAGGCCAGCTGGAAAGGATGAAACCCCTCTGTGTTCTAGCGGCATGTTAGTACAGAGGGGTGATGCTGCTGTGAGGAATCCATGCATTTCTGATTCCTGCCGAGTTGGAACAATGTTGGTGAGGCAAGGTTTATAGAGGGAGATAAATTGCTTCTTTTGGACAAGCCAAATTAAATGTAAAAATGGACAAGCTCATTCTCGGACTTGCTGCGTTTACTTCCTCCTGTGAGCCTGACACCCTGTCCATTTATTTCTGCTTGTATCCTAGCTGATCTTTCACACAAACCTGGCCACTCCTACCATCTTCAGACATCACACTTAGAGCAGCCCTGAGCTTGAAATATGAATTCCTATTTTCACAAGGACCAAGCTGTAAAAGCAACATTCCCTACACTCATTGGTGAGCTGGGGAGAAAAGGAAGCCAAAGAGTAAGTATTTTCTTGATGATCTCTTTTCATATGAGTACCCTCTCTGATAATCCAGACCTGCAATAAGGAAGAAGAGGATCAGCTGTTCCTCCAGGTAGTTGAACTGCAGTTCAACAGTTAATCTTCCAGAGCTGATCTTTGCTACGGTGTAGCTTGTTCTCACAGTAAGCTCACCTCACAGGGTGTTCAGGCTGACTCATGAACCTGCCACACGCTGGAAACATCACTTTCTGACAGGTAATAGAGCCAAACAGAGCAGGGTCTAGAGCAAAACCCTCATGGTTTTACCAGTGAAGGCACATCTTGGTGAATCCTGGGAACTGGGATGTGTTCTTATGTTTCTGATAAGCCATGAGGGTTTGAGCTCCTCCTTGAGGGGAGGGAACTGAGTCCTGAGCAAAGCAAGTAGTAATAAAGCAAACCAAATATTAATATAGCAAAAAAAATGGTACAGACTAGCAGGGAATGAGATACTGCAAACAGAGTGAATGACAGAGCCTTGTTCCCTGAAACTCCCACCAATGTCAAAAAGAAACAAACAGAAGAAAAAGAGATGTCTGCAAGCACAAGTGTGAGGGAGAGAGAGAGAGTGTGTGAAACAGACACTGAGGGAGCAGGATCCTATACAATGCTTGAGAGACATGTCCTGTAGGCTTTGTGTTTGTGTTAGAGCTTGTGAGTGTGAGACAGCCTGTGTGAGAGAGCCCGAGACAGCTCCCATGTGTGTGTGAGTGGGGGCGTGAGAGCCGGGCACGAGGAGGGGTGAGCCAAAGTGGAGCCTCTCCAACCTCCTCCCTGCCTGGGAAGCCGCTCAAGGGGCTTGGAGTTGTGGTGGGTTGGCACATCTCAGGTGAGGATGGGGAGCTGTAAGAGCTGAGCACTGACCTTTCAGGCTCAAGTCAATGATGCCACCACATTGTCGTGGGAATCACCACAACTTCCTGTCTGTACAATGCCTTCCCTGTTGTGGTGCTTGCCCTCCATTCCCACCAAACCTGAAATAGCACCTGACTGGTCTGCAGGGGTGACGGTGGAAGTGAAGGAGACTGGTTGAATAAACCTTTTCCCTTCCATGTACACTGGGAAGCCAAGAAGGACTAGTAAAAATGCCCCGGCAGGTGGTAGCTGCTGTCCTGCTCCCACAGCCTGTCCTGCTGCCTTTGTGTTTGTGCTGTTTGAAAGCAGAGCAGGAGACAGATAGCTTTCCTCTTGCTTGCAGGAGGCTCCTCCACAGAGCCAAATGGCCAGCACAGCATAGCCAGGTCCTGCAGCTGGCCAGACCCAGTCCTGTCTCACCACAACCTCCCAGTCTTGGAAAGATGGGAACAGTGTTCCTTCCCAGCACCTGTTTGGCTTGAACACGTCCTGCTCCTGCTGCCTCTGCAGAGGGGATTGCTTGCCATCCAGTGCTCAAAGACCCCTTAGTTTTGGTCAGGGCTCAGGCCTTCTCAAGCCCTGCAAGAGTGAGGGAAACATAAGTGTGCTGGCAAAACAAGGGTTTCTGCAGTGCTCACACAGTGTGAAATGCAGCTCAGCTCTCTGTCAGCTGGAGGGACAGCAACGTGGGCCAGGTGCTGGGAGCAGCCTTGCGTGTTTGAGAGGCTCTCCTCAGAGAGACGAAAAGCTAGGAGAAAGGCATCCCAGCAAAACTCTGGAGATGGGAAATGGCACTACTGCTGCAGGTCCTCAGGCATCTACAGGTGAGATTCTGGTTTCCAGAGCCGTTTTTGGTGCCCTGGGTTATCCAAGATGTTAGCTGAGTGCTGGTGAATACTAAACAGGACCTGTGGGAGATATTCTGGAGGAGAACCTGAAGACAGGTGGGTGACCTTGCACCGTACACCAGTGTTCAGACCTCTGATTCACTCCTTGACTGACATAATTTGTGCTAACCCTTAAAACCCAGGACAGCATCAGCACTGCAGATTTTCAGAGGTACCCTGAGAAATCATCTGGCAGAGCTCTTCAAAGCCCTGGTGATGTCATCACTGCAAAGTTCTGATGCAGGGCTGTTGAGCCTGTTCTTTGCTGGTGAGAGAGCAGGTCTTCCCAGCACCTTTCAGCTGCAAATTCCCACCTACCTTAGGACTGCACAGCAATAGCACAAAGTATCATTTGGTGCTAGCTGGGAATGTGTTTTGTGAGCTTTGACTGAGACTGTGATGACATATTCAGAGACACTGGTCTGCACCAGAGGTATCTTCTGTGTTGGCCAGGTGCAGGTCTTTTGAACATGCCAAGTGTCTGTCCCAGGCTCATGAGCTCTTGCAGGCTATTTATGGCCCGAGGGCTTTAGGACTCCCACCCTGGCCTTAGACAAAACAATGAGGTCATGTGTGGCAGCCCTGAGGGTGGCTGCAAAGACAGACCATCAGTATCAGCTTTCTAAGGAAATGGAAACATCGTGCTTTCCTTCTACATCGAAGAGACTGTGAGTAGTGACTTCTAACCAAAGGCAGTGATATTGCCCATGTGAGCCTCCAAAGAGACTGAATGATGTCACCAACTTGTGTAGTAGTAAATTGCAAAGTCAGTTCTAGACTCTGAATGCTGAACCACTTGAGCACAGTGTAATGCCCAGCTGACCACTCCTAATAAGTAGGACGTCCCTGCAGGCACAGATAAACACTTGTTGTGATTACTGAATCAGAGCTGGCTGGGGAATTTGAGCACAGCCTTCTCATTGTACTGCAGGGCAAGTGTCTGAATGCACTTACCAGCAGGAGTGCCTCGGGAGGGAGTTATGGTCCTGGATAAATGCCTGTTCAAAGCCTTCCAGAAATCACTGGTCTATGTTAGAGCCATGTGGCTGTAGCTCAGGCCCAGAGAACCATGTCTCTGGGGCTACACCTCTTCATCCAAACAATCATGGAGTGAAGGAGTCTTTCTTCATCACTGCTTCCGTGAGAATGGACAAATATCCTTAACCTCTCAAGCTGGGCTGTGGGTGGATTCAGCTGGGTTGAGAGCTTGAAGAGGCTCTACGGGTGTGCAGATGCATCTGGAGTGCAAGCTGTGCCCAAACCCTATGCACAAAAAGCAGGCTGTCTGCAGTCAATTCTGCATGGTGCACACAGGGAGGTGAGGTGCTCTTCTCACTCTCACCAGGCTCCGCTTGGGCAGCCCAGCACTGCCCGGGGTGCCTACTGGAGCAGTCTGCCTTCCACAGCAGCTTCCTGTTCTCAGAGCCAAAAAGCGAGGCATGCTTCAAATATTCCCTGTGTGTACTTGCTCTATGGTGTCCTGCTCCACTACTTCTCCTTCAGTTCACTTCCTCCTCCTTGGTCACATTCCCATGCCCGTGACCTCCATCAGTATTACCTGTCCATGCCCATCAGCCTCTGAGAACTGAGACGACAAGCTGACAGCCACTCCTGATGGAAGGAGGAAGATAGTCCCCACAGCTCTCTCATCAAGAAGCCCCTCTAAAACCATCCTAATGAAATTCTCCTTAGGGCCCCTGTCAGCTCTGCCTTTCTTTGCAGGCTCCTTTGACAGACGGATGTCAGTTCGGGGAAAGCTGTTTGATGTTCTTCATCTTAATGAAAGTGATCCTCTGGCAGGCACTGTCTCCTCTGCCTCTAGGCAACTGTGGTCTAGCAGTGTCAGGCTACTCTGTGCTTTGTCATACTGGATCCTAATTAGTGGCTGGCTCCTGCTGCTTCTGAAGTCAACAGGGAAAACATCCCTCTGGCTGCAGTGGAGCAGGAGGTAGAGGATGGGAATGTCAGCATACAGAGAAATGGCGAGGGTCTGTGTGAGTTCCTTCCCATCCTCCTCAAATATTACTGTTGTCCCTTTTTCTCTCTTTCCTCTGCTCATCCGAAGACAGGGACAGATGTGTTGGCAGCTCTGTGTCTGCTCCCTGGCTGCCATTGACCTGTAGGGCACACACATGCTGCTTTGGGTCAGAGAGAAAGGACAGAGAACCTCCCAGGCCACTCACCTGGGGCTAGCTAAGTGCTGAGAAGAGGTGAAACTTATGGGAGATGCACTCTAGAGTGAGAAAACATAGATTACAGGATCCCTGCTCCAGACTTCTCCACCAATAATGTGTTGCACCCTTTTGATTCAAGTGGTTGGCTGATGTTCAAGCTCCTGTATTTTGTTTTCCCTTAAGGAGGCATATTAACAATAGATCTAGGAAGTTCTCTGTGTCTGTAAAGTGCTGCTTTGGTAAGTCAAAAACTAGGAGGCAATTTCTTTGCTGCCCAAACCCCTTTCTTCAGGCTTTTCTTAGTGGTCTTTTACTGCCTGCCTGCAGTTTCACTGTTTTATCAGAAAACACTGCTTGCTTTCCTCTGTCAAACACAGCTCTTTTATCCTATACCTCTTACTTTTGGGAAATGGTGAATGCTTAGGTTTAGATGATGACCATTAATGGTGCAAACAGGAGGTTGATTGTGTCCTGGAACCATCTTAAAGAAAGACAGAAGCTAAATTCATCTGATTAAAGGACATTCGATCGGTTTGTTGCAGAACTTATTCAAAATCCAGTCAGATCCTCCATCCTCATCCACAAGCAAATGCAATCTCCCAAGCAATCATTACACCTGCAGCATCTCTTTTATTCAGCACTGTCAGACACTCACAGCCCTGTCCTGGATTCCTCCCTGCCTTCCCAGTGGGGATGTGTGTGTGGCTGCACAGTCCAGCATCTCTTTGTGCTTGTGTACTGGGGCTTTTGAAGTGATCATTATATTGCTGTATGCAGCACAGTGCATGACTGGTTGCTTTCCTTGGCTCTCCCTATCATTTCTCTGGGATATCTGACAAAGCCTCGTCCCATTACAGCTTTGGAGGCAATGTGTACAGTGAGCTGCCTCACCCTTCTGCCCCTATCTTACAGGTCACTGTAAGGCACATTCAGGCTGCAAGAAGACCAAATCTGACTGTGTTGTAGGTATGTGGCCAGTCAATCAATAGGGAAGGCACTGCTCAGCTTTGGTAGGTCAGGGCTATAGCCTGGATAGCTGGAGGGATTTGGTAGCACTGCTGTAAAAGACCAGATTCCTGGAAGCTACTGGAAGGCATAGATAAATACCTTGGGAAGTGTGTGACGCCCCAAACACTGCAGTGTAATGAGAAGTCTTTGGGTTAATACAACTGAGATATGGTAATCAGAATGAATTTTAAATTGTATTTGGAATACTTGCTGGTTTTTGTCTTTGAGCTTTGTTTGTATATGGGCTTCTTAATTCAGCCACAACCTTCCTTTCATTTTACAGAAGCACATAAACTTCCATACATAATTCTCAAAACTCAAAATTGTCCCCTCTTCATCTGACACCAGTAAGTGGTTCTTTAAAGGAGAATGGCTGTTGAGAGACCTGGAGGCAAATTGCTAGGCTTAGCAAGGGTGCTAGAGAGGGGAAGGGTAGAGAAGATTACAGAACAAAATCCATAGCTGCTATTTGGAGGAGATGGAGGGAGCAGGGGGGAGTGGAGAGAGGAAAATGTCTGTCCTTAAAGAAGCACAGAGTCAGGGTGCTGCTGGCCCCTCTCTGGAGGGCTCTGCTTGGCTGGGCAGCTTATTAACTAAAATGGAAAGAAAATGGAGAAGATTCAGGGCAGAGCAGCAGATAGAGGGACAAAGGAAGGCCTGACTGATGAGGGAAGATTAAGCATTAAATGTGTTTATCTTTGCTAAGCGATGACTAAGAGGACGTGTGATAACCATCTTGCCATCTGAGAGACATGAATAACTATGTGCAAGTGTGTGTGGGCATGATTTAGGGTGGTGACAAGGACAAGGCATTTCAAAGAGCCAGACCCCAGTGGTTACCTTGCCCCTGCACAGGCTCAGGGGCAAGCAGAATCCCCTCACAGCGCCAAAGAGGGACCAGTCATGCTGGGAGTCAGAAGAGGTGAGGATAGTGGGTTTGAATCAGGTGGGAGATGGGGTGGAAAATAAGGACATCTTGCTGCTCCTCCTTCAGATACAGTGATCTCTCCTGCATGCCCCTCCATTTTTCATGTAACCATGAAAAACTGCCCTTTAGTTGCTCTGCCTCAATCTCCTCACCTCAGATTCTTCACACTCCTCACTCCCCTCTTTTCTTTGTGTTTCATATCTTCATTCTTGCTCACTCTGTTCATAGTTTCTTCTCTCTGTTGCACATCCCCTTCTTCTCCTTGTTTTTCCCTACCTTTGTCCACTTCTCTCTCTCCCCCCCACCCCCATCCCTCTACCCACTTCTTTTTCAGCAGGTAGATCTGCATCTGTGATTGAAGGTTCATTTTCCTTTCATTCTGTGGGTGACAAATTCTGACTTGGATAATGACTTGTGAAAAATCAAGAGAGAAGCCAGCTGCTCCAGTGGCACAGGAACTGGCTGTGATGTTCATGAGGACTGATGGCAGGCAGGGTGAGGGGTGGGAGGGTGCTGTGCAGGGCAGGGAGATGTTCTTCTTTCCCTTCACAGCATGGGAGGGTGGACCAGGAGGGGTGACATGGTTGCTGAACATATCTAGGGCACATGGGAAATTTCTTCCTCAGGCAATTTTGATCCAAGTGAGCAAAACCCGAATGTGTTTCCTGAGCTCTGACCTCTCAAGGAAAACTGGGTTTTGACCTTCAAGTTGAGGAGGAAGGATGTAGGGGTTTGACTGCTTTGAGAGGTGTGGGGCAGACTGTGTATGTCCATTTTACTGGCTCCAGCTTCAATTCACGTGCCCAGAGAGTGCTTAGACAGAGCCCCACCTCGGTGTTGCTGGTACACCATGTGGAAGCAGGCATTTGAAGAGGCCTTGCTCATCCCAGCTGTGTGGACCATGGGCCTGCTGAGGTGTCACCATGCCGGTGACATCCCTTCCACAGAACACCAGCAACCTCTTAGCACTTGTGTGAGTAGTTCTGATGTGGGCAGTGGTTTGTATTCACTGAAGTGGCTTTGTCAGGGTTGCCCTCCCGTCGAGCTCATGATCACTCCCTCTGAGGAAATGGCTGGATGCAGAATGATCCTTCCTTCTGCCTTGCGGGAGCTGAGTCAGTGCTGTTTATGCGGGAGGGAACTCTCTGTGTCTCACGGCACAGCGGTGCTCACAAAAGCAGTCATGGCCATGACACTGGGGCTCCCTTACACAGAAGATCTAGGTTTGCTGGTACACCACAGAGAGCCCCAGCACCATCAAATGGAAACACTTCTGCTTGCTTCTCTATTCGTGGAGCCCACATGGAGTCACCAGGAAGCTGCAAAGTTCTCAATGTGAGCTTATCCACTGAGGTGGAGTGTGCTTGTTTCTCCCACAGGGGTATGTATCCCTTTTGCTTTTAGGCTTTTGTGCTTTCAATGCCGGAGATTCACCGTCTTGCTGTTGGTGAACAGGAAGAGTCAGGTCTGTGGCATTAGGAAACCACAGCAGATCCAGATTGAAAGATGCCACTGGCCCACCCAGATGTTGTTTTGTTCTTGGCAGCTCAGTCCTTGGAGTCGTCAGCCTGCAGGCCCCAATGGCATGGTGGCACTTACACTCTCAGCACTTCTATTTCTGTCTGAGAAGGCATTCCCCTTTGCTCTGGAGGGAGCTTTCTTCCTGGGACACAGGGGAATGAGTAGTGGGTAAAGACAGATGGTAAGAACAGGCAGACCTTCGGGCTAACCTGCACTGTTCCACCTGGGCTTTCTAATGCTCCTCTCCAGTGCCGTGAAATTCACTATACGGAGAGGTGGGAGAAGAACAAAGGTGTTAGATAAAGAGGCATCTGAGAGTAGAAGGCAGCAGGACTGAAGGAGGTAGATAGAAAGCAGATCTGACTGGGGCCAGAGGTGACTGTGGGACTTGGGCTGGTATATGTGTGGCCAAGCAGAAGACAGAATTGAATGAAACATGGCCATGAGGGAGCCACAGGGGCAAAAACTATGGGAGGTAGAGACAAGCCTATCCTGCAAGGGAGACCACAGTTCCATTGACTTAAGAGATCATTCTCCTTGCTCCCCTACCTCCCTCTCACCTTAACTGCACTGCCATAGCTTCTGGACAGGTGCTGCCCGACTCTTCCAAGAGCAGCACATTTCATCAGCCCAAGCCTCTCCAGCTCTTCTAGGACACAGACTGAGGGAAGGAGCAATGATGTTGTGAAGTTATAAGGTGTGTTAGCACCTGTGGCAGTGAAAGTCACATGTTTGATGGATTCCTGGGGTCCTAATGAGAAATACCAGCACACAAAACACCTCCTGCAGGGGACAGAGGCTGGGGATAGGGGTGGAGGAAAAGGAGGGCTAGCTGATTGCTGAGGGTACCAGAGCTGCCCAGGCAGGGATCAGGGGGGAAGGGGTGGTGTGTGTGTGTACATATGTGATAGGGAAAAAGGCAAGAAAGAAATAACAAAAAAAAACCCAAAAAGGCTGTGTGTCTTTGTTCACTCTCCTTATTGCTTTATTAATGACAAATGACTTAATGCTGCTCTCCCACCCCGCTGACTGCCTGGCCCTCTGCTCAGCAGCTTCCACTGATGGGGTGGGACAGTGCCACTGAGGATGCCTCAGAAGGGGCTGGATGGGCTGCCCTGGCTGTGTGGTTTTCCTTCACTCCTTCAGCCTCCCTTTTTCTCATTCACCAATATGGCTTTGATGCGGCTCAGCGAGAGTTTCCATTTATATTTCAGCCTTGCCTGTGACACCGTCCCTGAGTCCCTGCAGCTCTGACGCATGATTTCCCGCTCTCCCAAATGCTCTGCTTGGCTCAGCCGCTCGTTCCCCTCAGCCTCTTTGCTATTCCTCATCCCGCCATGCAATCTTCCCCTCTCCCTCCAACCGTCCCCTGATGCCGCCACTGACGCCTGCTCCTTCAGTCACTCCATCTTTCCCTGACATGTCTCTGCCCCTCTCCCTGTGCTCCCAATTAGCACAGTCACCAGGTTTAGCCAGGCAGCTGGTGCATCCAAGGCTGCAAAGGGAAAAGATGGGGATTTCTGCTTCAGAGCCAAGCCGCATGCAGGCTCTCTGGTACCTGAGGCTGCTCTTACTAATACTCAGCCTTTGGCCTTGCCTTGCAGGGAAGAAGTCACAGCCCAGGCTCCTAGGGGATGGTAAAGTGACCCCCATGTCCCTATTTACACGTCCCCCCAAAAAGTCTGTCCTACACAGCTACAAGGTGAAATATTTTGTGCCCCTTGCTCAGGCTGGCTGGCTGGGCAACTGGAATAGCAGAAGATCCCCCCAAGAGACTTGAAGAGTGTAGCTGTGGCGTGTGTACTAAACCTGTGTCCCCCAGATTGAATAGGCCAAGCAGGCACATACTTCCATGGGCTTTTAAAGTGTACTTTTTTAAAGTGGCTTTGGAATAACCTCTGGAGGATTAGTACGACAACCTGAGCACTAGGTCTCAAACACCCAGAGACTGGGGGCCAGAGATTTCCAAGTGTCCTGCACAAGTAGCCCTGCTCCCACCCATGAGAGCCGTGGCAGTGATTCATCCTCTGCACCCAACATCTTGACAGGAGAACAATCTTCCAGTGGTGGCTACCTGCCCTTCTTTGCCAAGCTCCTGTGGTACTCCCTGGGGGAGGATGCTCAGGGATTCAGATGAGGCTGAGAAGCAGATGTTGTCCTCATTAGAAGAGAAAATGTAACATAGAAAAGGAGAGGGGGAGAGAGGGGGGAAGGGAGGTGCAAGACAAATACTCTCACTGTGAGCAGGAAAAATTATCTTGGTTTTGGGAAGAGGTGGTGCCTTCCTGCCCTGCTCCACTCTTCATTGGGATTAGAGTGGAGAACAGTCCAGGCAGGCAGAGCCTTGAGAGGCAGAGGGGTGAAGCAGGCCGTGCCATCTGAGTGTGGCACTGATTACACATGGCCAAAGGGCATCAGGAGGCAATGACTTGGAAGGACACGCTTGAGGGGGCAAGCGTGGCAGCAGCTCTGACAGCTGGGGGAAGCAGGGGCCGCTTGCTATGTCTCTCCATCCAGCCCTCTGCCCTGCTCCTGCCCTGTTCCTTACAGCAGCCCCCCTGAAGCACACACTGAGGCAGTGCCCCCATCCTGCTCTCTGCACCTTAGAACACAGAAGCCACCTAAGGAGCCTCTGGGCAAGGCAAATGTAGCATCAGGGGGCTCCAGGAGTCCCTTCCTGCTTAAGAACCAGGTAGGGGTCATGCTGGTGTAAAGAAGGGAGAATATCCAACAAAAACAGAGCAAAAGGGAGGACACTGGGGGCCAACACCTTAGGAAGGCTGGGGTGCTTGGAAACTGTCAGAGAAGGTGGAACATGATGTAGCAGCAGACACTTGTCACAGATGGTTTAGCCTTGGATGGAAAGGCTTCCCTTGCCTCAGGGAGCAGTCCCAGCTCTGAGAGGGAGATATTTGGCTGAGAAGACCTGCTGAGCTCTCTACCCACAGGGACCATGCGTGGTCCCTCCCTGTTCCCCGATCCCTCAAAGCAGCCACCCAAGCAGAGAAGATCAAAGTCTGCAGTGTTTCAAAATCAATTCTTTCTCCTGTCCTGAACTTGTTTCCCCTTCCCTTTCCCCTTTCCAGCCCCATGCACAGTCTGTCCAGAGGGTAAGCTCATTGGAGCAGCTCTGCTCATCAATGTAGTCAGCATTTAGAAAATAACACAGCTGAAATTACCTTGTGCTCAGGTCGCTTCATAGGAGGACTGATGCCACTGTGTCTGCCAGCAGCCAAGCAGGGAAGGTGTCCTCCCCAGGACCACTTCCACTTCCTTCCCACTTCCAGACCTCTTTTTGGTATCTAGCACATCTCACTGCTCTTTTTTAGCCTACCTTCTGTGAGGTCTCTAGGAGTCTTACATGTTCCTTTTATTTCAGCAGACCTCCCTTGAAGCACCTGAAGTGCAAGTTATATTCCAGTGCTTCCCTGGCACAGGAGGAGCCTCCCTTCTGCCCTCATGTTTGCATCCCAGTGACAGTAGAGGGCAGTGATTGTGGGAACCACATGGTAAAGATGCTGAACTCTAACTTTGTTTCCCCCAGAGAGCAAAAGAGGGAGCGGGAATGGCCACGCAGAGCTCCTGTGGCACAGGACAAGGCTGATGCTGAGTCAGATGCTGAAGGTGAAAGGAGAGAGGACTGGTGGCCACGTTGGGAGCTGGATACCAAAATCACAGCAGGCTTCTTTTGAAAGCCTCAGCCAAAACACTTCTGCAGCTCTGAAGGGGGCATTTGATTTACAGATTTTGACAGTTAAAGAGTAAACTTGGTACCTAATGAGTCCTGCACCTGCAGGAAAAATGATGTGAAGAACAGAAGAGGATTTCCCTGGGGAACGTCAAGAGGAAGAAAATGTGGTGGGAACAAACGGGAGAATACAGTGCCTGGCAGGGGAATTTGAAGTGGGGAATGTAAGGTAGAGAAGCAGTGGCAGAGCAGGGGATGGGGTTCTGGGACTGCAAGAAAAGGTGGATGGGGCACATGGGAGGAGTGGAAGACAGAGGTTCAAAGCAACAGCGGGTGCGAGGCAATTCACAGTGTTCGTGTTTGGTGCTGTGCAGACGTAGGTAGCAGTGTAGCCTGAATGCCAAAGGGTCTGGTCCCAGAGTGGCAGTAAAAAATTCATGTTCACAGGACTGTGGGATGTTCTGACATTGTTTTGCACTTAGATCACCACAGGATAGGAAATAACACCAAACCAGGCAGATACCTATAGAAACCCTTTCTCAGTAAATTAGGCTGAGAAGGGATGAAAATAGGGAGTCAAAGAAAGGCTTAACCTGATCCCAGCACTGGCTGCAGTGAGGTTAGAGCCCTGCCTTGGAATAATCTCCCACAATCTTCACTGTGCTGGCCCAGGAGCCCACTCCTTTCTCTGGAAGGAGAGAACATTATTCTCTTCATTCATTTTAGAGGTGCCCTATTCCAAGAACCTCTATACTCATTTGTCTTCTGGCCAAGGCTGGCTTGGCATTGGGCTTCTCCAACAACTTGATGGGCTGTTGTTGACACCACTGACAGCTGAGGAAGCACAACCCTTCGTGTATGAACACTGAACAACCTTGTGCTTTCCCTTCTTTTGTCGTCTCCTGACTGAAGAGTTCACAAGCTGAGCGTTGCTGCCTGCAAGTCTCCCTGAAGAGTGCCTCTGAACGTTTCAGGCAGTAACCTGGAGAGCACTTGCTTCCTGATTAAAGACATGAGGCTCCATTAGTGGAGAGAGGCAGCAGAATGTGAAGGAGAGTGAGAGGCCTGCCATCAGGCAGGTCCCCTGCTCAGCGCTTTAGGCTGTCCCTCTCTCCGTGCCATCCATCAATTTAACCCAATACGATGCCATGGTTTTAAGTGACTCCAGCATTAGAAACTCTGTCAGGCATGAGATTTATGGGGTGATGTGCCACAAAGCTGCTTCCTCTGCCAAGTCACACGTTTTACTCTTTTTCTTTCCTTCCCAATACTTGTGGAGCTAGAAAATTAGGTCCTCACTGACTCCTCGAACTCATTTGTGAGATGGGAGAAAGAACCAGCCTTTCTGCAGTGGATTAAAGGAAGAAAGGGAGGCGGTGCAGAATGGATTGGTGTGGGGCATGACGGGGCCAGAAAGACTCAGAATAGGCTCAGGATATTTTTCAAGAGTAATTCAGAACACTTTTTTTTTTTCCTCTCTTTTTCTTTGCTTGCTCCTAAAGCCCTCTGTAGCCAACATTTATCTACAAGGATGAATTTTATGCTGAGACATCACAGCCCTTCTGGATCTCCTCAGGGGGCTCAAAGCTGTTAGAGTTTTCTCCCTTATTCATAGCAGGAGACTCACCAGTGCTGTCAGGAGCCTGTTGGCTCCAAATTTTCTGTGGTAGCTGGCAACCTGCCTGGTTCTGGGTGTCCCAGGATGGCTAAGGCCATGCATGCTGATCAAAGTGTGGCATCAGCTGAGGATGACTGTAGTCGCCTCTCAGGTTTCTTTGCCAAACGATATCCAGAGAGCTGGTCCCAATGACACTGGAAGCTCCAGCTTTCACAGTATCCTGACTGGGTGCTCAGTAGGGTCACAGAGGGAAGGTACTTTGGAGAAGGATGTGGTGCAGGTAGGGAGAAAGAGGAGGAGCAATGGAAGACAGACAGGAAGAGGGGCCCTGAGAAAAGCAGCAAGCACGACATGAGTGTGTATCAGTAGCGCATGAACCAAGAAGCGTGCAGCTCTCGAGTGCTTTGCTTTCCTGATGCTCTTCTGCTTAATGCACTTTGTGCTTGTCCCCTTAGATCCCATTTCTGTCGGATCTAGCAGTGGCCCTGTTAGCCTCACACTAGGTAACCAGTTTGTGGTGAAAACATGAAGAGAGAAGCCCCCAACCACCCCTGGCAGAGCAGCTGTCAAAGTAGATTGGCTTCCAGCCCCTTGCCAGCTGCCCCCAGCACCGGCTGTCTGTGCAAGTTAAGAGCCTTCTCCTGAGTTGCTGAGAACTGCCACAGCTAGCCTGTATCATTCACAGCATCCATGAGCATGGAGCTGCTGTCCGGACATCGTGTGCCCTGCAGCTCCTTGGGCACTCAGCTGGTGCAGAGGGGGAGCAGGAGACGTTTGTGTGCACGTGTGCGCACACACTCGGGGACAAACGCACGCTTCAGCTGCACAACTGTGCAACGGCAGCCCGGGCCAGCAACCTCGCAGGCACAAACCCAAGCTGCCACTTAGACTTTCACAGGCTCATACTGAGCAAATGGGCACATGGGGAGGGTGGACATAGACAGACACATGCACGGAGCCTGAGCACAAGGGCGATGAGAGGCCTGAGTGTATAGGGGCACATGGCACGTGAGCACAAAGCCCTGTGCACACAGTGCATGGGCACACCACAAAGTGTCTTCCCCACCCCTCCACCCAGTCACTGTAAGTAAAGCTTGTTTTGTGTGGTATGACACTGTGTCTCCCCTTACCACATGATGGTTTTTATCATCTACTCTCTCAGCTATATGAAATGGGTTGATTTGGCCCTCTCACACCAAACCTCCAGCCACCTCTGTATGCCCATGCACATGGCTCTGTTCCCCTTCCACACTTCTCATCCCCATCCTCTTACCTTCAGCCAGGTGTGTGCCATGGATGAGAAGACCTGGCTCTCTAGACCTGGATGGGGTTGTTTATTATTTGTCAACCAAAAGCCCAATTCCTGAATTCATCTGAAAGGGCAAAAAAATCCTTATGTGCTCTGCTTCTCTCTCTGCCCCATAGCCCTGCATTTCTCACTGCCCCTCATGGGGTCTGGCTGCTGCTCTCGGCTTGAAGATGTTATTAACATTACAAAAATGGCTGTCAGTTCACAGCAGCGAGGTGAAAACCAAAAAGATGCTGCAATTATGAATTTGTTAGGGAAGCCAGAGGGAGGATGCACCTATAGGGTGATGGAGAAGCAGTAGGCTGCCCTCATTGCCCTGCCTGTCTTCCCCTTTCCCCTCCTCTCCTGCCCTCCTTGTTCTCACACACATCTCTCTACCCTCTTCTCTTTTTATTCCCTGTCTGTTCACTCCCTGCTGATGTCCTGCTGTGGCACTACCTGCCACGGGCAGCATCGCTGCACGTTAATTAGGTCCTGCACAGTTGTGCGGATGAATGCCGCTATCAGCGGGAGAGCAGCTCCAGCCTCCCCCACCTCTGCTCACACAGCCTCCTGCTTCCTCCCCATCCCCTGCTGAACAGACCTGTCCAAGACCATTTATCCATAATGGCCCTCTGTGATAATAAATTTTTGTTTATGGGTGCACCAAGGAAGAAAAGGCAACAAAAATGAAGATGGCTCCGTGGTGGTGGAAATTGCTGCATCAGGTGATGCCTGTGGGGGAGCTTTTTGGGAGAAAGAGCATGAGAGTAAGGGTGAGTGAAACACATGGAAGGCCCAATGGTTTATCTGCTGATCAAGACAAACCTCGACTGACTTTGTCAGGAAATGCAGCCTTCACCCCCCAGACCCACTCTCACAGCTTGCCAGTGTCTTGCACAATGATGAAGGAGGGAGGGAGCAGGGCTGGAAGGTTGGGGAAGAACGCCCAGCATAAACAGGAGGCAGGAGAAATTGTGGTTGTCACTAGATGAGAGGGTTGCACATGGAACCAGATGTGAAAGGGCCAGGACCCTTCCTGGTGTGTTGGGCACCCACTGATTTTGCAAGGGAACTCCTACTTCTCCCTGGTCTTTCAGCCTGGCAATTGGTGAGGATACTCAGCAAAAAAAAGACTCTACTCAGCAGGTGCGAGGACAAGGACAACACCTCTCCCCATCTCTGGGAAAAGCCCTGGATGGCTCCAGCACCATCACAACAGCCTGCTCGACATTGTGGGTGCTTGTTCTTGCTCACAGGGGAGGCAGCCTGGGAAGATGGATTTCAGCTCTCCTTGTCTTGTCGCTTCCCCTCGCCTGCCCTGTTTTGACCCAGATCCATTACAGTGTAACGAATCCGTGACTTCCCTCGGGATTTCACAGTTGTTGCTGTGCTGCGTACCACAACTGCTCACAATTTCATGGTGGTGGCAAGGCTGCCGCTCATGCCCTCCGCCCCTGGAAGGGCCCTTGGGGACAAAAGAAAAACTCTCTAGGCTACATTAGAGCTTCAACACATGCCAGAACACGTCTCAGCTCCTCTCTGCAGTGTGCACCTGTCCTGTGCTGAGCCCATGTGCAGTGAGACCCCATCACCTGTGCCTGCCTGATGTGGCAGGGCAGGGGCACAGGTGGGCAGGCAGCCGTGGCATGCTGCAGTCCCTGGCTCCGTCCATGTGGGATGCGGTTACCAAGGCATGGTGCTGCCTGTCTTTGCAGCTCAGTCTAGATGAAGGAGGGGGAGCAGAACTCCTTTGGATAGCACAACTGAGTCTCACAGGGGACACGGCCTTGAGCCTTCAGCAGAGGCTGATGATGCACAAAAAACCACAGCAGGTTTGCAGACCCTGTCTCTGCCTTTGTACTGAAACTTTCTGTCCCATGAGCTGGACACAGCATGGATGACTTTGTTTAGTTTAAGTTGGACTGTGCATGTGATCCCCTAAGTAAAACACAGCTGGTTAAGTCAGAGGTCAGCATGACCTAGCATAATTATGTGGGACCACAACTTCTCTTTAGGGTTAAAGGATATCACTTCTGTACTTTGCTCTCCTTTGTCCCCATTTGCCTCCCAGAAAGGATCAGTTTCTCTTTTCAACCTCTGCATCCCTCCTTTCCCTAGATCCCCATCTCATCAAACTCTGCCTGCCTGGACCATGTTTTTGAAGCAAGGTCTGACACCCTCCCCTGCCTGCTGCCCTGGTCAGACAGCCATTCACCGCTGGCTGAGGACAGCAGCCTTCACAGCCACACAGGAGTGCTTCCTCCGCATGAATTGTCGACACAACTCCTTGCCTTCACATACCTGTGGACTCCTCACACCTCTCACTGCCTTTCCTCATGCTGACTGTGTTTGGCAATTACCTCTTCATCTAGCCTTTCTTTTCAAAAATTCTTTTTCATCTTGCAGAAACTTTTTATGTTTTCTTTTCTTCATGGGGAGGGGAGTAGGGAAAGAGGTGTGCAGGGAGGGCACTACCCCAACTATTGCTAGAAATACAAAGGCAGCTTGTGCACAGCCTGGCTCTTAATTGGCTGTACTCTGGGGCTTTGGGGCCTGTCCTCAGTGACGAAACAGAGATGTGCAGTTCCCTTACAGTGGAGAACATTGCAAAGGCAGAGATTCCTGTTTAAGTGGGGGGAGGCAGGGTTTGAGACAATTTGGCCAGAAGATGTAGAGTGACCCCAGACAAACCCAGCTCTCCTGTCCTCCTACTTCACTGGAACCAGCTGTTTGCCTTCCTGGGACTTTTCCCCGTCCACCCCATGCATCTGGTGAATTTTCCCAGGAGGCATCGTCATTAAGTGTCAATGTGAGAATGAACAGAGAGCTGTAAATTGGCTTGCTTGTAAAAATAGCTTGCTTTCAGCTGCCAGGGGAGGTTGGACTCTGCATCTTGAGTGTCCAGCCCTGAATTTTGGTAAAGTTGTGGGGGGAGTGAGTCTTTGAGGCCCAGTTCCAGATACATCACTGGAGGGAGTCAGACTTGCCTCCTGCTGCACCTCAGCTTGACCAGAACTTCTAGTGACGGACAGAACTGCTCAGGTGCTGGTGTACAGCAGGTATGGAAACCCCCAACCCCCACAGATGGCAGAAAGCTGTAGCAGGGCAGGGTTTAAGACTCCCCTGCCCCTTGCCATAGGTCCTGGATAAGGACAGCCCTGATAACTGACCTGTGTGACCAGCGTGACATAAAGCTCCCACTCGGCTGTGATGCAGCACATAAAAAGTTTATGACAGCTTCCTTCCTGCTTGTGAGAGACAGAGTTTCCCCTCAGTTCTACAAATGTCCCTTTATCTGCTCTCTCAATTCCCAGACTGGAATTCCCTGTATGGGAGAAGAAGCTGCAACATACCCCTAAACCTCCTTTTTAGCAACATGTGCTACCTGATGGATACTATGCCCACTGTGGCAGATCCACTACGTAGCTCCCTCAAACCTGTAGTAATTGTTTTTCAGGGAAGTGACTCCAGCATGAGACAACAGGCAAAGTGCTCTTTTGAGTCAGGTGCACACCTGAAATGGAAAAATGAGGATTGGAAAATATGGAGTGTGCCTTCCAGCTGAGGACAGGAGCAAGACAAGCTGTGGGGGTATTGTCTCCCAAGGAAGGTGAAGTTAATCTGTATGCTGATGATGGGGGGCAATTTCAAGTGGGAAAGGAGGAGGGGATGCCTCAGGAAGAGTGAGTCGAAATCTGTGAAAAAAAAAAGGGTGCAAAAAGCAGGTGGGACTTCACACCTCAAGGGCTCGAGGCTGGGGTGTTTATATCAGCCCATTTTGCCTGGATTTTATTCTGGTGATGAACGTGTTCTGAAAACAAACAGAACGTTGAGGAAGAAACTTGTGGAGCAAATGACTGTTTTTTTGGTTGCTAAGCCATCTGTTCTGCTCCAGCAGCTCACTGAGGGCTCTGCCGCCGCTCTCGATCTGCGTGTGTGTGTTTTTGCGGGGGTGTCTGGTGCTGGCTGGCGTGGCAGGAGGGAGTATCGGGGCGGAGGGGAGGATGTGTGTGTGCTGGGGAGCTCAAATGCTTCAAGCAAATTTGCTTGGGAGGGGAGGAGGGAAGTTGGCTGTGACAGTGTATGCAAACATATGTGGCAGAGGCCAAGCCTGGGAGTGCGTATGTGTGGCTGTGCCTTCTTTGTGCTGCAAGGTGTGTGTGTGCATGTGGCCGGGGGTCCAGAATCACAGCAGGGTGGGGTTTGCATCAGGATAAGGAACCACACCTCCACAGCTCTGCAGTTGTGAATTGCAAGACTGCCCACAGGTGGGGGCAAAGGTGTGTCTTTGTGCACACCACGGAGGGGCTGTGAAATGACACTCACAGAGAACATATGCAGGTGGGCAACAGCAGCATGGAACCCCAGGAGGCCGAGGGACGTGGAGGTGTGACCCACTGGGAGGGGATGTGTGGCACACACTGTGAATGATGTGGCTGAAGTGCAGGAGATGAAGCCCGTGCATGTGGAGTTTATGGCCAGCCCATCACTGTGCTGCAACCCAGCTCTCCTGTCCTTATACCTGTCCATCCCACAGCAGTCTCCTCCCCTTCTGCCTTGCAGCCTCATTTGTTTTGCAGTGATGAAGGATGATGAATGCATATTGATTATCTTGAGCCAGGCTATGGACATCTCCTATCACCACACCCTTTCCCACCCTTGCCCTCATTCTCATCCTTCCCTGCTCCTTGCCAGACAAGGCAGGGTTGCCATAGCAGCTGACGACTCTCCTACCTCTCAGGAGGACAGGCAGCAGCAGTAAAAAAGATGAGTTGTATGAAGAAACCTATGGCCTGTTAGTGTTCCTGTCTCCTGGGAAAGGCAGCTGGGATGCCTTTGGTAACCTTCTGAGGCTGGTGGTTACCTCAGAGCATCCAGTTGCTGTGCTGGGGGAGAGCTGCTACTGTACTGGGTGTGCATGGTGCTCCTCCACCCACAGCCAGCCTTGTCCAGCTGCTGGATTGGATTTCATGGTGCCCCTTCTGAAAGCTAAACTGTGCTACCACAGCACTGAATACAGAATGGGTCTCCAAGCTGTCAGTGCAGGCATCCTCCACACTGAGTTGTACCTCTTCAGGCATCTCATGTCACTCAGACAGGCTGCTGCACTGCAGGGGAACACAGGGCAGCAGGTTCCACCCCAGAAGCAGCTGCATTAAAAAGTAAGCTGAATGTCTGCTCTAAGCAGCACCATTTAGGGAATGCACTCGATTGGTAGCAGTGAGAGACCTGTTTGTACAAGAGCTGTATCCGAAAAGATGACATTCCATTTTGAGGATAATATTTTGTATTTATATGTTTTTAAGCATCTGTTCCTTATGACAAAATTCTAGATCTTTGGCTTTTTCAGGGTGTATCATTCCCACATTTTTACTGTGTGCTTATGTCCTGGTGCACCTTCTCACAAACACTTCCGTGGTTTTATTTGTGTGACTCACGGCCTTCATAAAGGATATTTTCCCTCTCCAAAACCACAGACCTCACAACCTCCCATCCCCAACAAAAAATCCACCAAGATCTTAGCTCTGCTTGTGGGGCAAACCACACCCCACAGACATAGAATTAGATTTGAAAGAAAGCAGTAGGAGAAGAAAATAAGTGGGGTCTACTGACAGTGACAGGAGGGGAAAATGGAAAAAGAGTTTGGAAGAAGGAAAGTCATGAGAAGCAGAGGGAGGTGAGGCATGCAAGTGTGATGGGTTCTTTGTTTAAATGGAAAGTGCAGTAATGTCTCCATATTTTGGTTGCTTTTGAGAGAACCTGATTGGGATTTATTAGAAAATAAAAATGCCCTAATTGAAAGCGAGTAGAGACAATTTGTATTAATAATGGTAGAAATCATCAAATAATGGAATTGTTTAAAATCTATTCATTTGTTCCATGCAGTGAGAGGAACGGGTTGATTATCTCACAATAGAAAATATTAAAAGGAGAGCCCAGTCTGCTGGTCCTCTATGCAGATTAGAGATACAATTTATTGAAGCAATTTATTTTCTGTTGGGAGGAGGGGGAAAAAATGGAAAAATATGATAAGAGCTGCAATCAAGCCTTGGATTCTTAATTTGAAGACCTACCTCTTATCTGCCTTCTTTCAATCATTAGGAAAAAAATTACTCATTCCTTCATTGGGTTTAAAGCTGCAGGAGCAGAGAAGGTGGCTGGGGAAAAAAAACAAGATCTCATGAGGGGGCCTGTTATTCACCTCTTGAGTTTTATGTTATTGACAGCAGTTGCTTCAAATCCAAGGCAAATCAACCTTGGGCTGTCTGGAGCAGCAGCAGGTTGAGCTTAGAGGTCAGCTGCGAGGTGTTGCCTGTCTAATCCTTCCCACGGACTAAAGGAACACGTTGCTAAACTAGAGATTAATTCAGAGCTGCTTCATTCATTCATTCTGTCTGTCTCTGTGCTACACTGGCCCTTACAAACCAGAGTGAAGGAGTGACAAATTACTTCAGTTTTCACAGTTACAGTCCCTTCCAATCAGTGGGAATTCAAGTGTCTGAATAGGAATTAGGCACTCACAGAATCACAGAATATGCTCATTCTGAACATCAAGTCCAGCTCCTGGCCTTGCACAGGACCATCCCCACGAGTCACATCATGTATCTGAGAGCATTGCCCGAATGCTTCTTGAACTCTGTCAGGCTGGTGCTGTGACCACTGCCCTGGGGAGCTGTTCCAGTGCCCAACCACCCTCTGGGGGAAGAACCTTGGGAGAGGAAAATTTTTGGTCTGTCCAAGGGGACTTGAGCATATCCATATGCAGAAGTAGTAGTTCCAGAATTTTTGTAATCCCAGGGATTTTTCTGCTTGGTGCCTGAACACCATGTTGATAGGAGACATTGCAAATACTATCTCATGCTCCTAAGATAAATAGCTGGATTCCTTCTTTAAAAACAGTAGACAGGGTAAAATGAAGACATTGAATTGCAATTTCAAATATTTTAAGAAAGCTATCTGAGGGTGCAAGATGAATTTAGTACAGCAAAGACCATGGCTAAGAGTCTTGTCTATAAAGATCCATTACATCCTGTAGAGAGGATGAAAGCCATTAGAGAAGGTATAAAGATAAAAACTAGAGGAGCAGGTTTAAAGCAGGGGAGCCAAAACTAAATGCACACTGCTAAGAGAGTCATGCTGGGTGAGAGTTTGTGGTGTGGATCAGAGGTGGAATCTTAGACCCAGCCTGAGCCAGAAAGTAGGGCTAGGGTTCATGACAAGAGCCAGCCTAGAGCTGCCATGGTATTGGGGCTGGGATGGAGCTGCCAAAGCACCACCTGTTCTGCCAAGGAATTTCTGTATGAGACACTGATTTTTCACGCCTGTGCTTTGCTGTGGAATTATTTCTAAATAATAACACCTTGGAAAGACTTTGTCTGTCTAGGTGCTTATTTCCTGTGTGCTTGGTACCTTAACACACATTCATTTCTTCTCTTCATTTTGCCTCTTTCTTTTACCTCTGATCTACATAGGGACAAGGTGACAATGTCCTCTGCCGACAGGGAGGAAATTTTTATTTCCTCTATTTCTCACTGTGAGAACTCCCTAGTATATCCTATTAAAGTAGGTCTCAGGCAAAAAAAAAGGTCTCCCCATCTTCAGGAAAACCCAATCTTCTTTTCCCACTTCCTAGCATGGCTACAAACTCTTTAACCCCCTGCCCAGCATCTTTCTAAACAGGGGTCACTCAAGCATATTTGTCTATTCTACTACTTGTCTAGGTACAGTGACTGGCAGCTGCTTTGATTCAAACTCAGCCAAATACAACAGTTGAGACCAAGACATTAAAAGGCTAAGGCTTGTCTTGCTGAAAAAGATTATCCCATCATTAATTTATTTAAACTGGGACAATAGGAATGGTAAAAATAACTCACCCATGTTTTTGAGAGCAGACCAGGTTACTGGGGGAGTAGATTGAGCAGCTCTGTCATCTGCAGTTTGTTTTTGCTTTGGGTTCAGTAGTCACACAGCTTCATATCAGTAATGCGCAGATATACTGCGCACGTACAAACCTCTTCCTCATAAACGCAGACCTGAATATAACAGTGTAACAGCTGCCCACGTACCCCTGGTGACACTTGCAGTCAGCAACACACCCAGGGCATGGCATTCAGTGGTATTAAAAAGGGTCAGGGCCCTAAGTGCACTAGCGAGCCTTAACTGCTCTGGTCAGTCTTACCCGTGGCTCCCACTCACACACCCTGTGCCCAGGCCCCAGAGGTCTGTTTAAGCTCATGCCAAAAGCACCCACTTCTGGTGCACTGTACCTGTGTGGCTCCTGAATGGATCTGAGGTCTGCTTCACCCTCTTTGTTGGAGGTCATTAATAGTTCTTGCTGCTATCACTACACCTGCTTGGGTAGTGTGAGGTCATGGCCCTGCCCATGCTTATGTTACTGTTGGCTCCTGATCCATCCTTTTTCATGGACTGTTGTTCAGCCTGGAGAAGAGAAAGCTCCAGGGAGGCCTTATTGCAGCCTTTCAGTACCGAAGCAGGGATGACAAGAGAGCTGTAGAAGGACTTTTTACCAGGGCATGTAGTGATAGGAGAAGGGGGAATGGTGGTAAATGGAAAGAGGGCAGGTCTTCATCAGATATTAGGAAGAATTCCTCTGCTGTGAGGATGGTGAGGCACTGGAACAGGTTACCCAGAGAAAGCTGTGGATGCCCCATCCCTGGCAGTGTTCAAGACCAGGCTGGAAAGGACTCTGAGCAATCCACTCAGGTCTAGTGGGAAATGTCCCTGCCTATGGCAGAGGGGTTGGAATTAGTTGATCTGTAAGGTCCTTTCCCACCCAATTCTGTGCTTCTGTAATTCTATGATCCTGCTTTTGGATGCTCAGCAGCCCAAGCTAGTGGAGGCATGACAGGGGTGGCTTTGACAACTCATTTGCACAGTGCCTCAAAACCAAATCTTGGCAGAGGATTCTGCTGACTCCTGCAATGCAGCCAAGAGGGAATGCCAGCATTTGTATTTCAAACTTTCTCCTTCCTTTGCTCCATTTAGTGCTTCATATCTGTTTCTTGGAGGCAGAAGGAAGGAAGTTTCGCCTTCTGTCCTTTTCTAGGTGTGTGTCTGAGTATTGGTCCATGTGCATTGTGCAGAGAGACACCTTCCTCAAGACACAAAAATCCTTGAAAATGAGTGGAGTGAAAGATGGAAATGACAGATTTGTTGAACAAGGGGGTCGGACCTGAGATGACTGATGTTGTCAGTACTGGGAAGAGCAGTCAGGCTGGGCTGGGGAGACAAAAGGAGGGATAGTAGGGGCTGAGGCTAGGGATCAGGGATTGAACAGTCCATGTATCTTAGCTAATGCTCTCTGGCAGAGTAGCAGAGTTAATGGATATTAAAAGTGTCAGCTTCAAGATTTAGCAAAATGGTACCTCTCCTGATGCATCTCATCCTGGCACACAGAGCCCAGAGCAGAGGAAAAATTAGGGCCAACAGGCTGTATGTGCTAAGTACAAGGTTGCCCTTTCCTCTTGTCAGGGACCTTACTCCTGTGACTCCACACCTCATGATGACAACCCTGTGCAGTGCTGCTTGCTAACAGCATGCCTGTTTCTATGTGGGGAGCCATTCTCCAACACCCACACAGATCTGCTCCCCTCCTCTATGCCCAGCGGTGCCTCTCCCTTGAGAGGAACAGAGGCAGACATGTCCATCCCTCAGAGGGAAGGAGGAAGCTTGTGTATGGAGCCATCTTCCCTGGCAGGAGTGGCTGGCTTCTGGCTGGAGCCCTGTTGGGTGTTTCCAGCCTGTTCTGGTGGCAGCACCATACTCGGTCAGGTGTGACTTGCCTCTCTGCTCTGTGGCAGAATTCTGACAAAAAAGACACTGTCATTCCCCAGCCCGTGGAGACCCTCTGTGGAGAGGTGGTGAGAGGAAGGGATTCACCTGCCTTTCCTCACTGAGCAGATGGGAAACCACTGCACATGGGGTACCAAAAGGAAAAAGGGAAAGAAAAGAGCATTCAGGAAGAGGTAGAGCAGTGTAGCCTTCACTAGTTCCATGCACTCCCGTTAATCTGCTCTGCTGTCCCCTTGTATCTGTGGTGGGTCATTTTTGGCACAGCAATGGTGGCAACTGGTGTCTGATTTGGGTGCCAGGATGGAAGGATAATGAAGGGGTAAGTAGGATGCCCCGACCCTTTCCTGCTCATAGGAACACTGGGTTTCACTCCCATTTACCCATACTCCTGCCTCACCCTCCAGAGTCCTGAAGAAACTGAGTTTTGTCCTTCTACTGCTTAGCAGACTCAGCCTGGCCTTACAGAGCTGGTCTCCATCTCCCTCTCAGGTTTTCCTTGGCTGCTTTCTGATTTGATCCATCTTTTCCTCGAGTGGCTGACTGCCACACTGCCAGCACTGGAGATGGAAGACCTTGTTACCCAGCCAGCGGGGAGCATTGCCCCTGGGGCAGACAAGTTGTCAGTGACCCAAGTAATGCAGGTTTTTTGCAGGCTTACTCACATCCGAGGAGCAAACCCTCAGGTCCCTTCCTGGCTTCCTCTGGGCTAGAAAAGAACAATGTGCATAGAAATGTCTCACAGCTTCCTTGTGCTAATACCCACTGTGTCAGAGGTAGTCACCCTAAAACCTCTAAGTTACTAAATAATTGCAACTGACAAATCTTCCTTTATTTAACTCACATCTCTTTCATTTCCAGTCAGGCTCCTCCACACCTGAGCTGCACCCCAAAGTCAGCTCTGTGTGTGACAGAGACCACTGCAATGCCTGAGATCTTCTGATCAAAACCACAGAGAGTAAGGCAGAAACAGAGGTACTATTTGGGCTTCTCCTCAGTCATGCAAACCCTGACACCAGCTTTTGTCTCCTGATGCATAGAGTTCTCAGGCATTTGCCCTATGTGTTCCCCTGTTGCAAAGTCTGAGTCTCACCAGTAGATTTGAGTGGCTGTGAGTTAGTCGGGACACAGGTTTGGGAGGGAGCCCCAGGCCTTCCCTGTCCTCACCCCTTCAGGGCAGCTGCAGAGCTGGGCAGGTAGCACAGTCCACCTGGGACTGTAGCAACACAGACTTGGAGTCCCATGCAAGATGGGAGGGCTCACTCTTGCATCCACCTGTATTTCTCATCTTTTCTTCCTTCTGGGTATTAGAACCCGAACAGGGGAAGCAGGCAAGGGATTAAAGTCTCTGCAACAGTTTCCCAGACAGTGTTGCTAAGTGTTTGTCCCTCGGAAGGCATTTGACCTCCTCCAGGGCAGAGGATTTAACAAGATGAACTCTCTTAGGTGCTTTGCAGAGGAGAAGCAGATCCAACAGAGCAAATCCCAGATTCCAGATTACAAAGTGGATTTTCATAAAGGGAATATACCTTGTGGGAAGTGGTGCGTGTATCCCCTCTAAATGCCTACCACCCTCTTCGAGCTCACCTGACTGCAAACTCTTGTAGAAGCCCAGTGCCTGCCCTCCCACAACCCCATCTCTTGGGTACTTTTCCTCCCAGACCCCTGTCCACATCCTACTTATTCTGAAGGCATCCCTCCCTGAAACCATTCCCAGCTCTTTCCCTGGAGCATCCCTCTTCCTGGTTTTCCTCCATGCCCTTTGTTCTTGTCCCATCTGACCCTTGGTCTGTCTCTTCCCAAGTGTCCCTTCCACATACAGCTGATCCACCTTCCCAGAAACTCACTTCCTTGCTCCTCTTCCCTGGGACCAATCCTGCCCTCTCTCTGCTGATGTATTCCCACCTATGAATGATGCTTTGCACATTCCTAAAAGCAGCAGATGAAGAAGCCAACAAGCCTGTGAGACTTGGGTGGTGTCGAGGGGTAAAGTCCCCCTTTCCTCCTGTACAGACAGACATTCCTCCAAAGCCTCAGTGGCTGGGACATGCCCTGAAGGAGCATGGAGAAGGGCTGAAGCAACAAGGAGGTATTGAGAGCATCCCTGATGAAGTGAGGTGCTGAGCTGGTGTGGGTATTCCGGTCACAGCAGCATGCAAAAGCACATTATGGCTTTAGTATGGCGAGTTTAATACACTGAACCCTTCCTCGCTCCAGCTGCCCCTGCCAGGCATCTCTGAAATTCACAGCAACAAGTTTTCAATCTCTGAGCAATTCCCATCTCATAGGAGCAGCCTGTCCGCTCTGGGGACGGAAGATATGCAACAGCTCCCAGGCCTGCCTAGAGGACAGAGGCTTTCCTCTTCTCCTTCTTCCCTCATAGAAGAAACCCCCTGGGTTTGCAGAGGGTTCCCAGCACCTCATGGATTCGCCTGCAGTTCTGGCTGCTCAGGCCAACAAGCCTGGCTCTGAAGGGTGCAAGATAAATGTCGCCATGGGAAAAGAGAAACATTGGCCTTTCCTTGAAAAAAACCACAAACCAGACCAAAACAAAAAGGTATTTCTGTGTGTGATTGCAAAGGACTAAGCAGTGCTGCATGTGGTGCAGAGATGTTTGGGTCAGGTGCAGGGAAACATAGGAGGGCAAGCACTTGGAGGAAGAGATGAGCATAAGGGAGTAGAGCTGTCTGATGAAAGGAGTGCATGGAAATGATACAGATTCTCACCATTTTGTCCTAAGCATCTTAAAAATTAATAATTTCCTTAAAGCCCCGGCACCTGGAGCCAAGGTAATGAAAAGATAACTTCAATTCTCAGACCAAATATGAAAAGGAATGAGGGAAACAAGATTCTTTCTCTTCTCCAGACAAACACTCTCAAAATATAACTAGGCACCATTGAAATAAAATCTTGGGATTTTTTTTTTTAAGTCCAGACTTATGTTTGGGGAAATTGATGATATTTTGATCTAACTTGGGAAAGATGGTGGTCAAATGGTAAAGGGATATAACAAAGTACTGTAGTGGAAAAAGAATATGTATGTGCATGTGTTCATAGAATGTTTTGGTTTGAAAGAGATCTTTGAAGATCATCTAATCCATCCCTTGCTACCATGGGCAGGGACATCTTCCATTAGACCACGTTGCTGAAAGCCCTGTCCCACCTGGCCTTGAACAATTCCAGTGATGGTGCATCCCCAGCTTCTCTGGGCAAACTGTTCCAGTGTCTCACCACCCTCATCACAAGAAGTTTCTTCCTTATATCCAATCTAAATCTATCTTCTTTCGGTTTAAATCTGCTGCCTGTAAAGATCCCTCTGGATGTCATTCCTTCCCATGAGTGTGTCAAATTCACCACTCCAGCTCAGTGTTATCTGCAAACTTGCTGAGGCTATACTTAATGCCACTCTCTCTGACATTAATGAAGATACTAAACAATGTGAGTCCCAGGACAAAGACACCACTCCATACTGGGTGTCCACACCCCCCAGTGTGTTGCCTACCATTACCTGCATTCTAACCACATCAGAGTAAAGGCATCACTGTAGGGACACCAAGCCCTGAGATGTGAAGCTGTGCACATCTGGGGTTTAGGGTCAGCTGGCATTGCCAGGAACCTGGAAGACATGCACTGCTTCCCTGCAGCATGTGTCTCTGAGCTGCTTGCACCCCTCTGTCCCTTTCTGCTGTCTCCCTTGAAGTGTCTCTAGCCTCTCTGTGTGCAAAGCACACTTTCTTCTGCTGAATGCCCTCTGGAGAGGGGACCAAGCAGGCCATTAGCTCCTGGATATTGAAATCACAGCTCCAGGTGCAACTGGTGAGGAAAGTGGAGGGCTGCAGCAAGGAAAACAGAATGCTACACAACAGAGCCCCTGTGCTCTGTGATTATGACTTCAGACTTGCCAACCCTCCCTTCTCTTCCCACCCTTCTCTTCCCTCCCCTGTTACCATGCTGTTTGTTCTGGGTCTCTTATTGGCTCCCACTTTTGGGTTTTTTTTTTCCCCATCCTACCTATATTTGCTCAAGGCCAAGCATAATACCATGAGAAGAAGGGGATATCTGCAATGCAAATTCTGAGGATCTTCTCCTGCCCAGGCACAAAAAATCCCCAGGATACTTTCCAGGAAGGGAAAATGTGCAGAACCATCTCTGTCCCTCTATCTCCACTGAGGGCTGGTTGTGGAAGCCCTGCCGGAATTTGGGGTGTTTTTCTCAGCCAGAAGGCAGCAGGCAACAGGCAAATCACTGTTATCTGTGTGTCTTCCTTTTCAGGGAGAGCCGTGTGTCTTTTTCATTTAGGTAATAACAGGCTTTTGGCAGCACCTCCAGCGCAAACCCAAGCTGCAGGTGAGCAGCAGGAGCAGAAGAGTTTGGCTGAGGTTTAACAGCTCACATTCCACTGATAATAGGGGGTTTTCCCAGAGCTCTGCCAAGGCAGGCTGAGTCTGTCCAGGGAGCAGGAGGGTAGGAGAGGCAGCATCAGGAAAAAGGGCAAGTTCATGGAGAGGGATGAGCAAAGCCCAGAAGGTGGAAGGTACCATGGGAAAGAGAAGCCAGAGGCAGAGGTGAGGTGAAAGGATTACAGCAGAGAGAAACTAAAGGAAGAGAATGGAGGATTCTGGAAAGCAGCATAAATTTGGACAAAGTTGGGAAGGGTCAAAATTTCTGATGAAATTTCTGATGACAGAAAGTCCCCATAGTAGTATTTTTTGAGGAAACAAAATGCTAGCTTTCTGCACACTTTATGCCATGATGGGGGAAGATCAATTACAAGCTCCAAGAAATTCCTGACTGCTATGTGAGTTTTCACACAATTGCAAGGGTTTATATTTCTCTCCCTTTTATTTTCTCTCCCATGTTGCAATAGAAGATAAATGAGAGCACACACACAAAAATACCCCAACAAACAAAAAAGCAAACAACCAAATCCAACAAAACCAAAAGCAAATACCCAAGCTCAAACTCAGCCATGTGTTGTTTGTTAATATATTCAGACTGTTTCAAGGTGTCTCTCCCCAACAAGTCAATTTTAAAACCTCCAGTTTTCCACTTCTCCAAAAAAGGATTTAACACAATTTTCCACGTTCACATTGCACATGTGCCTCCCATGTGCTGCTGGACGGTTATACTTTTGTGACCTTTTGCCCCACTGGGAGGTCTGTGATCCCCAAAGGAGGCTCTGACTTACCCGTGAATGTGATCCCAATCAGATGGGGCTTCACTGTCACTCAGAAGCTTGCTGACTAGCAATAAATATTCATAGAACTGATTAGATGTTAATTGCACGAATCACCACCTCTTCAGCCAACTCCGGGAACCTTGCTGCCACCCACCATAGTTAAAGAGGCAGCAGAAAACGTCTCTTCTGTAGGTCCCTTAAGGTCAGTCTGGCACCTCAGATGGAGGAGGTTAAATGACTCACCTTGCCACGTCCCTTAACACAGCCACAGCAGCCCTTCCCCAGTTCTGCCCCAGGTGAAGGGCTGTGCTCCTGCTAGCATAGCCCCCAGGGGTCAGGAGCCCTGTGGTTCCTGTAGCCACCTCTGCAGTCTGTCCTGCCCCCTCTCCCCACACACTGCTTGCTGTCCCACCCCACAAGGACTGCCCTTCCCTGCTCCTCTGTTATCTCTGTTCTTCCCACACAGACAGTTTTGCCAGGTCCCTTCAGCAAGGTACACGAGCAAAGCATGCTGTGCTGGCAGGACATATGGTCCTCTCCCTGCACAGGCTGTGCCTTTGAGGGCCCATATGCGATGGCCACCTTGCACCATCTCCACTGTCTCCCTGAAGTGTTGGGCTGGCACGCCTGGTGACGCGACTCTCCGTCCCACGGAAGGGGACAGCTGTGGGACACGAGGTGCCCCTCGCTGGTGTGACACAGCGGCTGTGGCAGAGGTTGCAGGCTCCTCAGAGGGTGTTCGTACCTTGCACCTTCCTGATATTTGTGCTGCCCCTGCTCTGGAGCTGAGGTGGAAGCCCCGTTCTTGTCAGTGCCAGCCCTTCTTCACTGACGACCCACACAGACCCAGACTCCTCCACCCTCCCTGACTCATTCCTGGCATCCCTCTGCCCCACCATGCAAACCCTCCTTGAACTTGACCCAGTAGCACCAGCCTTCAGCAGCAAATGGCTGTGTGTATACAGGCTCACACACATGGGAATGTGATAACCTGGGACAGGCAACATTCATCTTCATTGCAGAGAGGCAGCAGGATTGGAAATGGCATGGCAAGATGAGACTGCTGCACGCCCCTGTCACAGGCACTTAGAGCAGAGACACTGCAGATGTGACAGCAGTGACACTCCAAGAAATCCTGGTCAGGTCTCAACCCCTGTCTGCCTGGGCTTCCTCCAGCTCCCCAAATGGGCCCTCTGCCAGGCTGGAGGCAGAAGTGTTCCAGAGCAAGGCGCAGCAGAGAGGCCATGGCACCTTTGAGAGCCATTGTGCTCTCTACCTTTGTGCTCTGGCCTTTCTGTGTGAAATGTGTACTCAAAAAAAAACTTGAAGGAAGAAGTCCCTCAGTGGGTCCTCCACCCTCAGGTATCCAGTTGCTTTCCAACCACCAAACATAAGGGGTGGGAGACAGGAGGAACTGCTCCTGTTGGGCTCACAAATCTGACCATGCCATTCCAACCAGCTCCAATACAGAGGGGCTGTGCTTCTTTCCATACAAATGACTGATCTCAGAGGGAGAAGACTGGCTCTCATCCCTCTGAGGCCATTGCAATAGCCTTCCATTCCTACGGATTTGTGGTACTTGCTGACGAAACTGTTTTCCCCTCTTGGTGTCAATCCCTGCCCTGCTGTGGAGGGGTGAGGCACAAGTGCTCGCACAGAGGGAGTTAAAAGGCTGGCAGTCCCAGTGCATATAACCCTGTTTAGCTGGCAATAAAGAGCTCCATGATTTTCCTGTTGTGCTGAAGGCTGTGTGACACACAGCTGAGGAGTTTCAGGCCTGACAGGAATAGTTTCTCTAATGGGTGCTCTCACCTTGCCACTGAACACCACCCCTGGCCAACTTGCATGCAGAGTCTTGCCTCCACTTGCTCCTGAGCCCCCATCACCAAGAGCATTCACCCCCTGGCAAAGGACAGGTTCAACTGATGTCCTTTGATCACTCTCAATCCATAATTCAGTCCAGTCTGCCTCTATTTGTACGCTGTCCTTCCCCTCCACCTCACAGAGATTTTCTCTACCTAAGCTGTAGTGCATGAGGCTGCTGGCTCTCCTCACAGCTGCTCCATCTCTGTCGCTGCAAACAATTTCTAGAATGCCTTTTTAAAATGTATTAGCCTTCCAAAAAGGAGCTGATAAACAGGGGACAGCAGGACAGGAAGGAGTGGGGAGGAGGCAGGATGCAGCAATGTGGTCTATTCCACACATCTGCAGCATTCTCCTCCTCCCAGCCCTTTTATGAAAATAGATGGACATTTATTATGAAAAGGAACAGCTGTGTGTGTGCAGGAATCCTTAGGCAGGCAGGGAATAAGGGTCAGTCTTCTGTGTGTATGTCTGTGTGAGCCACACACACTGCCTATGAGAAAGAGAAGTGCCTCTACCATCCAGACAGCAATCTGTCAGACTGGGCACCTGAGGGGCTCTGTGTGTGCCTGTCTGTGTGTCTGTCCATGTGTCTGCACCTGTGTGAGCTGCTGCAGCTGCCCTCAGCAAAGAGAATGTGCGGTGGTGGTGGTCAGCAACACGTTCCCTGGTGGTGCCATTCGAGCTGCACAAGTCGTTCCGATCATAAATTTCTAAGGGCTCCAAGAGAGTCTGTCAAAGCACACAGACATGCATGGGTGGTTGGTTTTAGAGACCTGTCCTGAGACACCCGGGCCAATACCGAACACACAGGTACTCAGCAGGCTTGAGGTCAAGGACACCACTCAGAGAGAGCACGTGTTGCATTGCTGGTGGGCAACACCATCGTGTTTGTGACACTGAGGAGACCGGGCCTCGTATAGCAAGGGCTTTAGAAATGCATTCTCTGTGCTGCAGAAACTCATACTGTCTGTCTCCCTACTTCAGTTTCCAGGAGAGACAAAACATGGTCCAACCCTTCCTGACTCTTGTGGTTAGTTTGATGGATGGAAATTACACAATTGCCTGTCTCTGTGCATTGTTTTGCCTCTCTCAAGTTGTACTTCCCACCCTGTCCCCACTAGGAGTAATTTCTCTCTGCAGTGTGTGCGTACCTCAGGGAAGAAGGGAGGAGAAAGGACATATGCAGCCTGAAGAGAATTAGAAGGGTTGGGGATGAGGAGGAATGGGGAAGAGCTTGGATAGACCCTGCTGTCACAGGAATGATCCAGGTAAACTATAGGGAGGGCTTAGCCTGGATTCCCTCACCCAACAGCAGACTGTGGGTAGAATAGAGATGCCAGACTACATTTTGATGGCTTTTGTCACACAGAGTATAAGCCTGAGAAGCACCTAGAACAGACATTTCCCACCCCAGTCCTAGGCTCTGGGGCATCTCTCACCAACCAGATGCATATTTGTATTTCTCTTACATATATGGGAGATGTTGCCAAGATAAGGAGCCATATCCTGACTTCTCTTCCACCTCTGGACACGAGCCTGCCTCCCTGCACTAAAGCCAAAGCAGGAGTGAATGTGTGTGTGTAAGCACGTGTGCTACAGAGCAGTGGGCAGCAAACTCACTCTGTATCACATCAGTAACAAAGAGATTCAGCGCAGGAGACATTTGAAGGCATGAGCAGAAGAAAACCTTCACGTTCCTTCTCCAGGGTGAGTGCGTGCTTCAACTCTGAGATACGCTCCCTGCCTCTGGAAATTAATTCACCATTCCTGTGGCTTGGGTGAAAATAACCGGAATGAATAATGGGGTTGTGCTGGCCCTGCTGCAGACTGCCTGGTAAATACAGCCCTCTGCAGGAAGGAAAAGGCCAAGAGACTGCAGTGGTGCTCAGGCTGCTCTGCTGGGCACAGGAACATGAGACTCTTATCTCACATCCTCTGACTTTATCACAAAAATGACCATGTTTCCCTGAGTTCTGGGCTTGTTTTAAGCACTTTTATTTCTTTCTTTACACAAGAGACAAAACCCCCAGACTCCAGATTATACCATTGTGTGAAGATGGGAATGAATGCCTCTGTGTGTGTGTTCAGGCGTGGGGGAGGCATATGTACCTCCATTTTTTCATGCCGTCTGGCTGCAAAACTTGAGATACAAAACCCAGGCCTCTGAGCTGCTCAAGGAACCAACCTTTGTTGGGGAGCCATCAGCCGGAAGGAGAGCTAGTGTTTGGGTTTCTTCCCTAAGGAAATCTGTGGTGGTCCATGAGTCTCAAAAAAGAGAGCCAAAACACCCAGAGCTGCTTCCCTGGTCTGACAGCATCTCTGTGCTCAGTTAGCCCTTATGTTGAACAGGGATCCAGTACCTTTACCTTTTTCAAATCTATGACTCAGTCACAGAACGGGGACTTACCACGATTACAGCCCTCACTACAGGCTTTGTGAAGGAGAAGAGAGGGATTTCTTCTGAACTGAGGGCTTCTTTTCTTACCTTGACCTCTGGTTTCACAGTGAGTTGCTAAATAACAGCGGCCTCCAGCCCACAACCACTACACATCTGTTCATGGAAGAGAAGCCACTGGGGCCATTCTGCTCTGCAACTGACTGGACCATGCTCAGCTGCTCCAAGAGAATCTGCATGGTCCCTCACAGAAAAATACCCTGACCTGGTGTGACGGCAGGAGGGGCTGGAGACACAGTGCAGACATTCCTGTCTCCTCTCAGATCCTGTCCCATATGTCTGGGGCTACATGGGAGAACCCAAAGGCCAGCTGCTGTTGAGCTGTTATGTTCAGACATGGGCAACCCCATGCCCACACTTCTGACAGTCCTCAGGGGGTCACACCCTGCACCTCTGCCTTCAGTTTGGAAAGGGAAGAAGCAGAGAGGGCAAGCTGTCCTGTCAGTCATCTGCCTGCCAAGTGGGAGGCAGAGGGAACCAAAGCTCCCAAACTTCTTCACTGGAAGAGCCCAGCATGAGAGGGAAGCTGTCCAACAACCTACACCTTCCTGATGCCAGTGACCAGGTCACAGTTCAGTTTTTGCTGGCAATCTTTTTCTTACGGGCAGAGACCAGATCATAGAAAGGATCCTGTGTGATGCTGGTCCTGGAAATAAGAGGAAATGAGAGCAAAAGTGAGAGATTTAATGATGGAGAGCAGCACAGACAACTTAAATGAACTTGCACAGAGACACCACTTATCAAAATGTAGGACTGGAGACCTGCAGACTCATAGCAGAGAATTTAGCTGTGGCTATAGATTCTCCAGAAGGGACTTGGAAACTCTTTAAAGTCAAGGGGTACCATAGCTGTTAGACTGAAAACATTTCTTTCCACTCCCCTTTCCAAGCTCTGATAGCCAAATAAACTGTGTGACCATTTGTCCCTGGGGCTGAAAAAAGACAACTCAGGCCTCAAGTTCTCCTCACCGTATTGCCTCAATCCACTCATCACGCTCTGCTGGAGTGGCTGCTGAGATCTTGTAGGACTGATGCTTGCCTTCAACCACCTTCCCATCCCCATCTGTTTTGCAGGCTTTGATCTTCTGCCCTTTGCAGTTGGGATTGAAGAGTTCAAAGCAGTTCTGTCCAAAAGGAAACAAAATGGAGCAGTAGGATAAGACAAGGGGACCAAGGAGACTGCTGCCTTCAGCCACAGGTGACAGGCTCAGAGAGCTTCCAACGGGGAGGAGTCTGTCTCCAAAATGCAGCAAACTCCATCCTTCCCCACCCCAAAAATTTCCTTATGAGTTAGATGACTGTCCTTCTTAGGTAAATACACCCTTCACGTGAAGGACTGGACACCAAAACAGGCTTTATGCAGAGATGGAGCATCAGCACTTATCAAAACACACCTTCTGGGACCTGTCACTCTGCTCCATTCGTGAAAATCCCTCCCCCTTTTCAGTAGAGGCAACATCCTCTTTTTCTGCCTGCCACCACACAGATAGAAGGCACTTTTCCCAGAGCCATGACACATCGAAGAGTGGGTATCCACAAAAGACACACAGAAGAAATGTGTCACTTCCTGGGCAAGTTCCCTAACACCAACAGCTCTGTTTGGTCTACATGTGCTGTAACTCATTGTGGAGAGCCCCGAGGAGAGAAATTAAACCCACATCTCCTGGTGCAAAACAAGTAGGAAGTCAGCTGTGTGCCCCCCTACGCACACGTACACATGTGAAAACATACAATACAGTCAGCCAAAGGACAGCTCTCTACTCACACCAAAACCATAAATTAAAAACAGAGTTGTGTTGAGATGGGGGCACAAGGCAGTTTGGAATGGCACTTTCCCTCTGAGAAGCAAGTAGAGTAGGAGTGATTTGTGTGCATCTTCTCTTCCCTCCAACCATCTGATAGCCTGTGTTAGCAGACTGCCAACCAATGGAGACTTACTGGCTTTTTGGGATCATCCACCTTCCGGACTGATAGGTTCTCCAAGGGGATAATGCCCAGAGGCTCTTTGTCCTGAAGGCAAGGAAACACGAATTAACACCCCAAATAGCTCCCCAAATCTATGCCACTGTTTAGAACCTCTCTGATTTCCCCTGTGTGGGCCTTTGTGGAGGTGACAAGGGCAGAGTATGGCTGGGGAGACCCCTTCCATTGACACAATGGGGAGTTCAGTCAGACCACAGCTGCAGTGTCCAGCCTCTCTCCTCCTCCAGACCGGAGGTGAGGATACAGCATAGGAGAGAGTGGAGCTGTGAGTTCAGTCTGGGAGCACGGGATAAAAGGGAGAGACTTGCCCCCCACCCTCTGCTCCTCCCTGGCCCCTCAGAGGCTCATAACCACCCAGGACAGTTTCCCAGCCATGAGTTCAGCCTTTACCGTGGTATATTCAAAGTAATACAGGCAGTTATCGGTCAGAATGAACCAACGGCGTTTCCAGGTTTTCACACGTCCTC
Organism: Corvus moneduloides; assembly: GCF_009650955.1. NCBI lineage: Eukaryota > Metazoa > Chordata > Aves > Passeriformes > Corvidae > Corvus > Corvus moneduloides. The sequence goes on along the minus strand of NC_045479.1, from coordinate 23,247,767 downwards.
CTAAAGGCAGTGAGGTTCAGAAGCCATTAGTCACACATTTTTCTGTCCTTCCCGCAAGCCACGCACACCGAGTCACACCCTCCCCGCTCTCCCTGTAGGTGAGCCCCAAGGAGACACCACTGAGGTGATGCCGTATGATAGACACACACACGGAGCCAAATTTGCTCGGATGGGGCTGGGAATGGGGAGGGATATGTTTCTGAGTCCCTTTTTGAGCAGACAGAGCCTGCAGGAGCTGGGACGAGGGAGCAGGCAGCCAGTTCCAACAGCAGGTGTCAGCCTCAGCCCATGGCAGCAGACAGGAGCGAAGGACAGAGGAGATGACGGTAGGTGCCCGGGGGAGATTTGTGGTGGGAGGCAGGCAAACCGGGAGGTCAGAGGAGCTAGGGGAGTCTTCCCCCTCACCTAGTTTCAGCAGCCAGCCTTCACGGTTAGGGTTGAAGAAAGTGTGGGTGAGGTCGTTGCCATCGTCCTCTGGTATGGAGAACGGCTCGTTCTTTATGCTCTCAAACAGATTCTGCCCCGGAGCATTGGTGGGGAAGGAGAGAGAGAGAGAGCAGAGAGAGAGAGAGGGAGGAAGAAAGATTGATTTCTGACAAAGCTTGTACAGAACTATCCTAGGTCCATCTGGTCCACCACTATTTTTACAAGGGAAGATGGGTGAACGGTAGGGGAGCACACAATGAGCACTGGGGGTAAAACAGTCCCCAGTCTGTACCTCACAGGGTCTCGGGGGGAAAAGGGGGAGGTCACCAGCTCTTTCCTGCATCTCGTGTCATAAAAAGAGTCTCAGTTTGGAAAATCACAGCCACAAGATGGTGCTCCCATAGCTAGACAGGCTGCAGTGACCAAACCCAGCCTGTCACGAGTGCTGCTGTGGGTAGTATTAAGGCACTAGGATGGGACTCAACACGGCAGAGATGTAGCCCCATTTAGTCCCCGGGCTGGTGGTGCCAAACACTGCCGGGCAGTGCAACGTAGAGACCAGCACGTAGAGCTACGTGCCCACAAGGAGGCACATTTCACAGAGCCAAAGCTTTGGCATTGAGGGGCACAAAGGGTGGCATTCATAACAGCACACAGTTACAGTGAGGCAGGTTACTGGCTTTCAAAGGACACTGATATGTTGCTCACATCATTGTATTTGCCATCATTTATTACACAAAAACCAAGCCAAAGAAAAAAAAAAAAAGACTACAGGCTCCTGCAACTTTCCTCAAATTGGCTACAAGAAATGACACTCTGGAGAAAGCTCTAAAGCCTCTACCCTGAGGGGATGCTGCTCAGCAAACCCAGGTATGGGATGTAGGCAGCCTCTCTGACACAAGACAGAAGTTATTCTGCCCAGGCTGGCTGGGTGAAGCCAGACACATAGCCAGGCTGCCCACCTCTACTCTGCCTCCCAGGGCAGGTCCCATCCCTGCTGACCCTTTGGGAAAAAGCCAGCTGCAGCTTTGCTAAAGGGTGCATCCCCTGTCTCTGCACCTTTGCTTCTCAGTGGACCCCAGGGGATGAGAAAATGGGAATTCTTCTTACCTTTAAAAGCTCTTCTGGCAGGTCCCCTCCATTGTCAATGCCTCTGTTGATGGACACAAACCTTTCAAAGTGGGGTTTGTCTTTCACATTGGGGTTGTGCAGGCTGGTGTTAAGCATGATGATAGAGAAGGAGAGTACATAACAGGTATCTAGCAATGAGAAAGAAAATCAGGATGGGTGGCGCTTGTCTTAGAGCGCAGATCAATCCACACCTAAGGTGGCTTGGTTTCTAGTCACTGAAGAAGAGAGTCATCCTCTCATTTGCAGGAGAAGGGACCTGTTCCCCCTGCTAGGAGAGAGAGGAACAGAGCCAATCTCCTGCGATAGAGGTGATTCCATGCCCTCAGGATAATGGGGCAAGTTGGGCAGATGCAGTCTAGTAACAGCTCTGCCAGCAGGAAAGTTTCTGCAGACCCACATTTGTCAGGGCTATCCTTGCTGTGATGACATAATACCTCATGTGAGGCTGGGAGCCCTTCTCCAGTCTCTTGCCCATCGGGAGGGCCTGGAGCACAGTAGCAAAAGGAAAACTGAAGGTGCTCAGTTTATTGAAAAGCTTCACAGGAACTGGGCTGCCTCCTTTAGCTTAAGGGGAAACACACTTCCAAGTGATGCTGCCTGTGCTCTGTGAATGGAAAAGGAGGGCTCCTCTCCCTGGCAAACAGCACAGCTCAGCTTTACAGGCCTTCTCCCCATAAGCACCTGTGGACTGGAACACTCCCGGGTTACACTTGCAGTACCAGTTGGCAAAGGCCTCCATCATCCGGTCAATCTTCTGCGCCTCCCCAGGCAGCCGGAAGCTCCAGAGGAACTGTCTGTCAGGAGCAGAGTGCCAGAGAGTTAGTCAGGTTGGGCCCAAGGGACACTGATGCCTCCCCTCAATCCACACAACACCATGAACTTAAGAGAAGTCATCCCGTCACACTGGGGAGACAACACAGCGCATGGAGCAGGAGCTCTGCTCCTCCCTACAAACTGCCTGGATACATCAAACACCCCAAATGCAGGAAGCAGAACTAAGCCTCCCAGAAATCATGGCTCTGCTTCCCTAATGAGAGGCCTGCAAGGCAGCAGAGACCTCAGGAGAAAGAGTCCTGCCAGGAGGCGGCCTGTAATAAAACGAGGTGCCCTAAAACAGGCACTGAGGAGAGACATGTTTCCTGCTGCGAAAAATAACTTTTACCATCCCCCCAGACACTGAAGCCACAGTGACCCACTTTTCTGCACGTGGCCAGTCCAATCAACGGGCCATGAGAGTGTTTCCACCCCCCCGAGAAGTTGCTGACACCTCACAGAGTAACAGCCCTGGAGCCAACACACACAGCAGGGCCTTGGGAAGCTCCCATTTCAGCCCAAGGGAGCTTCCTGACCTTCCTGGGTGGCCAGACCCAGTGGCTGAGCAGGTTCCAGTGCTGCCCCCTGCACCCAGCACGCTCACTCACCTCAGCGCCTGCACCAGGTTGAGGTTGGCAAACTGGTGACATGCCACAAAGGCCTGGAGGATCTGAATGTTTGTGGGGTCCCTGGGAGAGGATAGAGGGGAAAGGTCAGAAGAGAGCTTTGGCCCTGCTCAGTTTGGATGTCCCTTGGTGTGACAACATGCACCTGGCTCCACCCCAGTCTCACTTCCCCTCTGACCAAGAAGAAGCCAAGGCACACACTCCAGTCTGAGAAGACCAATCCCATTACAGGCAGGAGGAAAGGTAGCCCATACAGCCAGCCCTAGTCACACCCCAAAGACCCTCGCAGGGCTCTCCTGCCGACCCAGCCCACGGTGGCTGGAGATATCTTCAGTCCTGGCACCTGGCCACAGGTCATCCAAAATGGTTGTTCAGAGGGCCCAGGCAGGACAGAGCCTCCAAGGGGTCTCCTCACCCTGGATTGCTCACCTCCCACCCAGGTAATCCCCAATGGCTGTCTTGTTCAGGCCTTCACCCTTGTGGAGGAATCTGGCGATCTCCTGCAGGTCTGAGGACAATACCTGGTGCTCGATCAGGTACTGGATGCCCTGGGGAGAAGAAGTAGGACAGGGAAGTAAAACAGCTCTGTAGTCTAATGAGAAAGTAGGATCCCATCACTCTGATATCAGCCTTCCTTAGCTTTGATGGACTTGCCTCCTCTGTTATTACCCAGCCTCTTCATGGGTGTAAGAAATGAGACAACTCTTAAAAAGATTAATTTATTGAAAACAGAAAAATTGAAAAATTACAGAAATTAGAAAAATATAAAAATTTGGGATCCTATGGCTCAGTAGATGGTATGCCCCAGGAGCGCAGGGATTTGAGATCTTCTGCCTGAGACAGCACTAGACCTCAGGTAGAGAAAAAGAACTTGCAGTGCTGGGCTGACTTTAAAAAAAATTACTAAAAGCCCCTTAAAAGGGGTAAGGCTTTGAATGCCCAGCACTGACGTCTACCACAACTAGCCTGCAGAGAGCAAGAGGGGAAAAGAGGCCCCGCCTCTCTGCTTCATCCTTTTTAGAGTGTCTTTGCTCTGCCCCCCCCAGTCCGCCCACAGCCCGCCCCTTCAGTCCAAAGCGATTGGTGCTTTCCCTTTGATGGATCATCTCCGTCCACCAATGGCTCATCGTTGTCAGAGGGGTGGTATTAGTTGAGATAAGGGAGCTACAATGCCTTCATTAAAATTCAGGTATTCAGGTTGCCGTGGAGCTTGCCTGCAGTGTAATGGCTGTGGCTAAAAATAGCTGCTGGCTATTAGAACTAGAACTGGGGTTTTTGGCCTTGGAATCAGAATGCAAGTGAAAACCACCTAAAAAGGTATTAAAATACATCCAACACATCTCAAAACACTTGTAAAAGTATACAGTAAACACAGGAAAGGTAACTCTTATGGTGTACAAGTGGTTTGAAGTTTGAAAAGGGAGCATAAGTTGGTGATTTTAACTGGGGAATTTTAACTGGGAAGGGTGCAACTCTCTTAATAAACCACTTTGAACAATTGAAAACACTGATAATGGAATTGGATTTTTGTACCTGGACTGATGGGTTAATTTTAAGATTCAATTTAAAATATTTAACTCAAAATTAATTAATTAAAGCACTTAATATGCAAAGACCAAGCACAAATAGGGATTTCATGTATGACAATGGGAGACCACAGCCATATTCTCATCTTTATTCAATTCCTCTTCATCCACTAAGGGTTGCCAGTCCCATTTTCATTTCATCCCTAGATTAGGCTAAATGTTTCACTGGGATGGAAACTCAAACAAACAAAATAGGGCAATGTAGATTAAAAGTCCAAAAAGGAAAAGTCAAAATAATTAATTTTAATATTTTTAATCAAAATGTCTTAGTGTTCTGTTCCTAAATGTCTTTTCTTTTCCTAAATTAATTTAACTTGAAAGAGAAATTGTTTGTTTAAAAGAAGGCATTAAAAAATGTACTCAGACAAAAAGATAGGGACTTGAGACAACTTAAAACAATTTTTTCCCAGATTTTTCCTCTATGTCACAGAACAGAGAAGTTCCAATGTTTTCAGCTCCATCCCTCCTAGACAATAAGGATGGAATATGCTTTTTAAGGAATATAGAGGGTGTGAATTGGGTTGTGCAAAGAGTCAATATCCTATTTTAGAGAGAATATCATGATTTTCAAAGCCAGAGAAAAAGCTGAGGCTTTTTTCAAAAGACTCTTGACAATATCTAACAACTCTGCAGTTCTCCAGACCACATTGCAATTCTCCTTGCAATATACAATAAAGGAATGAAAATTGTTTCAGATCCATCAAAATGTTCTACTTCAACAGAATCATTTCACTTTCCCTTGCAATATATATGAAACTATTTTTAAAATGCCCCAAAGAAAAAGCAGTTTTAAAAGAAGAAATTGAAATTTTTGTGAGATTTTTTTTTCCACTCTATTTTCCTTTCTTTTTTCCCCAGATGGATTTTCAGTAAGATCAATTTAATTTTGAAAAGTATTGCAGTGATGATGGGGCCCCATTTTCCAGAGGAAAATGTTTCTCCCCAAAGGTTTTTATCAGCCAGATTCCTAATGCTTACCTCCTCTAGCCTCAGGAACTTTCCATGGGATCTTGGAGATAGGAACTCATTTATAAGTGTCAGCATTGCATGGATGGAGTGTAACCTTAGAAAGGAGGGGCAAAGAAATTTCCTTGCATTGCAGCACCTCCCACTCTCTGGCATGTAGCAAGAGGGGGGCAATAATCAGAGATCTGCATTATACAGGCACACAGTAGATAACATTTTGATCAGTCTGATTGGCATTGAACTCATAAAGCTAAACTGGTCTGGGGTTAGAATTAGTTCGGGTATTCCTGCACAGCGTGGCACAGCGCCACAGAGAGAGATGCCTTGGGGGCTTCGAACCAAGGTCAGGCAGAAAGGCAAAATAAAACCTACTCTCATGCGGGCTGTAAGTACTGATGTCGCTGCTATGGACAGCTCCCACTGGCTGGGGTGTGGACACAGGGGAAGGCATCTTGACACTCTCAGCAGGACAGAGGAGGCATGAAAAGCTGTCACGCAGAGCAGCAGCCAGCCAAGGTGTCAGCTGTGGTCGCCAGCTGATGATCAGCTACCGTTTGATCACAGCTTGTGGTTTCCCTTGAAGAGCTCAAAAAGTGCTCCACCAGTCAGGAGGAAGGAAGAGGGAACTGTTTCTCTCACATCTTCTCTACTTAATCATGATGGTTTTAGAGCTTTCTGCAGAGGGCTGAAGGCTATGGAGTCTTCACATCACTGGTCAGTGCCCCAGAAAGTGGAAAAGCTGTGTTTAATCCCCAGTTCAACCAAAACCAAAACTGCTTCCAAACTGACAGAGGCAGCTTGTCCTCTTCTGTTCTGAATGAGCCAAGGAACCTGACACACTCTCAAAACTTCTCACCTTCTTCTTACTTCATCCTCCTCTATCACACTATAGCAAATTCCTAGACTCTCACAGTCAAGAAGGGCAGTGCTGAAGGAAATCTGGCTCTCATGGCATGCTGGCAGTGTTCAACCATCCTCCCTTTACTTCTCCTAGGTTTGGGTTGAATTGTGTGGCGTGGCCTCTAAGCACATGACCGGGAGGGAGGCAACACAGCTTGATCGCATCAGAAGACCTCACTCAGGGGCAGCAGGGTGGAGGCTGCTCCTAATGGGGGCCCTAGTGAGGTAGGAACCCATCCCCACAGTCCCCTGCCATAGCTCCTTCCGCATTGGTGGCTGCAACTGGAACGGCAGCCAGCAGAGGCTCTTCCTCCCAGCTTTATCCTCAAAGGTGAAATGAACAAATCCTACCTTTTCAGGATCCATGTTGAATTTCTTCCTGCCCAGGGACAGAATTTTATCCCTCTGTGACAGCTTGCTGCAAACACAAAAAAGATAGGAAAAGTCAAACTTAGAATAAAGGACCATGTCATTTCACTCACAAGGTAACTTAGATATCTCAAGGACAGGTGTCTGACTACCCAGGAATAAAGAGAAATCTAAGAGGAGAGAAGGGTATTCCTGGCCTCATTTCCCTGTCCTTGTTGTGAGCTGAATCCCAGCAGTGTTTTTGTTTTCTCTTCAAAAGAGAGACTTTGTAAGCAAAGGAATACTCATTCCACTTGCCTGGTCTGCTCTCCAGGATTATCCTCTGTCTCTTGCCTCTCCTCTGCATGTTGGAAACACTCGATCTCTGCAAACACCTCAGCAATCTCTTCCTTCAGCCTCTGCAAAAGAAATATCAGGAAGATGAAGGCAGTGGAGGGAAAAACAGCAGACACACAGAGCATGTCTTACTCATGTCTATTGTCACTCAAGACTGGAAAAATCAACCTTAATCAGTGTGGTGAGTGTCAGAGAACTGACCCCGCTGTTGATTTCAGTTCCTCTAACAATGTCAGATGCAAGAATCCTTCCACTGTGCCCATTTCTTTTGAGCTTTTACTTTGCATAGCCCTGCTACACATCCAGGAAAGGAGAAGTGGAACTGGTATCTGTGAGATCAATATGAACCTGAAGTGGCTGTATTGTGAAACACAGAATTTTTAATGTACCTGTCATTTAAATACCATTGAACAGATACCTCTCTTCAGGTGACAGACAGGGGAAGAAGGGTTATTTTATGACAGATCCTTTCTCATCAAGGAATGAGGATGTGGATGGAGCACATAATCAGACAGAGAAACTGAATTTCTGCAATATCCCGTAATTTAAAAGATCATCTGGGTTTCAGTTTTGCTCTGGCCACCTTCTGTTGTGCTTCATTGGTCCACAGAGCTATGAGTGTTCCTTACTAAGTTTTAGGTGTTGCACAAATGTAACAGAGCCATGATCTCAGATCATGAATTTCAAATGATTCTCAGTTTTGTTATTTTATTCACTGCTGTCTTTTGCAGTGTTACTGGCAAGCCGAGACCCATCCTCTTTCCTCCTCCCCTGACCCCTTCCCCCAGATATGCCCCCAAGTCTTTGTGTTTAAGGGTACTGATAGATATTTTCTTAAAAAATCCCCTGGGGAAAATATCTCTTTTCACCTAAACTCATTCTGCTCCACTGGACAATGTGTACCCCATTGCTTAATAGGTTTGGGTTCTAAAGTATGAGTTTGTGCAGCCTAGCAACCTTTTGCTGTCCATAGTGGGCAAAAAAATGTGGTATTCCTATTCAAGTGTCCTGCTTCTTACAGTGCCCATCGCCTGTTCTGAAAATTGTCAAGAGAAGAACCACACACAAGCAAATCACAGGCACACACACTCATAACCTGTTTTGTAAGAGGGGACAAGAGACCATTCTGGTTTGCAGCAGAGAGAGGAGGTCTGGAAGCCTGAGAAGTAATATATAGTTTGGCTTAATCCTTTACTCTATGCCAGGAAATATTGCAGCTATTCCCTAGGCATCTGGACAGCTTCATGTTGTGGGAAAATCAGTCCAAGTCCAATGATTCAGTGCAATAAGCTCTCTCAAATGGGAAACCACATTTCAGGGTGGAGGCAGAACGGAATAGAAAGGGCACAGCACTATGCAGGACTGTGATGCAGTCTTAGTGACTGATTTTGAATCTGTTACTTTCAGACATTTTAGGAGGCACTGGAGAAATGGTTGGGTCTGCTAAAAGAAAAGAAGAAAAGCAAGTTCAGCCACAGAAACTTGTGTGGAAGGTCCTGCCATGAGACGTCTTCGAAGAGACAGGATCCTTCATGGAGGACTTGTTAGAGGTCCCCAAAGCAAACAAAAGTTTGATAAACACAGGGGGATGCTGCAGGTAACCAGGACTGATATGTCATTAGCAGGTAACCAGTAATTAAAAAGAATCATAAATGCTGAGCCTGATGCCTGCCAGTATGACTTACTGAAGACATTTCTTTAATCCCAAGTATGCAATCCCAGCTCATCCCTGCTCATAATCTGATCAGCCTTTCTCAAGTATCCCATTAGGGCAGCTGATGATTCCTGCAGCAGAGAGCACCACAGGCTGGATGCACCCTGGTGGCAAATAGGCCAGGGCAGCCTGAAGTTTAAAACTGAAGTTGGATCATGACAGAGAAAATGTCTCCTGTGCAAGAGCGCTTCTGCATGGCCTGGACTGTTGTTATGTGAGGATGCTCCTTGGTGAAGACAGATTTGGGAAGGCTAGGCAGGCACGAGGGACCAGATGGTCCTTACCTTAATATCATCCAAAAGCTCCTGTTTGTGCTTCCTGATTGTCTCTATTTCAGCCTCTTCAGCCCCACTCAAGTCAGTTGACTCTGGAAGAATAAAGATGCCTGTGAGAACACTGCTGGGGCCAACATATCATGGACAAAGCTGTCCCAACCTCTCAACACTTACACTCTCCCAGGGTCATGCCACAGCAGCTCCGATTTCTGTGTTTCAGCATCTGTCCTCTCTGCTGTTGCAACCACTGCACCTCACCTTTGCCTTGAAAATGGTTCTCAGTCCAGAGTGTGCAGCACAGACCATACCCCACTCCTCGCAGCCAGAGGCTGTGCACAGCCCTCTCAGCTGACCCTGCAGACACCCACTACCTGCTCAGCCAATTCTACTCAACCTGAGCACAGTGAGTAAGTCTCACCAAATGCTCTCCAGTGGTTTTTATGTCAGTCATCTTTAGGTACCGAAAATCTGTGACCTAAATACTTCATCTACATCCAAACATCCCAAGAAAACCACTGGCTTCATGAGTTGATCTGCCATAGCCAGAGTCAGAAATGGCTTAAGTGAGAAAATCGAGGTCTTTCAAGTGTGAGGGCAGGATCTGGGGGATGAAAGCCTTGCTGAGGAAGGAATGTCTTTGGGAGGCTGTTGTTCTGTGGACAGCAGAAAATGCAGAAATATGAGTAGGCTTCCTTGTAATCTACAGGAACTTAAATAGCACCAAAGCCAAGGAAACCACAATATGATTCATAAAAGGCCTAAAAGAATTGGGGTGACAGAATTACCGCTAAATATAATCCAGGTGAAACACAGCCTCCTCAGCAAGCAGAATGAGAAGGCTGCAGCCCTAGAGAGGACACAAAGCAGAAGGTGAGGCCCCAGGAAAAAAGCAGAGCTCGCAGAAGGCTGAGAGCTCTGGAGGTCACTGCTGAACTTGCAAACGGGATCCTTGCTGCACCTAAACACTGCAAGATAAAGCCTACCCAGGAAGCCAGGTCAAGTCACTGGATGCCCTGCTCCACTGTTTCATAAGACGAAATCCCCTGGGCCTCCCATCTTCCCAGAAAAAGGGGAAGTAGCACTAGTTGCGTTGGAAATTCTTTTAGTGTGGATCTCACATGCAAAACAACTGCTATAAATATGAGTGGAAGAAAAAAAGGGAAGGAAGCAGCCACGACAGACAGAAGGAAAAGCGACAAGGGCAATCATCTTCATATGCTTCTTTCCTGTCATGGCCACAACAGCTCAGAAAGACCCGCCTTTCCCAATCCTAATCTCTCCCCCATCCTCCTGGCTGGTTGGGTTTCCATGTGCTAAGTATGTTCCTGTTACTTTTCTCAGGCTGCAGCCTCTCTCCTGTCACTCCTTCTGCTGGTTTCAAGCATTGCATTCCCTGGGGAGAAGCTGCTGAGTCTGTGGGAGTAAAGCACTGGACAAGGAGCCAGCATGAAGCCAGGCTGGGAAGGACCCACGTGCCCTCCCAGCCCTGCAAGCAGCCCTTGTGAGGAGCTGCAAGAAGCTGACTGATTGCTGAAGCCAGTCAAGAGGGAAGGAAAACCTGTGGCATCCAGAAGCTTATGACAGCCAAATCCGTAGGTGAGGGGAAAACCAAAGCAGGCAGGCAGGTTAGCAAACAAAAGATAAACAAACTAAAAGAAACCACAAAGAAAACCAACCAAAAACATTCAGTGGCTCTCCTACTTGTTAGGTGGGTTGCTGACTTCCCTTTGAATGTCAGCCCTGCGCCTCTGAGCAATGCCCAGCTCCTTCAGCTTAATTTGTGTATGCTGCAGTTGTGGTGTCTGCAGGAGATGAGGCCATCCTCTCCGTCTCTCCAGTCGTATCTCTCTCACTCCTGTCGGGGCTTGTAACTGTGGAATCACTGGGGTTATTCTTTGACAAATTACCAGAGTCCTTTTGCCCTGTATTTCTTTCCACAAAAGCACTGTAGGAGGACATACCTGAGGAACCTTGCCTTCCCCTGCCCCACCAGCAAACTCTGTGGTGTGGCTGGTTGCTTTGCTTCAGTTGTTCTGTGTCTACTAAAGCAGCCTAAAGCATCTCAAAGAGTCATGAGGCTCCCAGAGGACGCCATCTCACCCACACGACCCCCAACAAGCCTGTAAATAACACAGTCCCCCTTCCTCCTGAACGTCTGAAAACCCCAACTCCCAACTGCCCAGTTTGTCAGAATGAGAAAAGTGTGGGAAGGACTGCGTGTGTGGGGAGGGCAGGGGAGAAAAAGAATGAGTCATGGAGAAGGGGAAGGAATCAAGGGGTAAGAAAGCATAAGAAAGGGTGACATAGTTTGGAAGAAAATCAGATGGATGAAACTTGCAGGGCAATTTAGACTGAGCTGCAGATAGAGTCCTTGTTAGGTTTCCTATACAGCTTAAGTCCTTGACTGCTTCGGAAAAGAATTCTGAGGTCCATGCCTGCACATTACTCCGCTTCCCTAACAGGAGGCCTGATGCTCTGCTCTTTGGAGAGCATTCATCACTGCTACTGCACACTTTGGGGTCTGCACTTGGGGGAAGTGAACACAGAAGGCTTGTCTGGGGAACCTTCTGCAGAAAGGCAGTGAAGGCAGCAGAGGCAGCTAGGCAAGCAGCAGGTGAGATAATAGAGCTGCTTTGCCCTTGCTTCCCCTCTCTCTCCATGTTGAGAACAAGCTGAGACGACAGGAGAGGGACATTCAGAGGGAAGCACTGCCTGGCTCACTCTGGACACTTGCAGAAGCAGAGGGAATCCAGCCCTATACCAAGGGATTGAGGAATGGCTTCAGCCTTGTCAGAGTCCTCAGCACCACCTCAGTTCCACTTCCCTCTAGGACTAGGTCAGCACACAGACGAAGCACAGCCCTGGTCAGGGTCCCCTGCACAGGGGGAAATTTCACCCTGATGAAGAACACACCACAAAAACACCCGCAGATTTCAGAAGGATGCTGTCAGCCCAACCAACACTGAAGTCTTCCAGTTCAGACACACAGAAACCCTGTCCAGAGAGGACATTAGGTTGTTGTTTGGAAAGTGAGCAAGTGTTGAAAGGAAAGTGTCTCAGCATCACATTTGTGGGTCTTACACCTGCTCCTGAGGTTGTTTCCCCACTCTCAGGGCAGACCCAGACTCCACGAACTGACCAGGATTGTGTTTTCAGTGCTGTCACTCAAAACAGTACACAGACTGCAATTCCTGTTGTGGGGACTTATGCCTTCAGCCTCCCCATCTAAAGGGCACATCGGAGTTACCCAAACATCTGGGTACTTGTGTGGCCAGCAGAGAGTTCTGTGTGCGCTGGTTTCACTTCCCATTGCGAAGGGTTCTGCTGAACCACCAGGTGCTAACCGAGGCTTTCAGTCCCATGGAAAATTATAGGAACAGGGAGATGGCTTTTGAAGCACAGAGGTAAGTGGGAAGTGACCACCCAGAAGAGCTGGAAGGAAGGACTGCAGAAGCAGCAGGGGAAGGTACAAAGAATGACTGTATCTGTAGCACTGCTGCCGACCATCCATGTGTTATACACCCACGGTAGGACACCAAAGGTTCATCAGGCCCATTTGTAAGGCAATGGAGGGCTTTGAGTGTAGCTGCTAAAGGGTTTGGGCACCTCCACCCATGGCAGCACACAAGCAGAGCAGCCTGATGGGCAGCTTCTGCCTGAAGGAGGCTCTCTGGTAGAAAAACTTCACCTGAAATTCCTTTTCTATTTTGATATGGCTTCTGTGTCATCTCCTGCACAGACCACCACCTCCACAGCCAGGTGCTAGCCTAATAGCAGAGAGATGACAGAAAGCCTTCCAGCTCCTCAGTTCCCTCCAGCCATGTGTGTCTCCCTCCAGCAGCCACTCCACAGGTCTCTGCCAGCTTGTGTCAGAAGAAATTCAACATAAATCCCAACAGGTTTAATTTGCACATTTCAGCTATGGGGGGGAAAGGTGGGAAGAAGAATTTACGTTGTCTCCTGGTCCCCTTATCCCACATGACAACTTACATCCATCCTTCAGGATAACTTCCAGTGACTTTTGACTACGGCTCTTACCCCACACATCCCAGCACAGGATACCACAGTACTAGTCTGCTCTCCCATGTTTCACACATCCAGCTCAAGGGCTTGGCACACCAGCTCTGTGGCCTCACCCAGACAGTCCTGAGAGGGTTCTGAAGGAAGCTGGAGGAGGACACACACTGCAGGGAGAGCAGCCTCCCCAAGGTATCAAGTCTCACCTGCAAACAGATGTGTACCTAACAGGACCATTGCCTCTCCAGGTAGGAGTGGCCCCAGTGAAAGGTGTACACACACTTCTGACCTCCAGGACAATCATGCCTCAACTGAGCAATTCCAAGTGCGTTCAGTACTCTAAAGCTCACTGGGAAACTGTTGCTGGTGGCAGCCTTGGCTCCCAAGGGAGTTCAGCATCAAACAAACCCACTTTCTCACCCAGCTGTGGAATGACAGGACGGGATTGAGCAAAAACATCAGTCAGAGCCAGCACATGTCTCCAGGCATTGCCTGTCTCCAGGCTCTGCCTCTACCCAGAACTGAGCAAACCCACACTGTGCCTGAATAGGATCTCATTGTGCTACTTCAGGGTGTACACTTGCTTGAAAGTATGCTCACTTGAATGTGTAACTCTCAAGACATAATTAACTCACTAACACCTAACTTGAGTGAATGACTATGTCAGACCTTTGGTTAGGAGACCCCCAGTTTCTGTTGAAGGCACACCCCAAAATAAATAGAAAAATATGAGTTAGCCCTCCTCCTGTCCAGTTTGTCCTGCAGAAGCTTTGTCCACAGTTGCTTTCAGGTAGTGAGGGCTGGGTGATCAGAAGAGCCCCGTTTTCACCAACATTCAACACCAGACAGATGCTGGCAAGAACTCAGCTCCCAAAGGTACCACCAATTTCCCTGACAAGCAAGGCTGGTATGTGGTTTGAGCAAGCCCTTTCCTTGGCTACACACCTCAGAGCTAAAAAGTGCACAACAGCTGTTGAAACTGGGCACTTCTTTCTGCTTTCACTCTATGCTCCATATCCCATACACAAAAGCCTGAGGGGACAGAGTCAAAATGAGAATAGACATTGCAAGGTGATCCTTTTTCTTCCTGGCCTTTGTTCAGCCTGTTCCCATTCATCTCTCCCACTTCGCTGGCTTTGTGCAGACACACACTCAGAGCTTCCTCAGCCAGAAGCTGGAAATGTTCAGTCTGGTGGTGTGCCTTTCCTTGCTGAATCCCAAGTACTTTATCCACCACCTGCCAAAGCAGGAAATAAAAGCTAAGATCTCTCAGTTCCTCAGATGTGGCTTATTTCCCCTCACTCACATCTGCCCACTGAGATGGTTTCAGGCAGGCCCACCTGTAGATCACTTGGAGCTTCTCAGAAGTCTATTACAGTGGTTTACCTCTAACATGGACAGAAGCACAAGAGGCCCCAGTACCAAAAGCCTTGCAAGGGCATTACACTGGGATACCCAACTGCATGAGAGGCTCCACAAAGGCAAACCAGATCCTGGGATCTGTAGGGAAACACCACTGAAGAGCTTCCCAGAGTTGCATGAAGAGCAGCCAAAGCCTGCAAGTGCTCACCCCAGGTGTCACATACATCACTGACACCGAGGGGTCAGTTCCCAGCTCAGCCCAAGCAACCAGAGCAGTAACACTCTCAGCACAAAGGCCCATTCAAACCAGTGAGAAAATTTCTCTTGATGTGAAAGGAGAGCGAGTAAAATGCCCAATGCTGAAGACTGACAAGCAATTAACTGTACCACCAGGGATCTCCCAGCATGTCATTCCTCCAGCCACCAGCCGCAGCATCCACTCTGGCTGCTGGGATCTCATGGTGTGCTCTGCTCCATCAAACTGAGTGCACAGCCCTCACCCCATGAAAGGCACACAATGATTGAGGCTTACCAGCAGGACAAAGATCCATCCTGAAGAGCACGATATATTTTCAACACAAGGGTTGTTCCTCCTTGTATTTGGCTTGTTCAGATGCTTCACAGAACCGAAACTTGGAGCCAGCGAACAAGACCGCAGAGGCTTTGGGGGGGGCGGGTTTCCCTGTGACTCCTCCCTTTACCTCCTCATCCTCCCCCCCCCAACCACCTCCCCCACGATCACATGTCACAAGCTTGTAGCAGTGGAGGAAAGTGTGTGTGCATGTTTCGATGAGCTAACAAGGGCTCATTGGCTACTTCGGAAATAAAAATGCACAAATGTATTTCCATCCCAGCGGCTTTTTGGGGATCTCTGTTTGAGGAGACTAAAGTGAGCAGTGAGAGGCTTTCGTCCGAGATCCTCGGGGGCGGGGGGGGAAGGAAAGGAAGTTCTGGATTCAGAAAACCCATCTGATTGGGGAAGTGGTTTCATTTTAAAGGGAAGATTCTTCCGTGTTAATTCTGCAGCAGGTTGGGGTGGGGGCAGGGATGGGGATGAACACTCCAGAATTGGGGAATTGTTGATGGAGGGGAAAATAATGTCGTCAGACTCTTCTGCCTCTCTCACTGCTCAATAAGGCACTTTAATTGTAGCTCCTTCCCCCCCCACCAAACTGTTTTTCTCGTGAAACCTTGTAAGTAAGAATAGAGTGAACTAAGAAATGCAGTCCTCTCTCAGGTTTACCAATACTGCTGCTGGTGAGAGAGCTGGCATTAGCAGGACTGTTGTGAAGGCACTTGTGCTGCTCTGTTCTCTTGTGAGGCACAGAGGTGCTCTTTCTTCTCCAAGCCCTCCACACAGCTCCAGGAGGCTGTACACACCACATCCCCTTGGGTTGTTTTTGGTTGCTGTGTGATTTATGCGGTAGACCTGTGCTGTAGGCAATGTGGGGGAAAAAAATCCTCATGCAGGAGAGGACCATGTCAGAGCTGTAAGAACTGATGATTGAATAAATAGGTCAAGGTCAAATTCAAAACAGGTGTAATGCCCAAGTGCTCTTGCCTCTTCTGGCAAGATTGGAGCTGTAGAGGGTTGGCTTCTCTCCATCCATGAACACTTTCCTCTGAAGCACTCTACATCCTCAGCTCCCCAACCTGCTGCTGTACTCATGGCAGTCACGGCAGAACAGGGCCAGACTTGTACCTGCCATCTTTCCCCGAGACAGCAAGGTAGAGTTTGCAAGAGCATTGCACGCGTAGAAAACTAAGAAAAGCTTGCATCTGTGCACACTCACCACCACATAGAAGAGGCTCCTGTGAGACTGAAGGTCCTTGACTCCCTAGGAAGGGAAGAGCTATAACCTTCCCACATTCCCATTCGCTGAGTCTGGTCTGAAGTCCTCTGGAGAGAATAACTGGCCCTTTAGAAGGCTTGATGTGAAAGGTATGATCTGCCTGAACACTCTGGCTAGGGTCCATTGCTCTAGGGCCATTCAGCCTCACGAAGAAAGACACAGATTGCCCTCCCTTCCTCCCAGTCTCTTGTATTTGCTGTAACCTGCAGCTATGCTGTAGGTTCAATGCTGTTACTGGAGAGGACAAGAGCTCTTATGAACCTCCAGTGAAGAGTGGGAGATATCCCCACCTTAAACATGTCAAGTGGCAGTAGAAATCCAGAATGAATGTACACAGGCAGCTGTAGGCAGGGTCACAAACAACCTGTGATCTTTAGGAAGAGTCGGTGGCAAACATTTAGGACTCACTTTCCACAGCCAGTTTCAATATTTACAAAGAAGCAGCTAGACACTTACCTGGGAGTAAAAAAAAAAAGGGTAAGAGAGTGAGCTACATGAATGTGAACTGATTTCAAACTCTTACACCCATGTCTGTCCACATTCTTCATTACACACAATGTCCACACCTAAAAGCTATCAGAGGCCTGCATTTGGGTCACAAATTTTCAAAAACCTACCCTTTGTAAACTAAATTTCTGTCTTGAGATTCTGGGCCACATAGGAGGAGAATTCACTGCTCCACAGTCTGGCCCAGAGCCCCCAGTTTCTTCACTGGAGCTGGTTCTGGTGTGTCACCTCCAGTCCTTCCTTCCATCACTCTTTTCTACAAAAAATAGTTTCAGCAGTATTGCAGCTGACATCAAGCAGACATGTCAACCTAAAGTACTCCCTTGAAGGTGTGCTCTTGCCTGTCTCAAAGGTAGGAGACATACAGGCAGCTTGATCAGGGCTGCCCTTACACACGTGTGTGTGAGCAGGACAAACCACAAAGACCTGCAAACGCCAAAATGGACACCTCTGTACACTGCAGAAGTACTGTCAGCCACTCCAACAGAGTACAAAACCTGGCCCTGTGTCTCTCCTGCATACTTCCTTCATCTTTTAGCTCCCTGATGTTTCGTTCCAAAGCTTTTCCTGCCTGTCTGTTGGAATGCCTGAATGCCCTGTTTTGAGACCTTGTTACTCTTTCAGTTCAATGATCACCTCCACTACTTGCATACCTCTGGTTCTGCTAGCCTTGCTTGTGACACTTGATGCACTTTAAATGCTTTCAGTTATTTCAGCCAGAGGAGTCTGAATGGGAAATGCACTGATAAAAAACTGCATGAGTCTGTGTCATGTGAAAGCAAAGGACCCCTGAGATGTTTCCTCGTGAGGGTACACAGCAGATAGGATCATATAACTAAACGAACCCTGGAGCATCTCCCATTCTTTCCAAAGTGCAGGGTAAGGATGTCTCCCTGTCCAGGTCCCTAGTCCTCCACCAATTCAGATGGTGGACAAACTACTTCAGTTTTAGGCTTACCCTGGAGCAAAACAACCAGTTCCTCTCTTGAGGAAACCTAGAACCAGATGAGGAGTCAGTCTGCTTGAGCATCCCAGACAGGCAACATGGACCTGTAGTCAACTCAGATGGATACCAATACTACCCCAGCCAGCAGTGTGTCAGAAAATGCCCTTAAGGTGTCACATGTTCTGTGGTCATGGCATCAAAAGACCATGAATGGACTACAGAACAGAACTTCGATTATTTCAAGTAAAAAAGGTAGGGGGACAGCATCCAAAGAAAAACAGTGACAGAGAGAATGAGGGAGAAGGGAAGGGAAGGGAAGGGAAGGGAAGGGAAGGGAAGGGAAGGGAAGGGAAGGGAAGGGAAGGGAAGGGAAGGGAAGGGAAGGGAAGGGAAGGGAAGGGAAGGGAAGGGAAGGGAAGGGAAGGACAAATGAAAATTAATCATGCCCTAGGGATATAGAATCATCAAATATATCCTAGGGGAGCTGAGGTTTAAATGCTGTACAGTGTGGTCAGAGCTGCCCACAGCCAGTGGCTCAGAGCCTGTGGGTTCTCCCACAGGTGTCATCAGCAAGGCCAGTGTGTGTGCAGTGGGGGCATCCAGGCTGGTCCAGCATGCTCACCTCATCAAGCATGGGCAGATTAGGCAGACTGCTGCAGATCAATACTCCAGGCATTAGTCCCTGTGCCTCCTGTGCCAGGGACCAGTTTTTCTCCCCAGATGCTCCCTGACTGCACACAAAAACTTAAATTTGAGCTGGAAATAACTGTTGTTCTGGTGGTCACGATGGAAAATATCAAAGCAATAATGTGGGTGCACTTTCCCATTGCTTGGTACAGACTTAAAATAATTGTGTAAATAGAAAGGAAATATAAATATTTCCTACTACTTTCAAGGGGATAAAGACAGGGACAAAGTGCCATGTATTTCTCTGTGCTGAACATATCAACTGTATTCCCACAAGTCTCCACAGAGCGACAAAGTACAGATCTGTTCAAATACAATAGCCCCTCCAGGAGGCTTAGGCTGCCATTCAGGTTGGGCTTAGGGACTGGAGTCTATTTTAAAGGTAGAAAGATGGCAATTATAAAAGGCCATAGGCAAGAAGAAACCCTCTTATAAAAATTACAGAAGGGCCACTTAGAGTCTGATAAACTTGAATGAAGAGCCAGAGGGATTTTTTTGTTAGGCTTGAAAGTGCAGCAAGATTGAAGCTTTATGTCTTTGAAATAAAATGGTAGAAGGGAAGCACAAGATTTTACTTTGGTAGTTCAGGAAATATTAGTCTTATAAAACAGAGTAGCTATAGATTTCCTTAGTACTCTAAACAGCTCTTTTCACTTCCCTGGTGCAGCCTTCCTAGAAGACATCATCTCTTACAAGCAAAGATATGTATTAGATGTGTATTTACGAAACACAGTATATCTAACATCTGATAACGTATAAAAGTGCTAGCAGGCAGGGGAGTCAAGTCATGCAGCTGACACTCAAGTTTGAATTCACACATATAATCTCTAGTCCCTGTTACCTCCCTTCTACAACAGGCAGGTGAAAAATGTTGTTCAACTGTCTAAGCACCTTGTGGGAAAGAATGCACCTTGTGGGAAAGAATGCACAGTCAGATATTGATCTGTATTTATTGCCAATAAAGTGGCAGACTGGTATCACCGAGATGGTGGTTGTCACTGCCTGAGAAGAAAATATCTCTGGGAATGGAAACCCATATCAGCATCCTTGGGGACCTGCAGAAGTACAGAGAACCAGATAAGGGCAAGCCATGAAAACCCAGTATGATTTAGTGTCTGTGAACAATTTCTCGACTGAGGGAAGTGCACATGTGAAACAACCATCCCAAAGAGCCTGAAGCCCAAAGGTTTGCGCCATGCTCTTCTGCTTACCCACATCCATAATGGAGAAGAGGAGGAGGAGGAGGTGAATCTCTTTCAGTGCTCCAGGTAGGAAGATGGCAATGGACCTGCTGTTTTGGCCCGAAGTGGAAAGGCTGAGAGCAGCCACGCTCCAAAGACAGAGAAGCATCCATGACACAAGGTGTCAGGAACGGACCACCTGCCCCTGACTGCAGTAGTAAGCACCTTTTGCAAGTTGAGTTGCTTATGATGGATGTAAATGTAGGTAGTTTGTGTTCAGTGAGGCTGGATTGGAAACGTCATTCTTTTTCTAAGCTTCTGTTTGATTGAACAAATTTAGGCTGGAGAGGAGGGCCACATCAGAAAACAGACCCTGTACGAAACAACTCCACAGCCTCTCTAAGAGGGACTGCAGAACATCATCGCCCACTTCAGTTATGATCTGAGCTCTGAAGTCAGGACAGGCTTTTCAAGCAACTGTGGCAGTCTGAGAAACCACAGCCGTGAAGGCGGGAGGGGAAGCAGCAACGGGGAGGAGTGGGAATTTTGGAAAAGAGAAGCAGCAAAGCAAGAACTAAAAGCAGGAGACAGATGGTGTGAAGCTGTGTCAAAGGGGAAGTGGGAAGGTGCAAAAGGGGAATATAGGAAGTGGGGAGAGTTTGCAGCCCAGTCAGGCTGAAGCAAATTAATGTTTACCCTGGTGGGCACCCAGTGCACAGAGAAAAGTTCTCATGGCCACTCAGAACTGCCTGAGAGAGAGGTCACATCAAATAAATCCTATCAGGACTCAAGGTAGTGAGAAGACATGCTGTGACTATGTCCTGTGCGTGCAAAGAGATGAGCCTTGTGCTGCCTCCATGAAAGAATCCTCCCTGCTATTCTGCCTGTGCTGAAGGACAAGCCTCCTGCTCAGCTCCTGCCCTCCTGTACATGGCTGTGATGTGCAAATGTCATTTCTGAAAGAGCCTCCTTACCTTTTTTCCATCATCCTTGAGGGGGTAGAAC
Organism: Corvus moneduloides; assembly: GCF_009650955.1. Lineage (NCBI taxonomy): Eukaryota > Metazoa > Chordata > Aves > Passeriformes > Corvidae > Corvus > Corvus moneduloides. The sequence goes on along the minus strand of NC_045479.1, from coordinate 23,227,067 downwards.
ACCACAGAAAGAGAGGGAGAGATAGGTGGTCCTCACTGCTTTAGGTCCTTGTGGGGGAAAACAGCATCATGCATTTCCTCCCTGGGCTGCAGTCTCACATGGGTGCCATGCAAGCCCAGCACATCCAGGCTGCTCTGAGGTGATCCAGCTCAGGACCCTGAAAGCCTCCCAGAACAAAAGTGTCTCACTGAGCAATTAATTCCCATTAGCATGTCCCTCAAACTCCGCAAAGGGAACAAGAAACCCCAGACGTGTGCCCTGCTGCTCATGAAGAAGGAAACTTGTGTCAAGAGCACCTCTTGGTGGTGTGAGAGGACATCAGAGCAGCAGCAACACATCTGTATGTGCTCAGTCCAGGTTTATGGGCCTATTTCCTGCAGGTTCCTTCCTTTTCCTGCAGCGTGTACAAATGAAAGGTTTTAATGCAGCAGGTGCCAGTTGTTCTTAGAGTGATTACTGTATGTGTTATTTGAGTGTAATATCCCATTTTTAAATAATCCCATTTAATCCCATTTAAATATGATGGAAAGAAATATCCTGAAAGCTTTTATGTAGATCCCTGTTGTCCCTCTACAGAGGCACTGGTGGAGGAAGGATGTTTATAGATTCACAGCACGGACCTCTGACTGGACAGGAACTGGCTGTCCATTGCAGCTGCAGGGAATTATCCTCCAAAAGTAATTTGCCCAGAAATGGGCTCTTGCCAGGACTTCACAGCTCATTGTTGGACATGCAGAATTACAGTGCCTTTTACATAGGGCTCACCTGAACGTGGGTTTCCACAACAATCTCTCTTCCCTGACCAATTAACTGGTCTTCTTCTTCTCCAGTCTCTTCCACACTGCCAGTCCCACAAGTCCATATGCCAGACTTTGAGGACAAAAGTAAACACCGGTGTTCAGGTGTTCAGCAGGTCAGTGGTCCTCGTTCGTCCCTGCCACCAGGTCCTACTATGCCACTGGTTGGTCTTCCATCCAGTCACCCTTAGCTTGAATCCTGTCCCTAGCATCCCCATATTACTCCCTCCCAGCTAAGACTCAATGTATACTCCAGCTTTCCCCAGCTCTTTCCCGCTCAGTCCCCATCCTTCTCACTCCAGATGTTCACTCTCTTTTTCCAACCTGCTTCTCCCCAGACACATAAGAGTTATTGGAAACCCTCAGAGAAAACATATGGTGAAAACTGAAATGTTCCTTTGGAGAAGCTGATTCCCAATGCAGTTTCAACAATGCCCAAAAAGGGGTTAAATCCCTGCTTGCCTGTCCCAGGCTGCCTGCCCAACCTAGATTTCTCTGAATCTTCGTTGGCTCTACCAGCTCCAGCTCCCTCAGCCCTCACTTGTCACCCAGATGTCTCCCATAGAGAGCTCTTGATGTGCCCAGGGAGTCAGAATGGTTTTTCTCCATCCGCCAGCAGCATTCTCTAGGGCCTGATACACCTGCCTTCTCTTCTAGCTGAGTTCTTATCTCCTGGCCCACTCTATTCTGTGCCTGCCTGTCCTTTCCAGCTGCCCTCTGTAAAAGCCTTTGTCCCTCTCTCTTATGTCCTTCTCTGACCTGTATTCGTGTGTCCCATTCCTGCTCTCACTTGCAGAGGTGGCAGTGGGTTTCCTTCCTCCCCTTTCCCTACCACCCACAGAGGGAACACCTCATACAGCTGGTCACTCTGTGCTTCCGAAATAGCGGCAAGACTTGGAAACATTCCACGGCTGAAGGTTTCTGGGTTGTAGCTGAGTGACAGCTGGGAGCGCTCTCCTCCAGAGCAGGTCAGTTGCAACAGCCTCCTGTGGCTGCAGCAGCACAGAGGTCATCAGCCTTTGGAGAAACATTTTACTCAGAGTTCCTTCCTTCAGGAACATCCCTGCTGCAAACCCACTGTTCTTGCTCTAACTGGCCTCCTGAAAAAACCTGGAACTTCTTAATTAGTTCTGTGCCACCATATCCCATCTTCTATAAAACCCATCTCCTGCCCATCCACTCACCAGTTCAGGCTGGAGCATGTGCACACATACACTCTTTTCAAGGCTTAATGTTGTGTTGCAGTGGGGATCCTGCAACAGGCATATATCAAACCAGGAGTCCCGTGGAAAGGAAATATATACGGACAGACAGATTCTTGATAGCTGTTTCAGAGATGTTTATTTCTCCAGCCGCATGGCCGGGGCTCTGCTGAGGAACTGCTCCAGTCACAGGACCAAGGGTCCTTCTGCCCGCGCAGGGAACACAAACCAACCCATGGGAACGAGGCTGAGCAGGGGCAGGGAAGCCCCGTGTCTGTGCCCTCAGGGCCCCTCTCCCAGGGCTCCATGGCAGGGGAGGGACCCCAACAATGTTGCATGGGAGGAGAAGGAAGGAAGAGGAGGCAAACCCTCATTTCGATAATGGAAAGGAAGGAGTAAAGCTTCTCAGGATCATTCTGCTCTTGTCTCTTCTTTTTTAGGGTAATTGCTTCCTTCTTCTTAGTGCTTAGCTCTGAAAATCTTTTATTTTCTGAGGCCAGTGAGGACTGCCTGAGAGAGTTGGAGTAGTTCAGCCTGAAGAAGAGAAGGCTCTGGAGAGACCTTACTGCAGCCTTTCAATACATTAAGGGGACCTATAAGAAAGAACAAGGACAGGCTTTTTAGTAGGGCCTGTAGTGACAGGACAAGGGGGGGCTATAGTTTTAAACTAAAAGAGGGTAGATTCAGACTATATATAAGAAAGAAGTTATTTATGATGAGGGTGGTAAAACACTGGAACAAGTTGCCCAGAGAAGTGGCGGATGCCCCATCTCTGGAAACATTGAAGGTCATGTTGGATGGGGTCTGAGCAAACCTGTTGAAGATGTCCCTGCTCATTGCAAGGAATGTGACCAGATGGCCTTTAAAGGTCTCTTCCAATCCAAACTATTCTATGATTCTAAGATATAAGAAGTTTGGCAGCAGCTCCCACTGACCACTTTTGCACAGAACTAGTGGAGAGGTTGGATAGGAAGAGACTGGTTTGCAGGGGCTTCTCTCATCCAGTCCTGGCTCTCATGGTACTGTAACGAGAGAGAAGACAGTTCATTGCACCCCTTGATGCATTTGTTCACCTTCATGGTGAGCGCATAGGTTCACACAGCACTTTCTTGTAGCAGTAATCTGGGCAAGGGAGGAAGTGCAGCAGTACCTTATCCCCACAGGAGGGGAGGGATAGAGCAGCCATTGGGTGGCAGCTGCTTTCGAGAGGCTGCGTGACTTCCTTGTTCAGCCTTCACAGTATTGTTCCTTGTGATGTTTCACCCTTGACACTTAGGGGCACTAGGAGGACCTGAAAAACCTTCACTGCCCCTCACCACCCCACTACTCCCACTTCAGATTCCCTTCCCTGCTTACTCCTCCTCCAAAGCTTGGATGATAAAGGAGGGAGGAGAAAATCCACCCTTCCACATTCTCACCCCGCTTTCTAACCCTTATTCAGCTCCCCTGGAAAATCAGTTTGGTGCCCCCCCCCCGCTGTTCATTTGGATGAGGTGGAATGGGAGTGGGTGAGACACACAGGGAGAACAAGAAATATTACAGCAGCCATCATCCCCACCAAGAAGTCACGCCAGCTCCGCCTTCAGCAACGGCCTCGGCCACAGAGCTGCCGCTGCGGTGGAGGGGCGGAGGGACCGGAGGGTGATCGTCGAGTGAAGTTCCCTCTTCCACTTCCTCCCTCCTTGCAATCTGCTGTTCTGGTACCCACATTTGCCCATCCCTCCCTGCTGTTTGCCTTGGCCTGACTTCCCTTTGCCTCGGGCTCCGTCCTCAGCCACGGGTCCAGAGCCATGCAAGCCATCAAGTGTGTCGTGGTGGGAGACGGGTACGTACCCTGCGGGTCTGCTGCGGGTGCGGGGCGGGACAGGCTGTGACCAGGGGCATGAAAAAAGTGGCTGCTTGGTGAAACTTCCCTGGCTTTGCTTCTGACCTTCTGCAGGCTTGCTACTACTGCAGACATACTCCCTCCTCTCTCCCCAGGGCAGGGGACATTCCTCTGGGGAGCACGAAGAGGGCATTTTGCAGGGCATCTGCATGGAAATGCAGATCATCCATCTACATTTCCATCTGCATCCATGGAAAGTGGAGCAGGTCTGTCCCACGCGCAGGAGGTGATGGTGTTCCTGCCAGATTCAGCTCGTAGGCAGGAGCAGTTAGATTTAAAACCCATGAGGTACAAGTGCTCCCCTGCAGGTGAATGGCTCCTTGAAAGCCGTCTGCTCACTGGGAATGACTGGGAGAGGGCATGACACTCTGGTCCTGGCAGGATGTCTATCAGGATCTCTATGTTCAGCTTTTCTCAGCAGGTTATCTCTGTATTGGAGGGTGGTGGAGATTGTTGGCAAGGGGCCTCTGTGGGCACATGGAGAAGCAGCTCTTTCCACTGGGATAGGCACAAGTATAGGGCACTTCGGGAGTGGGAGGTAACAAAACCTTGCCTTCACAACATGGTGGCTTCTCTGCCCATGTCCCCTGATTCCTGGAAATGGCCTGATCCAAGCCATCAATGAGTTAAGCAGTCATCACTGCTTGGGGCAGGAGGGATGGAGCAGACAGAGCGACTTGTTGCCCTGTGGGATGAGTAAACGCAAGGGAGGGAAGGAGGAGAGTCTGTGCTTGGAATGGAATAGCTTGATTCCTTTCTACCTAGAAGCTGGCCAGACTATTATCTGGGGCAGCTGTAAGGTGGCAGATGAAGAGACATTTACAGCAGTGCTGCTCCCCACAGTCACTTCCTCCTTTAGAACTGGCCTGGGAAAGAAGATGTCTGCACACAAAACAGTACGTGTCGGACATGTTCTCAGGGGCTGGGGCAAGGGGATGGGGAGGAGGGACAAGGAAAGACGGAACACCAAATAAAAACTAACCTGTAGGAAAAGTCCCCTGAAGGTTTTAAGCTGGAGCTGGATGAACAACTCCACTGGGCATTTATCTGTTACCCAATTCCCCACCCCCCAGTTTGCCCCTCGCACATAGCACCAACTCTGTAGCCTTCCCTCAAGGCAGCATCCACCTCATATGATGGTTAACCCCACCACATGCTCTGCTCTCAACCCCTAGGACCTCAATTCCTCTTAAATGTCTTCTGTCTCGTCATTTTGCTTCTCTGTACACTGCACTTCTGTACACCTCTCACCATCTTGCCACACAGCCCCCACTGCTCTGAGCTCTTGGTTCCCCACCCCTCACCTCCCTCCCAGCCATGCCAGCAATGTTACCCTCTTGGTTCAACCCTAACAACCACAGGACCTTCTCCTCTCACTCAGCTCACATGTTGTCCCATAGCTGCTGTGCCCCCACAGCCCCTCCATCACGCATCACTGACCTCTTAACATGCCCTGGGTTCAATCACAGGAGCCTGCAGGTGCCACTAACCTCAGCTCTGTGTTGTAACCTTCACCCCTTCACTGACCATTTGTGCACCTCTCTGTTCAACCACACCAGTTCAGAACGTCCCCCTCTTCCACAACTGATCCACTCGCAGGCCCATAGATCTGAGGCATTTCCTGTAGGGCTTCACCTCCCTCAGTAGCTCTAGGATAAGAAGGAAGCAAGGGACCTGGGGAAAGAGCAGGGACGGAGAGAGGAGGATCTAAGAAAGGGGGGTGGCAGGAGTAAGAAACAAATGTCAGAGCACGCCAAAGAGCTCCGCTTCCTCCTCAGCTGCCGCACAGTCCAGTGACAGAGGCAGCTGCCTTGTGACCAGGTGCCTGTCAAGGGCACACAAAAAGGCAGAGCTGCAGCCCTGGGGCAGGGGACTTTGCAGGTATGGCTGAGGTGGTTTGAGTGTCCCCAGCAGCAGAATTCCAGCCTTTGCCCAGGAAAGACCTCTCCCTCATCCTGGGCTGTCCTAGCTGAGACATTTCCTGTGTTCTGTAACTGAAACATGGCCAAGCTTTCCCAGGCCACACAAACCTGAGGAACAGCATCCCAGCAGGAGAAGGATTTTCTTCCCAACACCTGTCTTGGCTGCTTTATTTTCTTCTAACCACCTTCTGTGGTGAGGGAAAGAAGTGCTTCTTTCCCTCAGCACAGGCTTCACCTTGCCCACGACACCTCCTTCCCCCACACGACAGCCTTATTGCTCCTTATCCCGCCAGTGCTCTCACCCAGTCTGGACTGTGATGCTGCCTTGCTCTCCACCCTGCTGCAGCATGTGTGTGTAGGAGACTGAGGGGAGAGAAAGGACCAGCTTCTAGATCAGAAACACCACCAGCAGCCTCCATCTGCCATGGGGGCAGGCACGTTTTTGGCTCCTTACAGCTCTCTGTGCAGGTGTTGCTGCAGCTTACTGTAGATGGGAAAAACTGGGTAAGTCAGGAAAAGCTGCTACCAGTCCCTGGCCACAGCACCTGAAAAGCAGGTGGGAGTGCCTGTACTCGAGTGCTGAAGCTGGCATGGCAGCTTTGTCATGGCACACCGAGGCAACGCACCTGTCCTGGCTGCGAGCCTACAGCACTCTGCATGCACTGCAACATGGGCTCCCACCTCCATCGCAGAGTGGATGCGTTTTAGCTGAGTGATCTCTGTACTAGACCGTAAAAACAAGCCTTAGCGCTCAAAGACAACAAACATTTCTGGGTGACATCCTGTCTTTCTTCCTGCCAGCTTTCTAACCTGTGGTTATGCACTCTCTGGTCCTGTGAATGTGTTTCTGCTTTCAGGGGTTTACTGATAGGGCTAGGTTAGAGGTGTGGAAGGATTGCCCCATCTCCATCTCACCCTAGCAAGACTGCCTGCACTGCCATGAATTCCTGCTATTGTTTTCTTTCTCTTCCAGGGCTGTGGGAAAAACCTGTCTCCTTATCAGCTATACCACCAATGCCTTCCCAGGAGAATACATCCCCACTGTGTGAGTAATGCATAAACAGGTCCTGGAGTGGGTGGGAGGCATGAAAACAGGTTGCAAAGAGGTGCAGTGACCCCTTGTGCACTCCACGGGTCACAATTTCCATGCCAAGCAGAGGAAGGTCAGCCAAACCAATGACGGAGTCTCTAAGTTTGGATCTGTCACCTTTCACCAGAAGCAACCTTGTAAAACCCTGGTATAAATAGGACATTTGAAAGACTCAAGCCAACCCAAGGTCTATCAGCTTGTTAAGTGTACAAGTAGCAGGTGAGATCCTGCCAGCCAAGACAAACAGGCACTAGGCTACAACAACTGGGTCGGACCCAAGAGAAGGCAGGTGGATAGACGTGGGACCCCACTTCCTTCCTTGTCCAAGACACTTGCTGTTATTGGAGCAGTCATAGATTCTGCATGGAGCAGAATTGTAGAATTGGTTGGAAAAGATCTCTGAGATCATTAGCCTAGCCTACCACTAACCTAGCACTGCCAAGTCCACTGCTGAATTGTGTCCCTTCTAACGTGCATATGCCATGAACACATTCACAAGACCTTTGTGTTGGTCCCTCCCTATCACTGGTTTCCCTTAGTCTGGGAAAAAAGTACCAGAAGGACCAGGAAATAAAATTTTCTAGGATGAGGGTAGGAACTTCTCTATTGTCTTGATACCCTTTTTTTCTATCAAGACTTTGCTCCTAAGCATGCAATCCTGACAGTTGTCCTAAAATATTTCAAGCCGAGTTGTCAAAGAGCAAGGGGACACATTGTCCTCAGTTCCAGCAGGGCTGTTGAGGAGTGAAGCAAACTAGAGAGACATGGATTCTTCTTCACTTCTAAGAATAAAACTAAGTCTTAGAACACAGAAGAAAGACAGGGGCTTGGCTCTAGAGCAGATGCAGTTGTGGGAAGGATGTTGGGAAAAAAATGGGAAAAGAAAAGAGTTTGTGGACCTGCATGCAAGGTATCAAAGGTGGAGCTGCAGCCAGGCACCTGTCCAGGATAGCTGAATGATGGGGAGGAGGTTGATGCTGAGTGGGAATTCCATAAGGTGGAGGTTCACAGAAAACCAGTGTCACCCAGGTGAGGAGAGAAGAGGAATCCCCACTCTTTGCTCCTGGATGCACCTACACTACTGGAAGGCCTCCCTCTTCTCCTGTTTGAGCCATGGCCTATGTCTCTGAATTTCAGGTTTGATAACTATTCTGCCAACGTGATGGTTGACAGCAAGCCTGTAAATCTGGGACTTTGGGATACTGCTGGACAAGAGGATTATGACAGGCTGAGGCCACTCTCTTACCCGCAGACGGTGGGTCACACTCCATGTCCCTCCTGCCCTCCTCCCTCGGCTACACCTCCACCCCTCACTGCAAAACTCAACATGTGCCTTGAAACAGTGACAGGATTGTTACTGTCGCTCTCTGCCTTTTTCTGAGAATATCTCTGGTGATGTGCAACTGCCTTGAAACCCGAAAGTTAAAAGACATCTAAGGATATTTTGGAGCCTTTATCTGAACTCCCATTACTGGTATAACTGAGCAAGAGAACGAAACATTCAAAGGCACTTTTGAGACCAGCTGACACTGACTTTTTGTGGGGCAGATGCCTTACACAGCCCTGGTAAAAAACCTTCCTTTTGTAAAGTTAAGGTGGTTCATGGAATTTAAGAGGCAGGAGCTTGCCACATTTCTGTGAATCCCACTCTTCTGACTTCTGCCTTTTAAAAGAGATCTGATGTGTGGGCATGTGTTTGATCTGCTGGTGCCTCTAGCAGAACAAACGGGTGCCTCAGATACTGTGTTCACCAGTTTTTCACCACACTGACAGAGTGATTTCAGGGTCTAAGGATCACCTTCCCTGGAGAATGTTGTTTCAAGCAGTCTTTTGGCAAGCTCAGAAAGACCTTGCTGCATCAGACATTGGTCTGAAGGTTGCCACTGCAATCAAAAAGCTTAGGAATTGATTAGAAGTTACTTGTTTGGGCTAGGTTCAGCCACCTAAAAATCAGACACCTGGTATAAGGTGTTTTTGCCTGCAGTCAGTGCAAGCAGGTCTATTTCTCAACAAGATGCTTGCATCCACCCTGGGACATTTCCCAAGGATAGGTGGAGGAATGTTTCTCCAAGGTTTTTGTCTCTGATAGTTGTAGAAGTATGGAAATGGATAGGCTGGGTCTGGCACCACTGCTCCAGCTAGGTGAAGCTGGATGAAATAGATATAACCTTGATGAGCTGGTATTGGTTTGGTTTGGTCTGGTTTTAAAGGAAATTTGAATTCTGCCACGCCCCGGAGAATCGCTTACCTGGAGAGCCGAAACTCTACCTCCTTTGAGTCCTGCGGGTGTGCTTTTTGGGCTGAAACTAGGTCTGTCTCAACTGTGGGCAAAATTACTTTGGCCTGAAAGCTCTCTGGTGTTCCGTGAAGAACGAGCAGGAAGCTGTCAGGCCATTTCCCATGAGGATGAGTGTGCAAACCGCAAAAACCCCATCCTCAGAGCTGACCATTTGGCTCTTCTGATAATGGTGGCTATGGTTACAATGACTCAGGGGAGCAGAGATCCTTCTCTCCACCAGAGGCAAGAAGCAGCAGTCAGGACTTTTATATTATAGAGAGAGCTTTCCCAAGCACAGCCCTCTGCTGCAGAGGGAGGTTGTTGCCCACACAGACCTTCCCTCCCCCCCCGCTTCATCATGCCATCTCATCCTAACTGCACCATGGTTGTATGCCTACAGGATGTCTTCCTGATCTGCTTCTCCCTCGTCAGCCCAGCATCTTACGAAAACGTCCGTGCTAAGGTGAGACAGGGTATTCTGGTCCACCAGGGAATGAGGGGGCTGCGACTGGTGCTGGTCTTGCAAGAACAGTGACTATGGGTGGAGACTACCACTAGGACATCTAGGTTCAGGAGGTCATATGTCTTTTCTGTTAGTCGGAAGCCTCCTTCAGATGCCTTTTCTGGTTCATTTCAAAGAAGGTGGCCAACTCTACTAATGGGCCTAATTCAACTTGCTGGGCTATTGTGCTGTCAGATCACAAACTTATATTAGGAAGGACAGGCTGTTAGCTACCTTGCTGACATTTTTTTCAGGAGTGCCTCTTTGTTTTCCCATGTGCATGCCCATATGTGTGTCTTCTTCTCACATCTTTGCCATTTTGCTCCATTGCTAGTGGTTCCCCGAGGTGCGGCACCACTGCCCAAACACTCCCATCATCCTCGTGGGCACAAAGCTGGATCTCCGTGATGACAAGGACACCATTGAGAAGCTGAAGGAGAAGAAGCTATCCCCCATAACATATCCTCAGGGTCTTGCTCTGGCCAAAGAAATAGGTATGTGTTTGGGGAATCATCTTGGACCTACCGAAAGGAGAGAGGCCGAAGAAAAGGGCTTCCCCTCAATTTAACGAGGCTTTTGTAGAGGTATCTCATAGTGGTATCCCCGAGGGACATGAGGAGACACATCCAGGGTCATGGGACAAAAGGCACTTCAGGAGACTCAGGAAGGAGATCTGCTCCTTGAGGAAGACTGAACCCCTCAGCCCTCTGTTTTGTGCCTCTCTCTGGTCGCCATCCTTCATGCTTTCACATTCTCCTCCCCTGTTACTCTGCTACTTCTATCTGGGACAATATTTCTTCTGTGAAAGCCACAGCTGCGCTGTGGGCAGAGGCCACTCCTCCATATCCGGAGAGAGGCAGAAGAGAGGTTTTTAACCTCTGTCAGGAAGCGTTGCAACTGCAGTTTCCTGTCCCTGCCCCTGTCTGCTGGGGCTTATACGTGCAATCCCAGGTATGGGTGTCTCACCCCACTATTCAGATCTTCTCAGATGTGGCACACAGATGTAGGAGAGAGGGTGAGAAACACAGCTTGAGGGAGTCTTCAAGAAGGAGTTCAGCAGAGGGAGTGTCTGGCCAGGATGACATGGTCATCCTCACACAATGGCTCTGCTGTGGCTACATGGGTAGCCATCAGGCAAACCTTGGTCTAGTGCAGCTGGCAAGCTTTGCCCTGAAGTCAAGACTGTCTGAGTGAGTGAAATGTGTCCTGACAACGTGTAATGTCTTTGATCACCTGAGATGCGTTTATTCAGCTCAGGCAAGAGCCAGGCCTTGCTTTCTAGCACAAGGAGCAGAAACCTGGGTATCCCCACTGCCTACCCCCCATTGCAACACCTGCTTTCCTCCTGACAGACTCTGTGAAATACCTCGAGTGCTCAGCTTTGACGCAGCGCGGCCTCAAGACGGTGTTTGACGAGGCCATCCGAGCAGTCCTGTGCCCGCAGCCCACCCGGACAAAGAAACGGGCATGCAGCCTCCTCTGAGCAAGTAAGTCTGACAGGGATCCCTGGGATGACACCAGTGGTGCTTTCCTGCTCCTGAACCCAGATTGTCAGGGCCACTGTGTTCCTGGTGAGCCTGTTGGAATGGGTCACCTTCAAAGAGAGAGAGGGAGACAGCACACCCTGCTTGGGAAAAGGACAGGACATGGTATGATAAACCCAGGATCAACTTCCCCCTCCTTTCTGCTTGCCTGTGGGCAAGTTTGTTCCCATCTCTTGATGTGGGGCAGCCTAGGATTTTGCACATGTGCCCTCAAAGAGAAGAACTGTCTGTCAACTTCTGCCGCAGAGGGAACTACATCCAGGCTGCTCTGGGGATGACCTGCTCTGAGAGCTATGAAGCCGTAGAATTTGCCTATAGAAAATAAAGCTGTTCCTTATTCATGGCAGTTGCCCAGCAGCCCTTCCTCTTACCAAGCCCTGCTCACCTCAAGGGGTTTTTTGTATTGATCACTGGCAAACGGCATCTTCTCCTCCAGGACTCCTTTACTTCTCGTATTGTCCCTACCTGCCTCCATGTCAGTACAAAGCAGCAGAGGGAGGAGACAGGCTTCAGGACAAGAGGCAAAGCTGGTCACATCCTGATGAGAGAGAAGAGTGAGAGCTTGCTAGTTTGGACCCTGTCCCTTCGGACACCCACCATCACCAGAGCAGAGGGAGGGAGAGCAGGAAAGTAGTTGAGCTGGTATTATGAGGTCTGTCCTGTTTTTGGCTATAGATCCCGGCCTTGTCCTGATGCCAGGTGCTGCCCAGCACACAGGAGAGTGAAGGCTCCAGCAACCCAGAGCTCAGCACCTTGGGGCGGTCATTGCTTTTTACTTCTGCCAGCTTGAAAGACTGCTGTGGGTCTGTAGCACTGGTTTGTCTGTTTGCACAACGTCCCTGCTCTCACCTCGCCTGCCCACCTGCCCCTTCCCTTCCTCCCGGGCCCCTGAGGTTACAACGTAGTGAATAACACCCAATAAACAGACTGTACATTCTTGTCATGTCCATGATGTGTTGCACCTCAGGGGAACACAGCCCTGAGGCCGTGAGCAGTGGGATGGCTGGGCTGGAGGCACCTCCCTGCTGTGCTCCTCATTCAGCAGTGATAACACAGGCAGCACCACACGGAGCCTGGTGAGCCCCAGCTGCTGTAGGATGATGAGACCAGGCCTGATTCATCCTCCAAGTTCTAAGTTCATCCTGCTAAGTTCCCAGCTGAGCCCCCTGCATTCCTTTTGCCTTTCCTCTTCTCAGTCTCCACGTGTTCAAAGGAAAAGTTGTCTTCCCTCCGCGCCACACAGAGGATGGGATGCAGGCTTTGGGAGGGGACACCTGGACCCAGACACCTCTCCGTGGGGACTGCCCCTGCAGGTTGCTGGGGACATCCTTTCACATTGCTGATTAATCCTCCTAAGCTCTGGCACTCACTCACACTGCCAGACACAGGCGGAGTGAGAATAGGAAGGGGGAGAGCAGGGAAAAAATTAAAGAGGGAGGAATGAGTCACCAGTCTGGACAAACTGCCTCCAAGACTCTAAAATTAAGCTGAAGAGAGTGGTCCCAGCGGTGCTATGGATCTGGCAGCTGTGAGCACCTGCTTTCCTGATGCATTGCAGAGACTTGAGAGTAAGTGTTACAGGGTGGTTGCTACTGCCACTACTTGCAGGAGAGAGGAGGGCTCGGGGTGTGATGATTGGCACTGCAAAATCCTGCAGTCCTAGGAGGGCACAGAGAAACCATGGAGTTGAGCCAGATTGCTGCTCCCAGATGCAGCAACACTTCAGAGCTTCAAAGGCTGCTTCCTGCACTGAGGAGGTGCGTTGGTAATGCCAGGTACAACCAGCCACAGTGAAGCCCCCGAGGTACCCTGCTGCCAGGGAAACTCCTGCAATTTCAATTCATGGTCAGCTCTGAATAAGGCAGTTCATTCAGTGATGTGACTCATTATCTACTGATAGAGTTCAGAGCAACCCTGGCGGGCATCCTGTGGCAGGGAGTTCCACAAATACCTGCACTGCACGTGGGCTGCTGGATTAATTGCCCAGGGCCCACCCAAAGGTAATGTAAATTATGTCAACCTAAGCCCAGAAGAGCAAAAATGAAGCCTCTGGTGTGGGCATATGCCTGTGAAAGCACTTGAAAATGGGATCTAACCTCCTTTAAACATCCTAAGCATGACTCAAAACTATCTCTTCCCAGTGGTTTATTACATCTCTCCAGTTTTCAAGCGTTGGCTTTTACCTTTTCAGTCTGCCCCATCCCCTATCACGTACAGCAATGCTTACCATGTGTGTGAAACAAAATTCATGTACCTGGCTACCTATGGAGGTGCACAGGCTGAGCTCTTCTCCCAACACAATCTAAGCACAACCCCCCACTGGAGCTGAGGCAGAGAATGGGGCACACAACTCAGAGCACTGAGGAAGTGATCTGGAGACCTGGAATTTGTGATCCTATGACTGTGCTTATGCTAACAAGTCCTGCAAGGGTTAGCAGGCCTGGGTAGAACTCTGCTGTTGTGTGGCTCTGTTCCTTCTAAAAAACGAGCTCAGGGGCTTCTGCATGGTGCTACAGACACCTGCCCTGCCATGGTAAAGAAAAACCTCTGTGTGCTACCCGTGCCATTCCTTCCCCAATGAGGCCCACTCTCTCTTGTGTGTCTCCAGACAGCATTGTGGCCAAGTTCTAGCCTAAAGAGGCCTGACAGCTTTGAAGTCCTGTACTGCCTTCATCAGCTCACCTTTGAGCAGCACTGGCTGCACATGAAGTTGCCCAAGTAGGTTTGGAATGCCAGATTTTAGACCCTGGCTATGTTGTGCTCTAAGAGATACTTTCTTCTTTTGTTAAAGCTGGAATTTGCCCCAGGGGCTTAAATGCTCACAATAACATTGCCAAATGTCAAGAACTGGGTGATGCACAGCACAAGGAGTCACTGATGTTGGCTGCAGGGCAGGAAAGGGGGTGAGGATGAAAGGGAAGCCCTTTGTGCTGGGAATGGGATGGGGAAATCCTCATGTCCTTCCTGGAAGAACTGCTTGCACAAAGGAGATTAATTTCTCTCTTAGATCCGTTTCTTCTGGGTCTATGCCTTCCAGCACAGATGAAATCTGCCAGGACAGTTTGGGGCTGTTAAACTGCAACATTTTCCCAATGAAGGTGCAAAAGACAAGAGATCGTGTGTGGAGCCAGGGAGGGGAAAGAGTTGAAACAGACTATCTGCCCATCTGCCCGTATCTCCATCCATCTGGAGGTGCTCATAGGGCAGAACAGAAGGGAGAAGTGTTTGTGTGCTCAACATCCACGCGGATTTCTGAGCACCCTGCCAGCCAGAAGGTTTTGCTGTGTTCCTGCTGCTCCCAGCAGCACCAGTCTTGCCTGCATGACCCTTGGAACAGGGGCCCGGTCTCCTGGGTGCCCGCCCAGGGGAGCCGAGCCGAGTCGCCCCCTCCGCCCACTCTCCCACCTCACAGCTGCTCTCTGCATCCCTCTTTTCTTCCTCTCCCTCTTCCCTCCACTGTCTTCAGCTTCTTTTACCGCACTCCTCATTCCTTCATCCTCCCCTCTTCTGCGCTCCCCTTATCCCTCTGCCCATCTGCTTGCGCCTCCCTCTCCCCCTTTTATTCTCCATCCCGATATCTCCCCCCGCTCTTCTTCGTTCTCCTGCCCTGTCGTCCATCCCCTCCTTCTCCTCCTTCTCCTGCCGGTGTTTCCGTGCGTGGCGCCCATTGGCTGCCGGCGCCCGTCCCCCGGTACCAGCGCTCCGCTCCCTCTGCCCGAGCCCCGCCGATGGCGGGGGCTGCGTGGGGGGGAGACCCACGGGCGTGGGGCTGAGGGGCCGCGCATCCCCCCGGCCGCCCCGTGGCCCCTTCCCACGCCAGGCACGGCGGGGGCGATGGGCAAGTCTGGGAAGAAGGACCCGCGCCTCCGGTAGCGCTCGGCAAGGCTCGCTCCCTCCGGGAGCGCTTCGCTCTGTCGCGTTTAGGAAAGGGGAAGGGGAAAAGCATGACACGGATTCTCCCGGTGAAGCGGAGGAAAATGTACATCCCGACGACATGTAAGTACCCGGCGGCTCTGCCCGCTCTTCCCAGATGTCTCCCGCGGGCATGAGTCCATGCAGAAGTTAAGTCCGCAGTTCCAGAGAAGAAAACCTGCCGACCATCCCCACCCCCCCCCGCTCCCGACCCTCCAACTCTACCAGTCCAGCCTGGTCCCTGCGAGAGAGCTCAACCCCGAGGTGAGACGGGAGAGTCCTGAGCTGGAGCAGGGCCCTGGGAAACACGGGGGACAGGAAGGGAGGGGGGTCATGAGGGGCTGCAGATTATTTGGCTGTGTTATCCCTCCCAGCTGCTATTCATGGTTTGTTACCAGGTCTGGGCTCAGCTTTCAGCATCCACCTCCTCCTCTCATTCAAAGCAGAAATATATATATATATATATATATATATATATATATATATATATATATTTATATTTATATTTATATTTTTTTCCCTAAGGAAAGCAGTAGTGCCAATTTCCCATCTCTTCCTACCTCTCTGCCTTCTTCCTGCTCTCCAGCTGCATGAACCAGGCATTTTCTGGTAGCACCTGTTAGAGGATCCCAAGCCTCTTGCAACAGGTGCTGTCCACATCAGGAACAGATCCAAGTGGATGCAAACACACCATCAGTCTGAGGCCAGGGTTGCTCACCAACTCCTACCCATGCATGTGCTGCCAAAGCAACCAGCAGAGTGGATCCAAACTAGATGAAGCACTGATGTCCAGTGTTTTTTCTGCCAAAATAGCCAAAATGTGTGACATGGCATTTGAGCTGGTACATGGTACTTGACAAAGTTATAATGGCAGCAACAGACCACACCCGCTTAAAGATCAAGACTTTCCCCTGCAGCTGCCTGAGCAGGAAAATGAATTTATAGGAAATCCATGCTTTTTGTTGCATGCCTTAATATTTTTGATAGGGCTTCTGAAGCTACCCTGGAGCTGGATTTACTGTATTGCTAAACAACAGCCTGAACAACCGGCTTTGAGGTGTGGACCCCAGACGCTTCTCCAAATGCTTTTCAGCCCCAGCAGGCGTATCTCCACCCATATTTGATATTTGTAAGGCTCCAAATATTTGGCCTTTTTTTTCTTTAAATTCCTTTGCATGCAGGAGGAACATCCAAAGGGATTCCCATCTATGTCTTCACCTTTTAGAGGATCACCCTTTTACGAACATGCTGTTCTGGCCTCTGCCACCTTTTGTAGGGATCTTTGTCCCTAGAGCAGCCATTGCCCTCCTCTTTTCTCCAACAAGTGATTCATGTCACTAGAACAGAATTGGAAAAAATATCAGAGGAAAGATCCTTGAACTTAGAGCTTCGAATCACTTCCTACTCTGCTTATTCGTTGCAGCCAGTCATGATGTGTAGGACAACCCAGTGCTGCAGGACCCCAAGAGATGGGCTTCTATCAGGACAGTGTGTCACAGCCCAAGGCACCTGAAAATTAAGAAAATCTAAACAATCCCAATCCTTCAAAGCTCAAATGCTCTAAATCAAGAAACACTTATACAATAGCCTGTAGAAATGGCCTTAAGACATAGTTGCTCAACTGTGTTTTTATGGGGCCTATCAGATGAGGTTCCTTCAGCATAAAATTTGATATATCTTTCAAGTCTGTTGGGTTTGCCTGTCTGGTGTCCAAGAACTCCATCTGAAGCTCAGGTCTCCCCTAGGGTTTCCAGAACTTGGAATGATGTCTACAAAACAAACAAACAAACAAATAACAAAACCCCAACCAAACAAAAAAAACTCCCAAACACTGTAATATTAGACATTAGTGAAGAAAGTTGTGATGCTACAGAGAATCACCTGGGAGAAAAGTCTCTGGAGTGTTTCTGGCATCCTGAAAGTAGTTAAGGTTGGGAGTCCTTTTCTTTGACATCCCCAGTTTTAATTCAATAGAAAAGGAGCTTCAGAGCCCTAAGAGATTTGTTGAGATTAGTAAAGGCGAGCCTCAGAGTCCCCATTCACTTCCACCAAGTCATTCTCCCTTCGAAGGACCTAATTCATCAGCAGGATGGCCCTGTCGGTCCACACATCCAGAAAAGTTTTCCAGATCTGGAATAATCCTGAAAGAAACACAAATCCCCCCTGCATTAGGTTTTCCAGGGTGTCTCTGGTCCATAGTATGTGCTGGGCTCTGTATTTCACATATGGAGCCCTGACAAAAGGCACATCTGTCCCTTAACTGTCCTCTCCCTGCAGCTCCTGACCCCGTATCAGCAGCAAGCTGGTGGTGAAAGGAGAGCTTGTTTGCTCAAGGCTCTCTCTGAGTGAGCCAAGTGCTGTTTCCATGCCAAACCCTGACGTGACGAGCAATTGGGCACCTCAGATTAGGAAGGCTGGAACACTGCTTTGGTGTTGCAAACAGGTGGGGCAGGCAGAGCCTCTACCTTCAGCAGTGTGTTGCAGGGTGCAGAAGGAGAGGGACAGAATGGCAGGGAGAACAAGAAAAAAAGAGGTAAGAGGGATCTGGACTGATCCCTCTTGGTGTATCCAAAATAATCTTTCCTTTACTCTCGAACTGGCATAACACAAACCAACTGCCCTTCAGCTCAGGTGCTGAGCTCAGCCCCTCTGCTTGGATTGAAAGCACTTTTCTTTCTGCTATAGGGCTAACGATAACATGGCCAGTCCGAAAAGAACTTCAGCAAGCAGGAGAATAAATACTCAAGAGAATAGGAAAGTCAGAGTCAGAAAGGCACTTTGTCACTGTATGCTTTTCCCTCTTTTGTTTGTAAAGCACCTGCCACTCACAAATAGGAACCAGGCCCCTGGTGACCATGTCCTCGGTATTTGATCCATTAGCAATGAAAACTTTTCCCATCCTTATCCTAGTCTGTTGTTCTTTCTCCAGAGGATCTTTCCCTAGAGGAGAGGCCCACATTGAACCATCTCCCTGTTTGTCCCTCTGTCTTCATTGTGCCTTGCAGGACTAGATGGGTTTGATATTGTCCTAGATTTTCCAGCATCCATTACTGTCCACAATCTCCCCTTGAATCCCCATGCCTGCCCATACCTAACACACAGTTAATGTGGTGATTTTACCTGTGGCTTTTTCAGCTGTCATGTCCCCAATATCAATCTTTTTTTTCTCCTCCTCTCAGCTCCAGATTGCTAACTGATCCTGCAAGGACACTGCCCCCTGCCCTCTTCCCTGCCTCTGCTATGGACACCTCTGCTTTTAGCCTCCCCACGCCGGCAGTGTCGGAGGAGGGGAATGCCTCCAGTAGCTGGACAGGCTTCACCACCCCCAACAGCTCCTCCACCGTCAGCCCTGGTGTAGTTGTCAGCGGTGTCCTCATCCCCGTGGTCTACCTCATTGTCTGTGTGGTGGGGCTGGCTGGGAATTCGCTGGTCATTTATGTGGTCCTGCGGCACTCCGTGAGCGAGTCGGTGACCAATGTCTACATCTTGAACCTGGCCCTGGCTGATGAGCTCTTCATGCTGGGCCTGCCGTTCCTGGCTGCGCAAAATGCCCTGTCCTACTGGCCATTTGGTTCTTTCATGTGCCGCCTGGTGATGGCCGTGGATGCCATCAACCAGTTCACCAGCATCTTCTGCCTGACGGTGATGAGCGTTGACCGCTACCTGGCTGTGGTCCACCCAGGGAAGTCCTCCAAATGGAGGACAGCACGGGTGGCCAAGGCCGTCAGTGCAACCGTGTGGGTGCTGTCTTCCATAGTGGTGCTGCCCGTGGTTGTCTTCTCAGATGTCCCTTTAGGGATGAGTACATGCCACATCCAGTGGCCAGAGCCTGCCTCGGTGTGGAGAGCTGGCTTCATCGTCTACACTGCTACCCTGGGCTTCTTCGGACCACTGCTGGTGATTTGTCTCTGCTATCTCCTGATCGTTGTGAAGGTTCGCTCCTCTGGCAGGCGGGTGAGAGCTCTGTCCTCCAAGCACAAGCTTTCAGAGCGCAGAGTGACCCGCATGGTGGTGACTGTGGTGGCTGTCTTCGTCCTTTGCTGGCTCCCCTTCTACGTCCTCAACATAATCAATGTTGTCTGCCCACTACCAGAGGAGCCATCCCTCTTTGGAGTCTACTTCCTCGTGGTGGTGCTGCCGTATGCCAACAGCTGTGCCAATCCCATCATCTATGGCTTCCTCTCCTACCGCTTCAAGCAGGGCTTCCGCAGGGCCATCTTCAGGCCATCCCGCCGAGTCCAGAGCCAGGAGGTGCCAGCATGCCCCCCAGAGAAGATTGA
This sequence comes from Corvus moneduloides, assembly GCF_009650955.1. Classification (NCBI taxonomy): domain Eukaryota; kingdom Metazoa; phylum Chordata; class Aves; order Passeriformes; family Corvidae; genus Corvus; species Corvus moneduloides. The sequence goes on along the minus strand of NC_045479.1, from coordinate 23,207,655 downwards.
TGATGAAAGGGAAGAGGGTGAGATCAGCAAGATCACCCAGAATGGAAATGACAGGCAGGAGTGTCCTCTAAGCAGTGGAGAAGGAAAAAGCAATGAGCAAAAACCGCTCCCTGAGGAGCCTGCGGGATGCGAAAAGAGCAACAAGTTGCATGTCAGTTATTTATGATGAAAGGGCTGGTGCAGGGGAAAGAGACACTGGGACATGGGATCCCCTTCACCTTCTCTGCTTTCAAAGGCAATGGGAGACATGGATACAAGGGAATATTAAAGTCCAGGAGTCTGCTTAAAGATCAATAGGGCTCCACGATCTTGTGGGAAAAGCAAGGCGTTGTTCTTGGCTTTGGAAAAGACACCTGAGGTTTGTGTAGTACCAGTGTTACCAGAAACTGGTAAAAATAAAACCTCCTTAACACTAATGTAGCATTAAGAAGCAGGCATTCTTTATTTGGCTGGATGCATGAGGGGATATCTCCTCCAAAATATCATGCATGCTGAGTACAGAAAAAGCTCCCATTTATATACTATATTTTACATATATGCTCATTCATTTTCCCAGAATAAACATACATATGGTAATCATTTCCCTGAAATCATTAACATAATTTCCCTCTCCTTTACACATATGTTCTTCTGTCCTGGGAGTCTTTTTGGTGGTCCCCTGTGGTTGGTGACTCCAAAGTCATACCTGACTGCTTGGTGAACTGGTAAAAGTTGGCACAGCTAGGCTGGTTGCTTTCCAGTTCTTCTTCCTACAGAATAAGAATTGTGCAGTTCATAGGCCAGTGGCTCTTGAAGAATAAACATTGTGTTAGCCACCAGGAGCAAATGATTTTTTATCTGGCAACACCAGGTGAAGAGCAGACTGCATTTAGGGAGAGCTGAAGAGGTGATGGGCACTGACAGTACAGAGAGAGCAAGGTCAGCCCTAGACGGATGATCTGCCCTTAGATGACCCAGCTGTGGAGAGCATAGGCTGCCATCTGATGGTGGCACCTCCAGGAAGTCCCCAAATGCCATATGCCACGTGTAGGCAACCCAGTGCCTTGAATAACCTCCTTATAAACATGAGAAGAGGTTTACCTTAAAAGATGAACAGGAAGGAGAAATGTCTGCAGCAAAGACATACCAGCCAGTTGCATGCGTGGCTGGCCCTTCTGTAGTTCTTCAAAAAGTCTTGGGACAAATTTCCTGCCCATGCTGGTCGTGGCTGGAGACCACTGACTGCTCAAAACATCTTCTTTCTTTTCAGGGCTCTTATGGACTCTGGGCAGAATGACAAGACTTACCTGGGAGTTAAAAATGGAACATTTCTTTCCTTCACCTTGCCTTCTTCAGGGTGTTCCTGGTGCCTCTGCACCCTGGTGGGAGGTGTAACAAGGGTACAGAAGAAGACAGTGAGACATGAGTCAGAGGCAGCATTTCTTTTCCTCTCCTTAAGCTTTACTGTAAATAAACAAAAAGCCTTTGGGCTTAGAAGGCCAGGTGGGCAAAATCGCTCTGTGTGTTTAGGAGAGGGGGTGCTATAGGTTTGGCTGAGATTACACCATGTCTTTGAGTTGAGCCAACTTCTGTATGGAGTCATGTTTGGCTAATACAGGAGATCAAGGCATCCATCAGTACAGGATGGGGCCAGGAAGCAGATGGAGGTTGGGGCATCTCCAGCGTGTAAGAGCTGTGGTTGTAAAGAGTCTGGGCAATATTAGGAATTAATTTATCCTGTGGGGAGGGGTAGAGTATTTGGCTCAGGATGGTGAAGAAACTACATGTCTGCATGTGCACAAAGGTAGTTGTAGGCAAAGCTTCGTTCCCTGGAATGTACATGTATGGGAATGGCTGAAGAGGATCAGAGACCCAGGAGTCTGGGCTGGTGGGAGACTGGTGCCAGCCTTGGGCACTGATGCTAATCTGTGGGGGGGTGCACATGTGTGCAGGGGTACCTAAGGGGACATACATGTGTGTAAGTGTATACAAACACAGATGAGGGAGTGTGTTTATGCAGTTGCAGGATGTTTAAGTGCGGATGTGAATGCTTGGACAAGAGTTGGAGAGCAAACACGCTGCTGTGGAGTTGGATGAGTGCTTGCTCCTGCGCATTGGCTGCTGGAGGGGAGTTGTGGGTGCACCCGTCTGAGTGTGCAGGCTGGAAGAGCAGCACTGTACAAGGGTGGGTGGGATGAAGGTCTTCCTCTCCACTTTGGCTTCATTCCTGCAGCTCTGCTAAAAGGTCTGTCCCCATACTTTTAACTTCCCCATGAATGCTATTGCTAAGCTACAGCCACCAAAATGACCCTCATACCACAGCCCTTTGGGGCGGTTTTCTCCACAAACCATTCTGAGAAATGGGAAGGAGGGACCCACCAGAAGGACACATGCCTCCCTGAGGTCAGGAGATATTGCAGGAGGCAACCTGTGGAAGGTCAGTTATGAGAACTGGCTGGGCAATGGGAAGATGCCTCACAGGTCACTTGAGAGAAAGTAAGAGAAGGGAAGGGCATGCATGGGGTTGGGTGTGCTGGGACAGAAGCCAAAAGCCCTAGACTGGGAAGCAGAACAAGCTGCAGCAGCTGAGGCTCGTGGGAACAGAACCACTTTATGAGGAAGCAAAAGTCAAGGTCACACAAAGGCAATGTGAGAAGATGTGAAGGCCTGGCAGGCATCAGGAGACCTGCAGTGCAGGACACCCGAGTTTGGAAAAGGACCGTCACAGGGTGTCAGGTGAAGAGACATCTCCTAGCCAGGTTAGAGAGCAGAGGAAGGGTGGGCAGGGACTGCAGACACAACCAAACAAAAGGCATTCAGCTGTGCTCTCAGTCACTGGTACTGCCATCACCTCCGCGACAAAGATTGTCCCCTGGAATCTTACATCCTCATGTTTCCTCTTTAAGCCTGGGACGCTGGTGCCAAGCTGTCCATGCCTGCAGGCTCAGGCTCAGGAGCTGAGCTGCCTGCCATACCACACAGGAACTGCTTAGCTGCCCTTACAGCGCTCCCCTGAGCATGGGCAGTCGGACACTCAGGAGTGCAGGCCCAACTCACGGGGAAAATAAAGTACTTGGTAGCCAGTTTCTGTCTTCTGCTATCTCTTTACATCTTTTCCTCCTTCAATCCATGCAGCATCAGCTTCCCACACTGTGGGCCCCAGTCAGAAAAGCAGCCAAACTATGCATGGGCGTGGGATACAGTCTGTTGGACTAAAAAAAGCCTCTGTTTTAGTTTCTTGGGGAGCTCCCGCAACATCTACTGGATTAAACACAACCAAGAAATCCTGGCAGAATGAGGATGGACTACCAAAGCTTCTGCCTCTATAAGGGGCAATAAGTGGTAGAAAGATTAAAAAGACTGACTACCAAATGGTTGGATACGTGGACAACACAGCACTTAAAACTCTGGTCTGTGTTGCTCCTCTTGCAGAGAAGAGCAGAGCCAGGTGAATGCTGGACTCCGCTTGCAGAGCAAGCCTTGTAGGACAGAGCAGAAATTGTATTATCTGAGGAGCTTGTAGCACTGTTCATGGTTGATGACCATGCACTGAAGAAGGCATGTAACTGGGACAAAGGACCTTGCAGGAAGCAGCTCAGGTGGGTGGGGGGCAGATACAGGATGGGTTTCCTTATCCATGGAGTGGCTGCCCAGCTGCCATGGGGAGATGGGGGAAGTTCCCCAGCTGCCAACACACTTAACAGAGAGTCTCCTTCACCATCTAACTGAGCTGAGACTTCATTTCACACGCCTTTGCAGCTCCATCTGCTGCAAATCACCATTCAAGAAACTCCGTCGACTTGTTGGCTTCTTAAAATACCAGCATCCCTTAAGAGCCCAAGCACTGCAATGCCAGCACCAAGCAAGTGTGCCAAAGACACATCATTTTGACACATGGAATCTGAGCTCCCACCAAGGCTGCTCTGCAGGCCAGCCTGCTGGGGCAAAGAAAATGTGTTCCAGGGAGATCAGCAAAAAAATGGAGATCTTTAGATTAAATAGGGGTTTAAAAGAAAAGAGACAAGCATAATATTTTTCTGTCTTGTGTTTTCTATCCCGCCCCCTCCCCCCCCCCCCGCCTGCAGGCTGTATCCTATTTTGCAGTGACAAATTGGGGAAATAAAAAATGAAGATGAACAGAAAATAAGGCTGGGGGAGGGAAAAGAAAAGGTATTTCTTGTCCAAAATTCATGAGGAGAAACAAATGCCACAAAATTCTTCAAACTATCACCACTGATTTACAGGCTGTTTTTCGTAGGAACAGGCATTTGGAATGATGGTCAGGAGGTCACTGCCTCCTGACCCCTGCTCTTTCCTCAGCACTGTCTCCCTGTTGGTGAATCCCTTGACTTCTCTGTGGTAATAGCATTAATCTGACTGCCCTTGTGATCCCTCTCCCTCTCCTTAACGATGGTGTGGTTGACTCTGGGCAACCCAGAGGCCATGGGGACCGTGTGCAGTGGCTAAGTGAAAGTCTGGATGTGTTCAGGGGGGATTTGCTCCAGTCAGATATGGAAAAGAGTTTTTCTGTTCTGGGTGCAGAGACACAGAGATAAGGGCTCCATCAAGCCCTGTGCTGCACAAAAGGTTTCATTCTCGTCACGTAGTGATCTGAGCTGCAAGACTAGAAAGGGCTGCAATGATTTCAGCAGCATTGTGCAATCCTCTTCCCAGTAAACGTGTGATTACAGATGGGGTGATAGAGACACAGGGAACCCATTCTGTCAGAGAGTTCGTGTGCACACGTCAGAGAACAAGAGCAGACATGTGCTATGTGTGCATGCATGCAAATGAGTGCTTATTGCACGATTGCATGCACGCGTGTGTGTGTGTGTACGTACAACTGCGTGGATGTGGATAAACACACAGACATATTCGTGCCATGCACGGATTCAAGCAGATCTATGTGTGCATGAAACCATGTGAGGCCACCCTCACAGGTGCACACACACCCAGACCTGCAGGTACTGCTTGGCCTAGGCATGAACGCCCAGAATGCAGCACATTCTCCTTAATGCACGCAGCCCAGGCACGGGCTCAGGCTGGGAGGTGGCATCTGGACCTTGCCCTTGGCTCTCCAGACACACACGTACCCAGCCACCAAACCCAACCACACAACAGTGGTCTGGGGCAGCCATGGACCCATTCAGTGTGACCCTTCTGCTCTGCAGTGGATCTTCAGGAGAAAAACTGGAAGGGCAATGAATGGTGATGGCAGAGGGGCTCCAGTGTGGAGAAGCGAGGGTGTGTTTCCAGGCTGTTACCAACACAGCCCACACATAAAGTCATTTGAAGCTGTTGTTAGGGAGCCGCTGTATTTGTCATCAGCAGGGAATCACAGCAGCTCAGAGCAGGCAACAGCAAAACTGTCCAGGCCATGTTTCAGCTGTTGTATGGGGCTGTGGAACAAGGGGGTGTGTGGAGGGGGCAAGAAGCAGTTAATCCATTGTTGTAATGGGGTAGCCTCCAGAGAAAAGAGACAGGGGAATACAAACAAGGGAAACACCTTCAAAAAAGAAGATGCTCCTAGCTCTCCTGAGGATCCGGCAGAGAATTGAAATGCTTTATCTGCTCGAACGAGTGGAAAATATGCAAATATTTGCTCATGAAAAATTGCTGTTCTTTGCCTTCCCAAGCATAAACTATGCAAACGCCACACACCACGCAGCCGGCTAGCGCAGGTCTCACACTCAGCACGTCATGCACAAACAGACACACGCGCGTACCCCGTACGTCAATGCAGCCGGGCAAGGACACGTGCCTGGGCTGCAGCACAGCAGCCTCCCCTGCGTGACAAACAGGGCCCCGGGGCACGGGAATACGGATGCCTCGACTGGCAAACTGTGCCTGGGCGGGCAGTGCCCCGCCGCGGCTCCCTGCGGTGCTCTGGAGCCGGAGCGGCTGCGGAGCTGCGGGCGGAGGGAACGCGAGAGCCCATCCCGGTCCTGCCGTGCTCGGGGCCACGCGGGACGCCGCCGGGGGACAGGGCAGGGGTGGCACCGAGCGGCGCGGGGGACGCGGGGGACGCGGGGGACGCGGGCGCTGCGCGGCGCGCCCTGCAGAGGGGGATCGGGCGCCGGCCGCAGGTGCGGCACCGCGGGGAGCCGGGAAGCACGGCCAGACCTCTGCCCTTCTCACTGGTGCGAGGGGCAGGCTCGGGACTGTGCTGCCAAGCAGTGGTGGAGCCTCTCCGTGCCAAACTCCCGCGTGTCAGACATCCAGAGGGACTTGTGCAGGCAGGAGAGGCGTGCACTCGCAGCACAGAGAGCCAGTTGTGTCCTGGGCTGCATCAAAAGAAAAGTGGTCGTCCTGCCCCTCTCCTCCTCTCTGGTGAGACCCTGTCTGGAGTGCTGCATCCAGGTCTGGGACCCCCAATATATGAAGGAGCAGGTCCAAGATGACAGTGATTAAGATAATCAGAGGGCTGGAGCATCTGTCCTGTGAAGACAAACTGGGAGAATTGGAGTTGTTAGCCTGGAGAAGAGAAGGCTCCGTGGAGATCTTATAGTCCCAGTACCTAATGGGAGCCTACAGGAGAGCTGGAGAAGGAATTATCACAAGGGCATGTAGTGATAGGACAAGGGGGAATGGCTTTACAATGAAGGAGGTCAGGGTTAAATTAGATATTAGGAAGAAATTGGTCACTGTGAGGATGGTGAGGCATTGGCACAGGTTGCCCAAAGATGCTGTAGCTGCCCCATCTCTGGCAGTATTCAAGGCCAGGCTGGATGGAGCTTTGAGCAACCTGATCCAGTGGAATGTGTCCCTGCCCGTGGCAGGGGGCTTGGAATTAGATGATCTTGAAGGTCCCTTTAACCCAAACCACCCTGTGATTCTATGATTCTGTCATGTCAGTCTGGTTCCCTTAGTGGAAAGCACCTCTCACAAATCCAACAGTCTGTGAGCTCCTAAACACCAGCTTCCTTGCCCATCCATCTGTCCACTCATGTCCCACCAGCCCATCCCCCCTCCACAAAGTTTTTGTTTCTTTGGCAAGAAAGCTCATGGGTATCTCTGAAGAAAGTTTTCTCACCCAAACTGCTGTGCACCTTTCTCAGCACTCCTTGTGAGAGCTGATATGCCCTGAGTAGAGATCTACTGTTGATAAGTGATATGGGCAGGTCTAGGAGTGTGCATAGGAGAGGACAGCACAGGAGTAAAAATGTTGGGGTCTAGACAAGAGCGGATGGGAGGAGGGGGCCTTCCGGTGCACTCAGATGCAGAGAAGCAAAAGGCAGCAGGTTTGGCTGAAGGTCATTTTTAAGAACTGGTTCAAACAGGCTACAATGTCACCTGGTGTCTCCCACCCAGCCAAGCTGCTGGATCTAGATGTTCACAAGGCAGCAAACTCTTCCTTGTTGCAGTAGGGATAGTCCTTGTAGTCATATGCCAGAGTTTGGAGTGGATACCAGCACAGTTCCGTGTCTTGGTGGTCTCACAGGCAGCGTCACAAGGCGGGGGTAAAAGATGGGACACTCAAGCTGGAAAAGCTGCTGATGGGGAGAGGGGCAGCCTGGGTAATGCTTCCTTAGCTGTGAGGCATCTCCAGCTGATGCAGCTTGTGAGCCAGTGTGTGATACCCTCCCTGCTCAGCTGTGTCACACATGGACTGGCTGTGGGGGCACCGGCAAGTGGGAGACAAGCTCACACTTTCATGCTCAATATCAGAGACTGCCAGGTCTAGCAATAGCTTTGCTCAAGCAAGGCGTGCAGGTGAAAGGCTCTTCCAGCTGCTCCTCAGCCACGTGGCATTTCAGCAATGCACAGCAAAAAAAATAAAAATGAGAGTCTTTGCCAGGCCTTGATCTCTGTGTGAGACAGGCCAGGCCGCCAAGCAGCACACAGCAGAAATCCCTGCTGGCAGAAGCGCCTTCAAACTCAGCAGCAGCCTGTGTAAAGCCAGGGAACATGTTGTTTCTGCTTGGTCCAGGCTCCATATGGGCAGAAGTCTTAAGAGCAATGTAGCCATGCAGCTGACATCTAATAGGCCTGCCCATCCTTAGAGACGTAGAAAGTATCCTAAGCCAGTAATTTCATACCATGTCAGTGCTCTTGAGTAACAAGGGCTGGCTGTTACACAAGCCCTGTGCACAGACGTGGAGTCCACAGGCTGGAAAAGATTCATCTAATCATGGAATCACAGAATAGTTTGGGTTTGAAGGGACCTTTAAAGGTCATCTATTCTTCCCAACCTCCTCTGCTGCCTGGCCAGAGATGATCAGTGATCCTGGTACAGCAGAGTGACAGCTGCTCTTACAGGATAACCTGAGGGGACCACAAATTACTGAAGCAAAAGAACACATTGCCACCTTTCCATCTCTCAGGTGTACCCCTCCCCATTTACAGGCCCTTGGAAGGGAAAGGCAAAAGTACCCAGGAGCAGTCGGGCCGTGACGGAGAGGAGGCAAGTGCAGAGCAGTGCTGCTCATCCCTTCCCAGCTCTTCGAACACATGTGAGCTCTCTTTCCAAGGGTAGCAACAACAGTAGCCAAAAGCCTGAACTTTGCTTCCAGAAGGAATCAGCTGTTGAGCTGAGCAAATTGTGATGCTGTGCAGGGTGGGTGGAAGAAGGGAGGGAGGAAGGGAGGGAGGGAAGAAGGGAGGGAAAAGGGAGGGAGAGCCAAGCCTGACACGGGCCAGAGCAGGAGGGGAGGCACACACAAAGGCCTTGGAGGCAGGATGGAAAAGACAGTAATTACATAAGAGCACTTGGCGAGCATCTGGCTGGAGTCAGCTGGGCCCCGCCGGCCCTCCCTCCCACGCTGCTAGCCAGGAGCAGCTGAGGATACAGGATACACATAACTCAGCGCGGGACCCCTGCGGAGGGGAGCGGAGGTAAGAGGTGCTCCGCTTCCCCTCCCGGCTTGCGATGCTCTTGAAGAGTAGGGGCAGAGGACTGGGGAGCATGGGGAAAGAAAGGCAGCTGTGGTGGAGGAGAAGCAGTCAAGAAGGGGAGGAGAAGGGGCTCTTCCTCTGCCTCTTGGTGCAAATGATACCTTCACTCCAGAGTTTGGTGAGGGAGGAACTGTGAAGGGCAAGTGTTTGTGTGTGGATGTAGGTGTGTGTGTGCAACAGATCCACATGTGCCACAGGGGAGCTGAGCTGTGCACAGGGGCTAGAGAGGGGAGAAAACATCAATTTCCTTCTCCATACCTGTGGTAGAAAGGGGTAATAGGGTGGATGCAGCCACTGAGGTAGAGACAGGCTTTGTCCCCCTACAGTGTTGTGGTGCTTACAGGAAAAGGGAGGAAATGGAGGAGGAGGAGGAAGCAGCTGCTTTTGAGCAGGGCTCGTTGCAGTATAATCTGGACAGTTCTTCCCTGGGCTGCCTCCAAGGCAAAGTGTGTGATGAGGGAAAGGGAAGATTGTTGGGCACACAGGGTGCCCTCAGGCTTGGACTACACTTTAAAGCATGGCTGGTGCAGGTTTACTGGATAGAATTCTCAAAATCTCCTGCAAATGTGGCTGCTCTGGCAAAATGTTGCTGGTACACACCGTTCCCTTCAGGGAGGAGGGCAATATTACCCTAGCAAAAGTGTCTTTACTGGCATAAACTTCTGCCCAGCTGGGCAATGCCACCAGGGCAAGTCTTTGTTTGCTGGCTCCTGGCAGGTCCCTATTCAGCCCAGACGAGACATTAAATACAAAGTCCTGCTCACTTCCCACTGTGAGCTGTTCTCGCAGTCAGATGAGACACAGGCAGAGGCCCCAGCTGATGAGGTTCCCCATGAAGAACATCTGCTTGGCTGTGAGCAGCTCAGGAGAGCAGATGGAAATGTGGGACGGAAATGAGGACAATGGCCTCCCTGCTACCTGTTTCCCTTGGAAAGGTGGAAGAGGCCAGGCGAAAGGCCAAGAGCTGCAAAAGTGGGTAATGTCATGTTTGGAAATAAGCCAGGCAGGAAAACTTGAAAGAGGCACTGCAGTAGCTTTTTTGGGACAGAGAGGAACTTTGTCTTCAGTCTCAGACTCTAAGTTTTCATGCACCCCAGAAAATTTATTTGCCTTTAATAGTACTGTCAGCTGCCAAAATTCCCACCAGCAGCAGCCAGGAGTAGACAACACAACTGCTCACAAAATCCCTCTTCTGTCAGCTGGCGAGGCTCCATTAGCAATAAGTATTGCCCTAACCTTTGCCCCTGCCTCTCATTTCCCAAAAGGGGAAACTGAGGCACAGGCAAACATGGGCAACTTGCAGTGGATTTCATTGCACGTCCATGCTGGAGCCCGGTGAGGAGCTCACGTGCTCAGCAGTGAATTTCTCTGTCCTCCTCCTGCCCCAGCTGGAAGGCATGTTCACTCCATGTTCATTGAGCTCCAGGCTGACAGGCAGCCTGAGAATATTTCCAGGCCTCCCAGCCCCCATTCCTCCCTTCCCCCCCCAGCTCACAGTACATATTTTCCCAGAGTTTTCCGCTTGCTTCTCCAGTGGTTCTGGGGTCCTGCCAAACGCCAGCCACTCTCTGGGAAGCGGGGCCTCCCATTCCTAAACCAAACAAATGGGAGAAGGGAAACGGGGAAAAAAAAGTTGCAGTACATGTAGACACGCTCAAAACCCTATTCCCCTCAGAAACCTTGGAGCCTTCTGCAGCTCCTCTTGGAAACTGCAGGAGGCACAGTGCTGACTTGGCATTTCTGACCCCTGCAGAACAGAGCTATTGTCCATCCTTCCTTCTGCCTCCCAAAGATCCCTATGTGCACACACCCCCTCCACACACATCCAGGGTATAAATACCCAGTTTTGGTGCAGGATAGATTCTTATAATCTTCTTCCCAACAGACTCTGCAGTGTGAGAAAAGTCTCCTGTCTCTTCCACCCTGCATTCTTCTCCCCTCCAAAATGCCCTTCATTCCAGCGTTCTGGTGCAGCCACATCATGCTTACCCCAAAGGCAAAAGCTTGTCAGCTTGGCGCCAAGCTGGGGACAATGGTCACAGCCAGGATCTGTTTCCAGATCCCCAGTTTTGCTGGCAGGCAGCTCCCAGCAGCCAGCCTATGCTTCAGACCAGCCACACCCCTCCCATCCAAAATGCTCGGCCCGGGACCTAAGCAAGGGACATGACCAGGGGATGACACGTGCTGGAGCACAAGGCTTGGGGCTCTGCCCAGGCAGAGGGGATGACCAGAGAGGGAAAAAACTGATGCCTCGCCCAGTTGGCAGCTGCTCCTGCTAGAAATACCATGCCTGGGGCAAGAGGCCACAGTGACGTGCAGAAAAAACAATGCAGGAGAGAATGAAAGATGAAGTTTGGGGACTGTGAGTGGGTCAGGCACAGCTGGGGAGAGAGCATGGCCAAGTGAAGGACAAATGCATGGGACAAGGGACTAGCATGGAGGACTGAGGGCAGTCCTGCCTGAAGGGAAGTCTGTCTCTTGCACCAATGCACCTTACCTTGTCCATCCTGAGATGCTAAGAGTGGGACACTGCCCTGCTGCTCTCCACCCTTTGCACAGGGCACAAGCTGTGCTGCCTGCATTTTGCTGGCTGGAAGTGAAAAGGCGGAGAAAAAAACCAAACCAACAACATGGACAAGGACAAGGCGCTTCCTAGGAAAGAGTTAAAAAGACGCTGAAACCCAAGCCGGTTTAGGATGGAGAGCACCCAAAGCCAGGGAGGGAGAAGGAGGGAGAGGAGAGGGGAGGGAGCCGGTCCAAGCCCAGCTTGCGCACCCAGCCAGCAGTGCCTGTGCCAAGAGCCGGCTTCCTTAAAGCCATGGGCCCGGGGGCCGGCCCTGCAGGCAGAGGGGAGCCGGCGAGCAGGGGCTGGGAAGCGAAGAGGGGAGCCTTCGGCCCCCGGGGTGAGCAGCTGCGCTGTGCCGGGGGGCAGGCAGCGGGATGGGGCGCAGGCTGCGAGAGGGGCTTTCTCAGCTGCTTGGCGTGCCTGTCTTTCGTAAGCGTACTTCTCTGCAAGCTGCAGAGCCTCGCGTCCTTCACCTCGGCAGCGAAGCAGCTCCTCTCTGGTGTGCCCGCAAAGGCTGCGCTGAGGAGCCGGCCGTCCCCTTGGGAAGGTGCTGGGGTGTGCCTTGGGAGGGGGCCGAGCCGCCGGGACCGGTGGGGTTTGGTGGGGGAAAGGAGGGGGCTGAATTCAAGTTCCCAGCCCATAAGAGAAGAGGCATCTCCGCCAAGAGATGTGGGTCAGACTCCATCTGGGACTTGGTGATTTTTGGGTTAGATTCCTACAGAGAGTTGATACACAGTGATAGGAGGGCTGGAGAATTTTTTTGCAGCGCTTCCCACAGACTGAGCAGCCTACCAGAGCATGCTTTCGCTAAAGAGCTGTTGAGGTTGGACTCAATGACCCTAGAGGTCTTTTTCAACCTTAACAACTCTATGATTCTCTCTCCTTCCTGTATCCCAGCCTGGGGACTGAACATTCTAGTGGCTTTAATGGTTTGCCTAGCCAGCATCAATCTTTCTTCCAGGGTCAGCACAAAGTCTCCACTGGCCTGGACAGAAGGGCTTGGGGCATCCTCTTGGGCCATGTGGTTGCTGCACAGATTGCAGCCTCGAAAAAGCATGTAAACTCCCTCCACAGGACAATGCCATTTCATCCCACCCCTGGCTCCAGCCACAGAAAGAGGTTTTATCATGATCTCTGTTCCATCCCTTATGACCTCCCCCTTCTTTTACCTCACTCTGGCACTTCCTCGTATCTTCCCAGGTCACCATGGACATAACCTACCTGCGCACATCCCTGACCTTCCTTTTTCTCCCTCTTGTTGTGTTTGGGGCACCCGCTGACGAACCCAACCTCACAGAACCACGCCCTGGTGCTTGCAAGCGCTGTTGTGACTCACTGGACTCTGCCACAGATACCCCACCAGTCCCTCCCAGCCATCACCACTTTCCCTACCCAGTGCCAGAGGTCCGTCCCTATATCAACATCACCATTCTGAAGGGTAAGTCTTTGCCCCGGGATGCCAAGGTTGGCTCAGGGACTGATGGCATTGCAGTGGAGGTGACAGCTGGATTGCTGGCATGCTGGCTGTGCTGACAGACCACCAAGAGCCATCCTGGAGGATAAGTGGCCACACACACCGTGCCCAGCCTTTAGGTGTTTTGTGCTGCCATGAGTAGCCTGGGGGGATGGAATTCAGTCCGAATCCCTGCTGTGATCTCTGTGTCTCAGGATGCTGCCTGCTACCAACTCTTCCTCCCTGCTGACACAGGAGTGGCAGTGACAGCCTCTTGCCAAGCTGGGAGAACACATTCCTTACGTCAGATTTACAGAGTCCTGTAGTGAATGAGGGAAGGAACGCTCCTTATCAACTGCAGAATAAGCATGTTTGGAGGGCATTGGTACCCAGGGAGGCTGGGGGGAAACCTTCTCCAGCTCTGTGGGTTGCATGCATTTGGGAGCAGGAGGAGGGCAAAGGGAAGCAGCAGCTATTTACAAGCACCTCCAGGCTAAACTGGCAGTGACCCCCAGCTCACTCCACCCTGCAGTGGCTGGCTTGGCTAAGGGAAAGGGTTCCCTATCTTAGACCAGCTCCTCCCTTAAGAACTCCCCTTTTAGCCTTTGCTGTGGGCAAAAGCCTGTTCCCAGCTGGATACTGCCACTCGCTTCTTGTAGCTCTGTGGTTCGTGTGGGTTAGCTGGGCAGATGCTCTCCCTTCCCTGCCCTGCCTGGAAGTAGCTGCAATCCACCAAAGCTCAGAAGGGTAGATTGAGGCCTAGATTAGAGTGGAGTGTCATAGGGGGACCTGCAATACTGCGCAGGGGATGGAGAGAAGGATAAGAACAAGACATGAAGTTTGAATGCTGTCACTTTGTGCTGGAGGCTGCTCTCAGCCCCATTTCTTCTCTGCATACACAAAGTACGTTCTGGTGCTGGTGCCTCTCTATATTGATGCCTGCCCAAGTGTGTGATGGGCAGTGCACACACCCCGGTTAGAACTGCAGAATTAATTATACAAGATGCCCAAAGCATGCCAGTATTGTCAGAGTACCATCCCTCTAACTTGCAGTGCTCCATCTGCCCTGTCCAGCTTGGATCTTTTTCCTCTGACCCACCCCATGTAACCCTCCCTAATCATATTCCCCCACAGGCGCTTGCAGTTATTCCCCTTGTCCCGCCTACAGCAAGAACTGTGTGCATCCTGTGTGGATAATTGGGTCATAGGAGAGGTGCGTAGGAGGGCAGGGCCGTGCTGGAGGTAAAGGAGTGTGGGGGAGGAAGAAGAGGTCAAGAGCCTCAGTGGTGCTCTCAGAAGTGTTCCTTCCTCTGGCTTTGCCCCATTCTTGTGCAATCCTCTGCCTCCTTCTTAGGCTTTCTCACCACCACTTCCACATCTTCTGGTATCACACAGGAGTTGTGTCCTCTGCTTCCTCCTGTAGGAGAGAAAGGAGACCGGGGAGAGCCTGGGATGCCGGGGAAATGGGGCAAAGAAGGACCACGAGGCGAGCGGGGTGCCCAGGGCCAGAAAGGCAGTAAGGGGCAGATGGGCACAGCGGGAGACCCCTGCAAGCACCAGTACGCTGCGTTCTCCGTCGGGCGCAAGAAAGCGCTGCACAGCAGCGAGGGCTTCCAGGTCCTGATCTTTGACACCGTCTTCGTCAACCTCTACAGCCACTTCGACATGTTCAATGGCAAATTCTACTGCTCAGTGGGTGGACTTTACTATTTCAGCCTCAATGTCCACACCTGGAACTTCAAGGAGACCTACATGCACATCATGCACAATGAAGAAGAGGCGGTCATCCTGTACGCTCAGCCCAGTGACCGCAGCATCATGCAGAGCCAGAGCCTCATGCTGGAGCTCCAGGAAAATGATGAGATCTGGGTGAGGCTCTACAAGCGGGAGCGGGAGAATGCCATTTACAGTGATGATGTTGATGTGTACATCACCTTCAGCGGGTACTTGGTCAAGCCCAGCACTGAATAACTGCCTCTCCTCTTCCTTGGGGCCTCTTAGGCCTTTTCCTTTTTCCTCTCTCTCTCTCTCTCTCTCTCTCTCCTGCCCGTAACCACTGCAAATCACTTGGAAATGGGCCTGTCAAATCTCAGGCACTGAGTGTGAAACTTGCCACACTGGCTCCCACCTCACGCTCTCTTGTAGCCAGACCTGTATCTGCCCACTTTACATCATGACACTACCCCCTCTTGCCCCTCACCTTATAACCCCAACTTAGGTTATTGGCTTCTTCTCAATCTGCCATGAGCTGCCTCTGGCATTTAGGGTTCTAGAGCAAGAGGAAAGCTAAAATGCTGGTCCTGGGCCTGTGTCCCTCCTTGGGGCTTCATACACAAAGGACTCCTGTGGAAAGGGCTAGAAAGTACCCACTGCCAAGGTACATTCTGGCTCCTCTCCATCCCAACTAGACACACCACTTTTGCAGCCTGAAACATGGTCTTAATGTCACCTCTGATATCTGTAGTCCAAAGAGTGGACTGGGGTCTGATGGTCTCCTGTAGCACCAGGAAGATGTAGGAGCACTGAGAGAGGATATTGTCTTTCCAAAAAGGGAACTGTTGGCCTTCTAAACTGGCTTTCCTTAGACACCCTTCTGTGTCACAGAGTCCAGGTTGGCTGTCAAACCTAGACCTGGTGGGATCGTCCTCCTCTGTGCCAGCTCTAGCTCTTCAAAGAGATGAGGGGTGAGACACCTGGCCAGACACTTCATGGGCATCTGCCATTGATGCCGTAGGGGCAACCATTCTGTTCCCACTAGGGATCACCAGCACAGAATGAGAGAGAGAGAGAGAAAACCTTGGACACCTCCCTCCCACACCTCCCCTGGGAGCTACTCAGCTGTGGGAAGTCTTGGCTCCTCAGCTATGGGAAGCTAGTCCAGAGAGCAAACCCGAATCTGCTCTCCTTTGGCAGAGGTGTCATTTCATTGTTCTCCTGAAGGTGGTTCTCCCACACTGGTACTGAAGGACCACTGTTTCAGGGCCTGAGCTTGAGGCTGTGGGGGCAATTGCAATCAAATCAATTCGAAACCTGGACAGGCTGCCACTTCTTTGCCTCTGTGGTGGAAAAGAGATAGAAGTGAGATTACAGCACCTTGCCCAAGGGTTAAAAGCTTCCCTGCTGCATGCTCCGTGCCCTTTTCTGGCAATGTCATCAGAGAAACTGAGAAAAGCACGTGGCTAAAACAAACCCTCGCTCTTTTTGTCAGGTTGGAGATGTCGCAGTGAGAAAGGCATGCCAGTGCTAGGGTTTTCTAGTACTATTTATATTGGTCTCACACTGCTCCCACTTGCATCCCTCTGGAGGGGATGCTGCAGTCCTGGGGGGAGCAGGTGAGGCTGGCTCAGCACTTTAGAAAGCCTACTTCCACGTGTTGTGATGCTCCCATAGACAGCAGTGCAAGACTTGTCTCTTTTTTGAGTCTCAGGGCAGGACAAGCAGGAGAAACACAGGTATTTCTCCTCTACTCATCACTGATCATGAAATCTTCTGACTTACCCGAGTTCTGCTGTCTCATGGTCTGTGCTTCTAGCACCTGGGACTACCAGAGCTCTCCCATAAGAAATGTGCATCATTGTACAGGGTTAGGTCAGGCACACACAGCTCAGGATGGCAAAGGAGCAGGGACCAAGGCTAAATATTAAAAATGACCTTGAAAAACTTGCAGGGCATTTTCTCTCTTATCCTGTTTACTTACTCTCCGTGCTTTTCTAAGGAAGCTATTCAGACTGTAGTGAGTTTCAGGAAATTTGCTCTGGATCCTCCTCACCACTGTCAGTGAGGCAATGGGTATAAAAACAAAGTTTCACTAAAGCAAGGCTGTTTTTTTCACAGAGAAACATGTGCTGAAGGGATCATGGAAACTAAAGGAGACTGTGGGTTTCTTCCTCTCCCTTAGCAGGTCAAGTGTGTGGAATTGCTCAGAGACAGGATTTCAGATAGCAGAGGAAGCAGAGACCTGGAGGTGATGCTCAGGACTGAATCCCTTTCTCTCTTCCTCAACAGGCTGCAAACCCAGATATAGTCTATTTACAGTCTATAGTGCCCCATGCCTCCCTGAAGAGAAGCAAACCTCTCTAACACTGAATATCTCCATAAACAAGCTTCCTTCTTCCTCCTTTCCTATTTGGTGATTGAATGTTGGTGACAGGTCTCCTGTGCTACCCATGAGCAGCCAGAGGGTGCCTGATGTACGTGAGAGAGGAGGGCAGGGGGACCAAAGGGTGTGTTTAACAGGCTTCTGGTGCTAAACAAGATGGCATTCCCTTGGTGCTAAATCAGATTTCAGGAGTATTGGGTGCTTTCTGGAAGGTGTAGTAGGCTGAGTTGTGATGTACTCTGGAATTAATGGTGCTTTATGTAACAAAACCAAACAAACTCCAAGAACTTTTGTATATATATATTTTTTCAGTGGTATTAAACTTTTTTCCTTGGTTGTTTTGCACTTAAATCTGTTTTTCCCTCCCAACCTATTCATGCTAGCTGTGGTTATTGATGAATGGTGTGACAGAAGAGACACTGACCTGAAATTGACAGGTACAAAGTCTAACTCAGCTCTGAAACTTCCCTGGGTAATCTTTGGCAATCTTGTGTCTGTTTCCCTTGTGAGGAACCATTACCTTAAAATATTTACTGCTTGAACACTTCTAATTATGACAACCCTCTCCTTTTTGCTGGAAATGCTTCCAGGAAATTCAAAAAGGATTCTTTGGAGATTACAAAAAAAATCCCGGGATAGTAGAATGGGTTGTGTGAGCAGGCTGCAAGTACTTAATTATATGGAGGAAGGCTGGGTTAATGTTGCAGTTCTCTTAAGGGAAATCAAATCCTTCATCTTATGGAATTTTTAGCACATTATCAAGTACTTGGTAAGCATGAGTGTTTTCTGTTTTCCCTGTGACATTTCTCTTTTCTCTGCCAAGAGCTGAAGGCCAGGAAGCACAGGGTAGGAGGGATAGTAAACTGTTGATTGGACGCTTGTGCTTCCTAACATTGGAATGAGTGGGAGTTCCAGAATCAAGCTGGACACGCATACTTTGAAGACTTGTGTTTGATGAGAAAGGCCTGAGATTCAGGTCAGAGGTGGAAAGACAAGTGGCAATTGCCCATAAAGTTGGGGGAAAAGGGAAGACATAAGCGGGGTGTGGAGACTTGTAAGCTTGAGTGAAAGATCTAGAAGGAGTAGAATCCTAAGGACGGGGAGATGCCTTTTGGGGTTTCAGTCCAAGTCAAAAAGGTACATGGGGTTTTGTTTATCATCTTTGGATTAGGGGACTCCTGCTGAGTTAGAAGGGTTGAGGGGACTCCTACTGAGATAGAAGGATAGACAGAAAAACAAGATGAAGTGCCCATATAGGAGCTTCTGTTTTGAATTTAATTTGCCTTCACATAGTTTCTCCCGTGGTTTGATGTGTACCAGACACTTCATTTGGCAAAGGGTGGAATACATAATCATACACATCCCTACAGGCCTCTTTGGTCCTGTGTCAGGCCCAGAGCAAGGGCTATAAATATCCTAGCAAATGCAATATTTTGTCAGGTCAGAGCCCAGCCTTCTTCCCATTTCTTATTTACTTCTGAGGAAGCAGATAAAAACGTGTCCTCAGGAAGTGTAGTGGTTGTGTTTGTGCATATTCTGTTCCTTGAGGTGAGATGCTGGCAGATTGGAAGTGACTTTGTCACACTTCTGAAAGGTGAGGAAAGGAGCGAGGAAGGGAGGAGAGGGGACCAGAAAAGTGTAGCCAGATCTTCAAGAAAAGTTTTCTATGATTCAACCTTTTAGCCTGCCACCTGAATAGTCCCTTCTGCCAAATCCCTTGGGGCTAAGCTGCATGGTGACAGGCAGGGTCTGTAGCTGGTGCCACCCATCACACCATGGATGCCCGACCAGGGAGCTGCTGTAGATGAGGCTCAGCTCAGGCAAGGCAGACCCTGCAATGCTTTGAAGGAACAAGGTCGAAACTGGGTCAGGTCAGCCCTGCTGCCCTGCCAGTGAGCACACCCATGCCCAGAAGGCCACAAAACCATTCATTCATTTATTCGTTCATTTATTCACCCAAGGTCTGTGTTCATTTCCCTGCAGTGGAGCTGCCCTGTGGAATGTGATTCAGGGGTTGGTGACAGCCGGTATCTCTCTCCTGGGAAAGCCATGTGTGCCCTGGGGTTGTGCCTCTCTTTTGCTCTGAAAGAGTGGCCCAAACTCTGCTGCAAAGGGCTCTGTGGACATCTCTGAAGTTCAAGGCACCTGTCACGGGCCTGGCCCTTTACACTGCCTTCCTGCAGGTCTGTGGTCTTGCAGGTATGAAAGGAAGGGAGTGGGACGGAGGGCATGAAGGGCAGGACATGGTGCTGCCTCTGGGAAAGAAAGCACATGCCAGGGACAAGTCAGGAGAAGCTGAAGGCCCTGCGATAGCTCCTTGCCCTGTGACAGCTGTGGGAAAGGGAAGAGAGAAGCAGGACAAGAAAAGTATAAAGGAGACCTTTGACCCTGCTGGTGGGCACAGGTGGACGTTCCTGCACCCAAAGCACCAGGGAGAGCAGAGACACAACACAGCAGGACCTGGCTCCACACAGGAGCTCCTTTGTCACAGGAGGGGTAGTCACAGGAAGTGTCTCTGGCCTTGCCCCAGCTGTCAGCTATGGTGCAAGGTCTGCCCCCATCAGTGCACTATGCAGGGGGCTGCCACGCCCTACTATAGCAGGTTTCCCCTCTGCTGCAGCCTGCTGCCCCTCCTCCTCTCCCAAACCACCCAGACAACCTGCTTCACTCACACCTCACTCTTGTTTATCTCCCAGAGTCCAGAGACGGAGAGGGCGTGATGCAACACCCCAGCCAGCGTCGCCCAGTGCCACAAGCAGAGCTGCCACCTCCCTCCATCTAGCACACTGCTGCCAGATGCCAGCAGTGGATTCAACCTGCCCAGGTCTCCTTTCTCTCAGCTTCCCTTTCCCACTGTTGGCTGGGAGCTGCCGTAGGATTTGAAGGGCTGGATGTGGACCCTGCTCGTGGCTGTGTGGATGATGGGGCACAGCTGCATTTGTGGGCAATTGTTCCACTGCCTCCTGTGGTGCGGCCCTTCTCTGACCACAGTGGCAAAGCAGCCCAACCATGCCAGGCTTCGGAGGTCTGCTCGAGGTATGCTCTGCTGTGACACCCACACATGTATACACACACATACCAACCTCATGTGGACATCTCTCACCTTCCTGCCAGCGGAAACTGTTGCTCTTTTCAAGCCTGGTTCGTTCTGAAGATGCTATCAGGAGGTGGGCAGTGGGGGCTGAGGGTCCAGGCCTCTTTGGTATAGGCACAGCTCCCTCATCTAATGAAATGCCTTCTTCACCCACGAGCTCTCTGTGATCTCTCACCTTGCAGTTATACCACAGTGAGGGCCAGAGCAGAAGGTCTAAATCAAAGGCTTCTGACAGTTTCTCATTCCACAGACCATCCAGCCTCTTGAGTCCACTTGACTCACAAATGACCTGGGAATTATTGCAATACTTCACACTTTTCCCAGTCTGTTTGCAGCAGTTAAAATGGGAGGGAGCAGGATGTAGAGCTCTCGGCTTGGAGAAGCTAAGGAGTAGGGAGCTCCCCATCTAGCTGGGGAGGTTGTAAATAGAGCCGTGGGTGAGTGGGAGGCAGGAGGCTGGGTTCTTTCTTGATTCATTTTAACACACTTGGA